>NC_137211.1:22874960-22949960 GCF_949987685.1 Ammodytes marinus | reverse complement strand
AAACTCCTTTAGTGAAGGTGGCTGCTTGTGATGCTGTTAAGAGTGAGGGACATGAAGGTCATCAGGACACTGAGCCATACAACAGTCAGAGGCTGAACCATTAGCCCAAAACCCTGTTACACCAACGCATTATCAGTGTGTGGAATGTGGATGTTTTTATACACAGATATATTTAGAAGATACAGATATTAGGGAACTGAAATGTGTTGGATGAACGAAATGCCTCTGTGGAGTGCTTTGCTGTCAGTTACTTGAATTTACAGACATCAGAGACACCTTTTGTTCTACCTTCTTCCCCATAACACTGCAGCCATCTTTTACTGCCTGACTGTTTCAAGGCCTTTTACCTTCATTCTTTGTCTTCAGGATGTGAAAGAAAAGGCTTAGAATGTGATGAGGACGGTATGTAGCCTAATGTATGTGTCCCTGTCAGCATCTAGTATTGAATTGTCCCTACTCCCTAGTAATACTGTTGATCAAAAAATGAAATGTAACAACTGTTGTCCGTTAGTGTTTGTCTTCTCCTTCTCTGCTGCGAGTCCAACCTCTCTAACCTTTTATGATTATTGCTAACATGAGAAAGGATTGCGATTAGGAGCTACAAGTCAAAGTTTAAGTCAGTTAAAGATTTTTTTTTTCGAATAATAAATATATGAGTCAACAATAAAGTTACTCAACTATTTAGCCACCGATGTTTTTCTTCACAGTTCATGTTTGTGTTATTTTGTCAGGTCACAAAATCAATCCTGCCAGGTAGTAGCCCGAGCCTAGTTTATATTTATGTAACCCTTAATTATACTTGAAAGAGCATTGAGGGGTGACCCTCATTTCCAATGCTGTCAAGTCATTATAACTGTATTGGTCACATGATCCTAGTTGTGTAACTATTAAATATATTGAGAAAAAAGTCAACTTTCTTCTTCAAAGGAAATGGCGACCATTAGGCCAGGCAAAGTAACCCATTTTTGGGCCAAAAAACCGACACATTGTAAAATAATTTTTTTCAGCTCAGATAATTTCTATGAGGTGTCCAGAACAACATACTAAAAGTCCTAAGAAATCCTAGTTGAGGAAATATGTTTAATTCTCATCAATCCAAGGTGTGTGCCAATAAGGCGAGACACCAATAAATCCCAATAGGGCTATTTTTTTCCTTTAGTCCTATCAAAATGAAACTTTACACAATGAAAGTATCCATGACAATGAAAACATTTTGTATTACAAGTTTCTTTGAAAATGAATTTTAATATGCAAATGAGCTATACACTAATCGTACATGCCCAAAATCAACCCAAATAGGCTTAATTTTTTCCTTTACTCCTACCACAATAAAACTTTACATAGTAAAAGTATACTAGAAAAGTAACTTTTTTTGTATTACAAGTTTCTTTTTAAATTAATTTGAATATGCACATGAGCTCCACACTTATTGAATATCCAATCATCCTACTGCCAATGGGTGATGGCAATGCTGCTTTTAGACTGGCCTCAAACCTGAAAAACTGCCTGGCTTACCTGCCAGGGGTATAACAGGTGCCTCTCATGAATTAGATTTGTCTCTTCAAATGCCACTGCACGCAATTTGATAGCACTACAACCAATCAGAGCAATGAACAATGTGACGTATTAAGCCCCGTTCATTTAGCGAACAGTGGGATTTACTGTTAAATTTAACTTTTGCCGTGGTCGTCTGCAAAACCGAACATTCCACTTACTTGCTAATGAAAGATTTGAGTGCCGTCTTCCAAATTGTAAAGGGTCGAGGCCAAAGCCATCTCAAACTCAAACAACATATCCGCAGCCATCTTTGATGTTTACTATCACGGCTTCGACGGCGCACTGTCGTCATCCGTTTACGTCCGCCCCAGAGCACCATACATAGGGCTCTGGCCCGCCCATATCAGATAGAACCAATTGAAACGTAGCTCAGGATTTCTTGACATATTTAATGAGCTTCAATGGAGAGTGCCCAGACCAACAGGCGCAGCACATTTAATTTGCCAGCGCCTAGTGGCAGGTCTGGATTTACAGGCTAGTGCCATTCCCTTTCCTATGCCAGATGTAGAATCACAGCCTGAAATGGCATGGAGAAAGAGGAGATTGTCACGCACCTTGGGACCAAGTAACTCCTTTGTCTACTTTATGCACCATATCCGTCTTATTTTTGTTGCTTTCTTTGGTTCTTGTGCCATAAACAGCTCGTGTGCATTCAGATCAGCATGATGCAACAAGAGTACTAACAAGTCTGTGTCATCACCTACTGAGACTGTGTCTTTTGTTCTGGCAGAGGCAATGGCAATTTGGACAATGAGCACATCTGCATCGTGCTTTGCATGGTTTGTGATATACCATTTTTATCTTACAAGTTTCTTTGAAAATGTATTTTAATATGCAAATGAGCTATACACTTATCAAATATAGGCTACCCAAAATATATCCGCATAGGCTTCATTTTTTCCTTTAAAGATCCAAGTGACTGCTGCAGATATTGCTGCGGTTGGTCGCATACACATTCAATACATTATGATTCCTCCTATACGTGAACCTATTGAGTATCAGCCACTGGCTCTGTTGCCAGCAGATAACAAAACATTACAGCTGGATGTTTTCTGGAAGACATCCCTACTCCTTCACTCTCAAAGGCCATCGTGGTCTGGTATGATGCAGATCCTGCATCTTCTAGATGAACACCCTGGAAGAGCTTCAGTAACATTCCTTCCAATGATTGATCTTGATCCCAGTGATGAATCCTGCATATACTCAACATTGAGGTGTTTGGCAACTCAAGCTCTGCAGTATGATGTGACCCCTGTTCTGACGTTCGACCAACCCCTTCTGGAAAGCCTTGACCATTATAGGTTAACTTCTAATACAAATGTTTTACTTTTCATTTAGACTTTCATTGTGTAAAGTTTTAATGTGGTAGGAGTAAAGGTTCAAATTAAGCCTATGCGGACATATTTTGGGTAGCCTATATTTGATAAGTGTATAGCTCATTTGCATATTAAAATTCATTTTCAAAGAAACTTGTAAGACAAAAAATGGTGTTTCGCAAAGCACGATGCAGATGTGCTCATTGTCCAAACTGCCATTGCCTCTGTCAGAACAAAAGACACAGTCTCAGTAGGTGATGACACAGACTTGTTAGTACTCTTGTTGCAAGTCTGATCTGTGGCAAGTCTGATCTGTATGGGTTCACTTTGGTGGGCCTACACTGACCTGGTTTGATCTCTGTTTTATCTAGTGCCACCCAATTTCTTCCCTAAAGATCTCTCATTACATTGGTCCATTTCATCACTCAATTTGGCCCACCTGATTATGTTTACCTGCTATTGAGCAGGTAAACATAACCCTGAGCTGCATTGGTTAAATTGTTAACCAATGCAGCTCAGGGTTCACAAACTTTTGGATATTCAATAAGTGTGGAGCTCATGTGCATATTCAAATGCATTTAAAAATAAACTTGTAATACAAAAAAAGTTACTTTTCTAGTATACTTTTACTATGTAAAGTTTTATTGTGGTAGGAGTAAAGGAAAACATTAAGCCTATTTGGGTTGATTTTGGGCATGTACGATTAGTGTATAGCTCATTTGCATATTAAAATTCATTTTCAAAGAAACTTGTAATACAAAATTTTTTAATTATCATGGATACTTTCATTGTGTAAAGTTTCATTTTGATAGGACTAAAGGAAAAAAATAGCCCTATTGGGATTTATTGGTGTCTCGCCTTATTGGCACACACCTTGGATTGATGAGAATTAAACATATTTCCTCAACTAGGATTTCTTAGGACTTTTAGTATGTTGTTCTGGACACCTCATAGAAATGATCTGAGCTGAAAAAAATTATTTTACAATTTGTCTGTCGTAAAATGCTATTTTGCCTGGACTACATGTCAAAAATAGAATTTGATTGTAACATGAGCACATTAACTTTCCATTTAAAGTTAGTACATAGCCTAACTAAATGGTATGCAACTTAATGCACATACTCAAATACGTACAATATATAAGTACAAATGATAAACACATTAAGTAATATACAATAAATACATTCTAAATAGTGCAAATAGTATCGAAAACTAAAGACATTGAAAATGTGCAACAGACATTTTCAATGAAGGCTTATACTCTTCATACTTTATATTCTACCGATAATATTGACATTATTTTGTGACACTTCTCCTTTTCTCCAGTTCTCAATTTTAAAAGTAAATAAGGAAAAATACAGCTTTATTCAGGAATGCCTGTGTTTGTATTGAGGACCTGTGTCAATAGATCGATTCAGAGTATCATCAGGACACATGCCAACAGCATTCACAAGTGTGTGGAGCCGACTGAAATCAAATTAAAGTTATCAGATAGCTGAAACAACAGTAAGATACCAATTTCACTCATTTAAAATAAATGATAAAATAAATAGATGAATGAATAAATAAATATAAAATAAAATTGATAAATAAAGCCCTACTCATTTACAGAAACATGTCGGGGTGCTGAATATTGTAAACTCAAGAGTTTGATTGAGAAATGATCCAATGGCTTTTTGCACCTGGTCAAAATATTGCTTAATTAGTTGTATTCAATATTCAGAACATGGAGTACTTCTCTTTTTACCACAAGTCTCCCTCTAGTCAAGGTTAAACCTCCTTATCCGTTCCAGTGGTTTTGGTTTTAACCAAGGTACTATATGTACTATTGTTCTTTCTATGTCCCAGCATCGACCCGATTATAACAGGATTCTAGAGAACATTTACTCTATATAGATTTAGTTTGAACAGAAACATATGGTCAGTTTAAACAGATGGAACGGAGTATAGTTCAGTCAGACGTCCTCAATGTGGAATACACTGCTGTCCTACCTGCTGCTACTCTGTTCTGATTGGTTAAAGCATCCCTGGTCTCCATACGTCACTTCATACTAGGGCAATATTGATAAATGAGTGAGCAGATTTAATTAGTTTGATCACTCCTAGTTACTAATGTACACGCAAAACGTACCAGTTTGAGTTGGTCTGCATTTATTGATTTTTCTGTAAGAAAATGAATGAAAAATACCGTGATCAACCACTTTCAATATTATCATTGATCAATTATGTTATTATTGTCTAAATGTAAATCTTACCTGTGTTTCCTTTCCTCCCTTTTCTTAAGACAAAACAATAATAATGCAGACGCTCCAATTAATAAATAAAAAAAGCTGCACAACAATTACAACACTTGTTATGGAAATATATACCATTATATATTTCTTGCAGAATAAAGTACATGAAGAAGACCAAACTTGTCTTTAAGTATTTAATTTGGCATGCAAGGGGAGAAGCAATACAGAGATTGATGAAAGTATTCTACTTGCAAACTGCGGTAGTGCATCTCTGCAGTTTAGAGGAATACATGAGTTATTATAGAGCAGTCCGTAGCGTCATCACTACGTCAGTTTAACTGCATAATAAGTCAGTTTTAGCTAGCATCAAGGTGAAACAAAAAATAATGAGCTAGGAACAGCATAGATTAAAAAAGGAGTTGAGAACGGAATCTTCAAGGACAAATGGAGTTCACGAGTAGATAGAATTCTGCAAGAATCAGCAGCAAGTGCCTGAGCTCATCTACTGAACCTCTAGTGAACTATTGTAAATAGGCCTTAAAAGTAATTCTCCCATTACACACCGATCAGCACTCCTGTCATGTCTGGTTCTCCACATTCAGCATCAGCTGAAACAGTTCCTGGTTTGATCAGCTGAAGATTCATTGATCCACATCTGGAATGATAGAGATACATTATTAACAGGAACATTTGCTGTGAATCTTGAATTGACTGCTGTTGTAAGAACTCAGGAGTGTCCAGGTCTGATGTGAAGCTTCACTCACTCTGTGTGTGGCTGACAAGATGTTAATGTTCCATTTGAAAATGTTCCACTGCTGCAGTCAGAGCACAGGATGATCTGAACATCTCTGGATGCCGTTCCTGCTTTAACACAAATTATATATGAAACTTGTGACAACTTATCCTATGACATACATTGGCAATCACCATTGGCTGTAAGCCTAAGTGTTATCGACTCATGCCAGACAATATTAAGCAACAACATAATACATTACAGAAACCTGAAAATACATCAGCAGCTTACAGGAGGAGTTAAAAACATTTAGGAAATATGCTTGTTTGCTTTCTTACTGAGTACAGAGCCACAGTAAGGACCTGGTTAGCCTAGCTTAGCAACATGACTGGAGGCAGCACTGTTCAGTGACTTTGGGTTTGCATTTTGGATTGATAATAAGTCAAAATACTTCTTTGGGTGTTGGACACATAGGACACAGACTGACTGATAGATATAGCTAGCATTTTCATTTGTAGCATTAAGTCCATTATGCCTAAACTGGCATGGCTGGCTGCAGACTCTGTAGACCTGTTTGGTCATAGTTAATATTTAAAGTTATCATTCAGTTTAGTAGACATGACGGCCATTTCAGCAGGTTGTGCGTATACACATGAGGAAAGAATTGGAGGTAAGACTCTGAAAGACACAAGGAACCCAGAGTTTTAAGGGCCCTCAGACATGTCAGGAGTTATAGATATTTACCATTTTGACTGATGTATTGTCCTGGTTGGCAGTTTGTGTGATTCTGTGCTGAAAAACAGCTGCCCTCTGAATAGTCTCTACAGTAGAATCCCTCCAGTGGTTCACAAACTGTATCTGATGTTGTTGTACATGCAGTCTTTATCTTCAAACCAGAACCTGCAAACACATGCAGAGGTTATAGCCTACTCACTTATGTAATCACCCTGTCTATAATTGTTCTATAGTTGTCATTAATGTGACCCATGCGAATGCAAATGGAAACTGAAATAGTTACACCATGAGCCAAAGACATTCGTTAAATAATGTTAAGTTACATTTCTAGCAAGGCAAGAATTTAGACGGAGATGCTTTTGCTCGACATCATTCCCACATTTGCTTGTTGTATGAGCAGCTATTAGTTTGTTTTCTAGTAGAATTTCTAAAACTATTGTCAGAAATCTACCTTCATCACATCGGGCACACTTAAAACAGTGTCTGTATCCAGTCTGCTCATTCATGAAGGTTCCATCAGTGCAAGGCAGACAGGAGGTACTTCTGTACACTGTGCAATCCGATTTTACGTGTTGTCCTGTTGAAAAAGAAAACATGCAACATCATATATCTACTCAATGAAAATATGTAAACTTGAGGGTGCAGGGCATGTTGTGTGCCAGGCAAAGTGACAGAGACTGCTGTCTACTACAGTGTCAGTCTTGTCACCACCACCAGAGTACAAGTTTAAGAGATTACAGTTATTTTACTGTTGGAATAAACTCCAATCAGCTTCAGGTTCACTGATACATTTCACATAAACAACATCCACCATAGCAGTTAGACTGACTCCAGTGATCACAAGTTGTTAATTCTGATACACTTTGCTGGAAGCCGCTAGTATAACAAAAACACTCTGTATTCAACTGTCAAGTGAGATATCCCTTCAACATTAATTTGGGCCTCACCAGCAGGACACATGGGACAGCATACTGAATACGATGTCAGATACTCTGTTCTATAGCACGTGAGGCTGTGACCTCTGAAGATATTCATCATGAGTATCTATGGAGAGAAATCATAGGGAGAAAAGGTTTTCAAAAGACAGAGTTGTTGGAGAGGAGGAGCAAGATGAATTAATTGCTGCTCAACATAAAGAAGCCTGCTTTTATAGATTATTTTACCAGCAGTGCTGCAGCTGTCACAGGTGTATTTCTGAACATCATTGCATTCACCAGGATCACAGTTCATGGGCTGCTGCAGACTTGCTCCAGAGCTGCCTTGGGGGTTGACTGTTGTCTTCAGAGTTCAGATAAAGTATTCATAAGAACTTGCCTGTGACCTGTTGAGGATAAACATGAATATGTCCCAGAGGAGCCACAGTGTAGGGGGGAGGATGGGGGGGGGGGGGGGTGGGGTGGTAGGAGCTTGAAATGAGGAGTCACCGACGTATCCTAATAATACTTTTATCCTTCACTGGTTATTTGCTTTCTGGCTTGTTTATACAAGTCAAAGTCCAGTGTCCTCGTTTTAACCATGGACATATAAAGAAAGGTTTTAACTGACAATTGTTTATCACAGCTTTATTTGTTTTCATTTCAACAGTTTCAGCAACTCCAGAACGGAAATACAGCATAAAAACAGGGCTCCTTACTGTAATTACGGTATTTACAGTGAAGTAAATGCCTTATTTTTTTACCATTATCAAAGTATGTAATTCAAGCAGGCTAACATTTTTGGGGAACTTTTACTTCATAACTGACAATTGTTCATCACAGCTTTTATTTGTTTCCATTAAAATCATTGTCTGTTTGATATTTAAGTTGAATGTATTCATTTTCTTTGCTTACCCTTATAATTAACACACACATGCACCATTTGTAGAGTGGTACAGTTCAATCAAGTAAAAAACTAAAACAAACCTGGAGCAAAAAGTTTCAGCAGCTCCATAACTACTGGCTCACGTTATGTTAGTTATACTTGGATAATGTTTTCCTTCTCAAATGAAACATCGCATTTAAACAAACACAGCTCCTTACCTGGTTACTGCAACACATTCGAGTTGGCTCTGCCTCAGAAAGAGAGGAACTCTTTTATATCAATTCCAATACTACGTAACAAAGGAGGCGTAGTGCTTCAGCTAAATCCTATCCTTTTCATCTTTTCACAATGAAGCCACAATATTTGTTTTTCAACCAGCATCAAATGAAAGGTTAAGGTCTGAGTTGTACATACTTATGTTTGATTGCACACAAATGTTTTATCAAATAAGATGATATGTGAATCACGTTGTGCATTTGTACCAACCAGCCCCATCAGGGGGTTGTTGCAACAAGCAAAGACTTGTCAGAGATGGGGGGGGGGGATGAGAAGTCGTCAATGTCCACTGAGCTTTCTGAAAATCAATGTGTATCATTCAGTCCATGTTGAGACCATAGGGAGGTTGAAGCTATTTAACAGCATAAGAGGTTTAACTGAACTGAAAACATCAAAACAAGGGCAGCCACTCTTTTCTTTAATATCTAGAAATACAGAACATTGGTCTATTTGGTCATACAATTCATATTAAAAATACTTAAGTTTTCAAATTGTAAATGAACATGTATCAAGATATTCAACACAAAATCCAAAAATAATTCTAAAAAATGTGAAATGTTATATTGCATTTTTTGACCAGACAGATCATCAGATGTTGACCAAGAGGAGTCTGCATGTTGTGTGACAGAGAAAGCTGCATTCTCACATCCCACGCAGTCCCAACCAAAGGTTATTTGAACTGTAATCTCACATTAGGATTCAAGCCTGAACAATCATTAATGACCTACTAGTGATTTAAAATATAATCAAATATAAACCCAGATCTATTTCAAAACAGTATTAACAGGGAATTCAGCATATCTGCTGTTGTGTTCCCCCAGAATTATTCTTGTATACCCTATTACAAAGTTCAGTCAGGTGCAGTTTCAGATCAAAATGAATAAGTTATATCTATGAAGAACTCTGTTCTCTAAACAAGTGTGTGCTTCAGTAATGTTTTGTATCATAAACCCGCTTTGTATGTGAATTTAATATTGTGACAAAGCATGAAGATCACAGCTACGGAGGTAACTTGTGTTTAACAGATGATTCTCTGTAGAAAATATAAAATACTAAATAGACAATAGACAGAATAATTTGATAAGTTCATTTTAGCCAAATATAGAGCTATTTTGACAATGCCAAACCGTGAAGGAGAACAGTGGACAATTTATCCCTTATTTAATAACATACTGTATCAAATAGACAAGTGATTGAATTCCATACATTTGCAGGTAACACCAGGTAATTAGTGTTAACTTTGATAGGATGTGCTGTAACCTAAGTTATTCATTATTATACTGTACAAGTCTAACTTCTTTGGCAGTATCAACCCTATTATTATTTAATAAAACAAAATAAAGAGAGAGAAATTAAACTCCATATTAACCTTGTTGAGATAAAAAGTATTAAGCTAGAGTTGGTAAGACCAGGATATTCAAATATACATATCAATATCCATTAACATTCTTTATTATTTCACATTATTTCTTTTATGCATTCAGGTCAGCTGTTCAGTATATGGCTTACACAGCTACAAATGATAATAATAAAGTGAAATTGATTGTCAGGCCAAGTATATAGTCTCACACAGCCAGACCAAACTACAGCTAGTATGACTTGAAGTGAAGATGATGGTTAGGACAAGTATGACTCATTATATGTAGCCTCCACAATTTCAAAAGCTGCATATTGTATTATGTTTATGATTGCTCTGCCTTCAATTGCTAAGCTTTCATTGAATCAGTTACAGCACTAGAGCATTACTCAGCTTTTATTCTGAAGGCGTACTAATCACAAGTTGAAACCTCCCTTTGGCCTGACTCCAACTCTACTTTTCCTTGTTCAGGAAACTTCACAGACCTTTGTTTCTTGACCTGCTGGCGCTGTACTTTGTCAAGTATTAATTAATTAATACTTAATGTCCTGTTGACTTGACTTTTAGAGCAGTTTGTTGAGGAGAAAATTGAAGGAATTGAAGGCAAAGTTTTTAAGTAGATAGCCTACTGGAAATATTTTAAGTAAAATAACAATCCAGGTAAAGATTAGTTTCTCAAAGCCTGGCCACACTACAGCTAGCATGAGGTAAAGAGAAGTGCAACAATGTCAAAAGCCATGAGGTTGAGAATTGGACACAACAGGGAAGTGTGAAAAAATCTTGTCTTGACACAGATATACCCATTTACTGTCAGCGTCAGCCTTTGTAGTTCCCAGTCAGAGAAAACAGTATTATATCAGACGTGAATGTGCAGTTCTTGGGTCATGCGTAAATCGATAGGCCTAAATATTACAATGTAATGAGTGCTTTTTAAATGAACCATTATTATTATGACTATAGATACAGCAGTATTTCAGTAGCAGTAACTGTCCTAGTAGAAGCAGTGATTTTAGTTATTATGACTTTATATTAGAGGTGAAGGGCTTCGTATTATCCATTCATTGTGTTCATGTCACTATAATGACTGCATATATCTGTAAATGTTGTATATAGTAATACATTTCTGGTGTGTCTCTCCATATTGTTTGTGATAATCTCAGAATATTACGGTAACTCATGAGTAAATTAAATAAATAATTTTCCCTTCTTAATTTCAGCCACTAGAGGTCAGGAGAGTACAGTTATTTCAGCTTTCATGTGAGGCTGTTAGGAGTGAAAGACATAAATTATCATCAGAACACTGAGCCATACAAGAGTCAGAGGCTGAACCAGCAGCCCTAAACCTTCTTACATACACTCATTATCAGTCTATAATGTGGATGTTTTTATACACAGATGTATTTAGAAGATACAGATATTAGGGAACTGAAATGTTTTGGATGCAAGTTATGCCTCTGTGGAGTGCTTTGCCTTCAGTGACTTGAATATACAGACATCAGAGACACCTTTTGTTCTCCCATCTTCCCCAGTAACGCTGTCAGGCCTGGACTGCAGCCATCGTTTACTGCCCGACTGTTTCAAGGCCTGTAACCTTCATTCTTTGTCTTCAACCAGTCAAAGAAAGGGCTTAGAATTTGAGAGGGACGGTATGTAATGTATGTGTACTAGCATCCATATACTATTCAATTTTCCCTAGTAATAATATTGATCAAAAAATGCAATATGACCACAGTTTTCCACTAGTGTCCAGTCAATGCCTTCTCATTCTCTGCTGCAAGCCCCACCTCATTAACCTTTGATGTGTATTGCTAACATGAGAGAGGATATAGCTACATGTCTTTGTGAGAGCTTCATCAGCTGGATGTGCATGTTGGCCAAGTGAGGAAAACACCATCCTTATACTAACAGTTCATGTGTTTTGGACATTAGTTTTTTATTTATTTAGTAGCTATCATGTGCTCCCTAATGATAATGGTAAAAAAAAATGTACTCCTCACTGTTCATATGGCATGCATCAATTTGTTATTTTTCATGTCACAAAAGCAATCCTGCCATGTGGTAGTTGATATAACAGTAAGCTATAGTGGTCACATGATCATATGAGAAATGTTAATTTCTTTTCTAAGGGAGTAGGCCATCGTATCTATTAATAAAGGCTCTAGATGACATAAGACCACACACGTGCAAAAAGCCACAGCTTCCTTGAAATATTGACATGTTTAAGGTAAACACATTCAAGCAAGTGCAGACACCTTTGACTGAGATGGATAGGTCAAGGCAGATTACTTTATTTGTATATCTGCATTTAAACACAGGCATTTCAAGAAATGCATTAAAGCTGTAAAAAACAATTAGACAAAGCTAAATTAACTTACAAGAGAATACATTGAATATTTAAAAAATATATATAAAAGTGTTGACTGCACTGGTCATGTTCACTCTTTAATGAGAGAAGCAGTCATGCCATCATCCTAATAATACAACAATGTAAACAATAAACACATAAAAACAATCACAAAAGGAGTGGCGGGAAATAGTAAGTAGTGCTAATAGCTGCCCTGTGTTATGTGATGTCTAGTGGATTATCATTCCTGGTGCATGAATGTGGGAATTATGTTTTCTTCCTACTGTATGTAGGGGTTTCACATATTAAAGAAAAGTAAAATCACAATAAATCAATAAAAACAAACGTGTGTTAAGTGCATTAAACTTGATAGTATGTAAAGGGCGGAAACACAGAACTTGCTTTGGAAACTTATAATTATGATTCTTTGGTCATTAACAACAAAAAATTAATTTCATCATTCATTTGTCATGGTAATGCACACTGGATCAAAGCAAAATATGACATTTAATGTCTTGTTTTGAATCCAATCGCACCAAGCAGTTGTTAGTAATTTTATCCCACAGGAATACTTTATAAAAATGTCAACAAAGTAAAATGTAATGTAAGTTAACAGTTAAAAAGTAGGCTTACTGAAGCAGTAAAAAAAGGCAAGTGACAGTAAAAAAACACAAATATATCACAAAGTTCAACAGTGCAGATGGTACAGTCTGACTGCTGTAGGAGGAAAAGATCTGCAGTATCTCTCTTTCACACACTACAGGTGTATCAGTCTGTGACTGAAGGAATCGCTCAGTGATGTAACTGTCTCATGAAGGGGGTGGATGTGCTGTCCAACATACTGTAGATGACAGCTTCGCTATCCCCCTCCTGTCTCCTACCACCTTCACTGGGTCCCATTTGAAAGATTTCAATGGATGTGTGCTTAACTCAGCTTGTACTTGAAGAGCTGTTTCGTTCTCTATTATGGACATATTTGACGTAACACATAATTTGTTCCTTTGTAAACATAAAAACAAGTCATTAGGGCTCAAATAGCTAACTTTTTTAATTCTTCAGAATTAAAAAGTTTGTTATGAACATCAGGTCACACAGTTACCAACCTAACACCCATCAATCCGGCTTCAAACTTAGTTAACATGAAGAGCTGGAGCAAGTGCAATAAGGGCCTTGAAACCAAAGCATTAGGTTTAGCAGGTCAGTGGCCGAGTAAATGTCTCCCTGGAACACACAAATCTTCAGTTGTTATTCTGAAAAAAAAAATAATAATTGGAAATTAATTCTGCACTTGTGAGGCTTCCTTGAGCAGACAAATTCATGGGTAAGTCACCTACCCTCCTCGCTGGAGACTATGCAGAACTTTTTTTTGATGTTAGTTTGCCTGCAAAAACAAAACAAAAAAAACAACGTGTTAGTTTAAACAGTTAGTGACCATTCACAGGGTGGAAATGATGTCAAGATGATATATTAGGGGGTAGAATTAGGGATTCAGAACGGGCACTAACCTGTGAACACAAGCCCAACAACTGTTAATGAAAACAATAATAAAGGTATATAGAAGTAATGATGTCTTGAAGCAGATCCACAGACAACATCCCTGCTCATGGTTCCTTCTTTGACCTTAACATCTGGTGCAGAACAACTGTTGGAGAAGAGACATGAAAGGTAACTTTGGTACAATGTTTGTTTCTGAAGAATAATAATATTGTGTGACCAAAAATGTGAAAATACAATATGTAACACTGTTTTAAAAAATCAATATGCACCGCAGTAGCTCAGTCCACAGGGATTTGGGTTAGAGACCGGAAAGTTTTTGGTTCAAGCCCCGCTTGGACCAATGTTGGAGTGTGTGGACTTCTAGCTCCTGGGCACTGCCAAGGTGCCCTTGAGCAAGGCACCGAATCCCCAAACTACTCAGAGTGGCGTCTCTGCGAGATTGGCTGCCCACTCTGACAGCTCTCCATTCAATGCATGTGTAAAAGGACCCGTTGCATTTCTGTATTTCGGGCCTCTGTGTGTGTAATATGTGTAAAAAAAATGAATTTAATAAAGTATGTCTTCTTCAATACTAAAAGTGACCCACAAAAAGTCAAATGAAAGTTATTTTTGTTTTCATTGACATTGTCTTACCATTAAACAAGACTTGGGGATTGGCAAAGAGTCTGAAGGATTCCCTCAAATTGGGAGCCATAAAACAGTTTAATCCAATTTTGGTCATTTTGTGCTACAGGGAAGGAAGAATTCCACTTTTTCGAGCAATTCATTTACAAACAATGTCTTACATAGTCCAAGCTGTGCAGTTCACGCCATCCTGTGAAAAATAGCCCGGCTGACAACTTTCACACACTGTATCAGCTACGCCGGTTCCTAAGAGAAACACACATATGGGACATTAATTACACACAAATCGAACCTCTAAAGAAAATCCATCACTAAATGTAAACATGTAAAGAAAAGACTGCTAAACTATTCTGACTTTCAGTTTTACTTACCAGCCTCTTTTATCCCTTCACCCGATTCACACTGCTTATGTTTCACTGCCAAACCACATCCTGCATTATCTACAAAGCTTGTGCAGAAGTATCCATTTAAGACACCACACACTGTGTCGCTTGTTGTCGTGCAGTCCTGTTTGGTAAAGAGACCTTAAAACAAGCAGAAACAGTCTTTATAGTAGTGTTGAACTTATTTACAACCTATTGCACCTTAAATAATATTTGAAATAATAGGACGATGTGCTATTTTGTTTGACTTCAGACAATCATGAGATGCACGAGACCCAACCCACACAGCAGCAGAAGGGAGAGCTCCGATTGGCCAAACTGCTATGATGGGGCTGATCGGAGATTGTTTAGCCGATCTGTGGGGTGGAACTACTTACATTCATAATTATTATTGTCTTATTATTATATTACTGTATTATTATTTACAGTGTTTTCTTTTTTAAAACAGAGTGGTCAATTCAAGTCAGTTTGGGACGCTTATGGAGTTTGGTGTGCTGCAGGGAAATAGAGTGAAACACGTTGGGGCGTGGACCGGAACTTTCCCATCCTCTACTGCTGCTAACGTGATCAGCAGCCAGGCAGTTGCTCCTGGTGAAGAAAGGAGCAGCAGCCGTCTCAACTGGAGTGTATACAAGTATTCGGTAAGTGAGTATAATTAGTTTGAAACGGTTATACAGTCAGCTTTCATTTTAGCTGAGGTATAATAATTCAGTATGGGCCACGTGTAAGAGCCACGATACGGGTATGGGCGGAAGACTGTAGCACGTGGAGCAACTGAAGGAAGACTTTGCTGAACCAGCAATAAGTGGACAAACAATGGTATCATTTTCTTTATAAGGCTATTATGCACCAACTGCCTTCTTATCTGTGTTCTCTACTGGCTCCTAGAACAAACACTGCTTGTAACAGTGGGCCTAGAAGTATAATGATGTATAATGTATAATGTTCCTCAGAGCCGCACTACGTTTGGTGAAATTGCTTTTAAATGAGAGTGATGACCTACATAAAGAACCGGCTAATCATCTAAGTAGGATTGTACCTTGGTTACAGGAGCTGCAGGTGAGGCATTTAGTCAGGCCATTGGGCTCGTTCATAAAAGTCCCAGGCTCACAGGGGTTGCACCGTGTGCCGGTCTGTGCTGTGCAGTCCTTTCGCACCACTGAACCTGTTAGAGGCAGATACATACAGATACAGTATGTCATGTCTGATTGGGACATGTCTACACATTTCATTTCAACCTTTTATACAGTTTTGCTTTAGATTTGATTGATGTGTGTTTCCGTGTTTTTTTGCTTTAATATATTGATTCCAAAAAAATTATTTCTTTATCAGACTAGAGCTGCCAAAGAAAAAGTAGTTACTGTTTGGTCCAAAAACACTACTTTGTGTTCATTTGTTTCCTAGATCAATTGAAGGACACATTCACTGTAACCACCATGTTATGACATTTAATACACTTACATTCATACTTATACTCAGAAATAATAATAATACAAAATGAATAATCATTGATGTGTTGTCATGTTTTATTGCTAATCCTTGTGCATCTTTGTGTTACAGAGGTTGCTCTGCTGGTGACTCCTGTATGAAAGTCCTCCTCGCATCAAAACCATTCGGATGGGCTTTTTACATTGACATAAACAGATTTACAAATTGTTACTCAAATAGAAAACCGTTGTTGATTGTAGACACATTTAAATAATAGAATATATTGTGAGAGTAAACTATTGAGATCTAGTGATCTGGAGGAGAGAAATTAATTTAAAGCTTGCCAGATCAGGCTGATGACATGGGAACAGACCTATAAGAGAGCTAAACAGATTATTCACAATGATCGTTTTGGCAAACCTCTTACAGGACAGAAGATAAGCTAAATAAAGTGTCACGATCTAATTTGATGCATTTGCGAATAGACGCACGATTTAAAAAGATCATGACGCATTTCACAAATAAATAACACGTCTTTTAGAAGCTACAAACGTGAGTGCAGCCTTGCAACAACGTTTATTATTTTACAGTGGTGTGATGATTTTGATGGGTCCTGTGTCTGTTCTACACATTATAGGGAATCCTTGAGGAGAGATCGATTTTAGATAACATGGAGATGTAGCCTACGTGGGACAGAGCGACATGGATGTCTTGTTACATCATCAACCTTTATTTAAAAAGACAAACAATGCTAAGAAACAATGTCTTATTTAAGCAATGGCCTGGTAGGAGGTGAGTAGCCTTGTGTGTAGGGTGGGGGCGCAGGTGAAGAAGCTGAGTTAGATAGGGAGGAGTGAGACCTAGAAGAGTTTTATGTTTCATGTTGTACCTTCTTGACACATTGGGCAGCATTGCCCATCACGTGTTGTATACTCCTTTGGACGACAGCACAGCACAGGCACCGCGAAGGAGGTGACGCAACCTGTCAGAGAAGCAGTTTGTTTATTTGGTCTGCACCCCAAACGTATAGCCTTATGCTAACGAAGCAGCTACTAGGCCTACATGGCGTCAGTGTACAACGTAAAAGTAACTTACCAAAAAACACCAAAGTCCAAATCATGGCAACGCGACCTTTCACATTGTTTCACCAACTTTTAGACATGATAAAGTTGTCATTTTGAAAAAAAATTATATAGCCCTAATAAAAAACGATAACAAGCTGTGGAAATCCCCGATCAACCAAAGGGGTTGTGTCAGCATACCGTGTAGCGTGTTTGAGGAAATGGTGCACACCCAGTTATTGACGAAGACGAATAAAACATTTACAGTGTTTTCTTTTTTAAAACAAAGTGGTCAATTCAAGTCAGTTTGGGACGCTTATGGAGTTTGATGTGCTGCAAGTTCAAACTTCTTTTTTTTACAAACTCATGAAGCAGCAGCGACTTATTGCTGGCTACATCCGGGCTCACAAAGATAAATGAAAAGCCAACTGCTCACACTGAATGCGGAAGAGAGCTGCCGTACGCATGGAAAGAAAGCGTGTAGTACTGACATATAACTTCTGTTCTATGCCTACTGAGAAAAAACGAAACTCTCCTGATAAACCCCTAGCCTGGTCCTACCCATGGACATATTATAAAATATATATTATCTATATCTATATATTATCTGGTCCTACCGTACTTAATTTAATTTGACATTCAAATTGAGCGGAAGTAGGTGGGCGGGTGTTGCTAATAAGTCCTAATACGTTTCACTCATGGTTTCACTCTACACCTTTCTTTATATGTCAATGCTCTACACACTGATTTACGTCTTTACCATATAGTGTATAGCCTAATATTATTATATGTTATTAGCCTAAACCATTAGGCTATTCTATGTTATACCATGTTCTCTTTGGCACATTTTGTTAAACTTTGGGTTTAAAGTTATTAAGCCTAATATAGGCTAACTCAAAGCACATAAAAGCCTACTCAAGAGCAAGTAGGCCTACTAGTTAATTTAAACATGTGCATCCCCCTTTTTGTTAGTGAACACTTTTTACAGAGACGTGATTTTGCGATATTTTTAAAGATGATGCATTAAATTACTCAACAATAGGCTAAAGAGTACTGAGCTTACTGTCTAACGTGGTAAAACCATATGGGTAAAGGCAATAGGCAGTATTAATGCAGCCGAAATATTCAACCAGAAACATGATCAGATTATAGGAAAACAATGACGGGGACCTTTTTACTGCACAATGGTAGGCTACTGTTCATACTCTGCTAATACTGCAGAACTGAAGGTTTTAAATGCAGGACTTTAGGCTATTTTCACTCTCATGTAGGCTATTTGTTTTTTGTGACATTTAATTTCAAGAAGGTATAGCTATAAAGAAAGATAAAATGTATGCAATAGTGTCGTGTTTGTTTTGAGGACGTATGTCAACATACTGACTCACAGTGTCTTCAGGACACATGCAAACAGCCTTTATTTGAAATGTCATTACTCATTAGTGCAAGCCAACTTGTGCGTTCCCAACATAAACTCTGGTTCCCAAGCGTGTACCGCATATAAAAAGAGAAGAAGCAGCTGAGCACGAAAAGTTGTGTATCAATGGAGGATAAGGACTCGACCTTAGTACTCAAGTCAAATATAGATATAGATACTCCTGGTCAAATATGACTCAACTACAAGTGAAAGTTGCCCAGCCAATTTTTCATTGCATAAACTTACAATCATGACATTTAAAAAAAATTATTCAAAATCTTTATCTGGGAGAGAAAAGAACATAGACCTCAAAGTGTTTTCTCAAGGTGGGCAGAGAGTTCTTGAAAGCAGATATGTTTGTTGTTTGCAGTAAAGATATTAGTCTAAACATTTGAATCAATAAGAGTCATTTCTCATTTCCGACATCTTGAATATTGACTTTGAGATAGAGAGATATGGCCATGGGTGCTCTGATTTGGTCATGTATTGTTCTCCGTCTCTAGCAACAGGTAAATCTCCTGCTGTCGCCATCTCACTTTGGTCTGAATGAAAGAACATCCTGGGTGACTTTTTTGGTCTTCACATGAAAACCAGCTGTCAGCGGGTACTGTGATTGGTTTCCTTATGTCAGGAACATAGTGTGGGCTAATTCAACAGCTGACTTCAATGCTTTGCTTAGCCTGAACTTAACGAGTAACGACAACCTTCCTAGAAAGACAGTGGAGTCAAAAGTAAAACTTTTGTCTTTGAAATGTTGTGGAGTAAAAGTCACCAGTTTACAAAAAAGCAGATAGCCTACGCATGTAAAGTACAAATGCTCAAAAAATGTACTTAAGTAAATGTACTACCACACACACACCACTGTGTGTAAGAAACATAACGTTAGACACACTAAAATAAAATAAACCGTGCAAACAAAACCTACCTCACCCATCATTATAACTGCTTCATCACACATCACTGTTTTGTCCCGCACTTCCTTGCGGTGCTCGCAGGAGTTGGTGCAGCTTGATTCTCGCCGGGCTGCAAGTGTGTTTAGTCGAATGATTGTTTGCATACCTTGCAGGCTGTATTCTCCGGTGGTAAAGCTTTTTTCCTGCCAGACTGCAAATGTGTAAGTCCAGTGATTGCTTATGATGCACAGCTCACTTTGCAGCCATAGGTGGTGCCGTCATTGAGAAGGAAATTGTGTATTCTGTATATTGGACCTTTAATATACAATCAGTCTATAGAGTCCACTCAGTCATGTTACAAGCTCCACAATGCTCATTGTAGAAAGTAACATTCAATGAATTCCTTAAGAAACAGTGACCTAGTCTGTAGAGCAGCAGATCTGGAGAGGAGGATGTGTTCAGCAACAAAATCTTGGACTGATATTATTTATGTACACTGCAAAGACAATGTCCCAGCATCCAACTATATCACAACAGGATTCTAGAGAACATTTACTCTGCAGTGTCCGAAAAAACGGTCTGCATGTTTAGACACACTGCGTCCCATCCTAAGGAGAGAAATACATTTATATTGAATAGAAACATCTGACCTTGTTTAACAGATGTGACAGTGTTGCTCAGTCAGAAAAGTCCTCGGTCAGTGGACATGTTAATGAAGAATACACTGATGTCTTACCTGCTGCTCCTCTGTTATGTTCTGTAAACGTGTCTCCTCCTATAGAAATATTGATAAGTGAGTGAGACCATTTAATTACTTACATTACTCCTAGTTACTACTGTATAACAATGAAATTGAGTAACAGGAGAGTAAAAAACATACCTGTTTGGTTTGTATTGTTTCTGTAATAAAATTAAGTAAAAACACTGAAATCAACAACGTTCAATTTTATCATCTATCAAACACATGATGTTCTTAATGTCCGAATGCAACTCTTACCGGCTTTCCTCATCATTTTTCGACGATATAATAAAAATGCTGACAGCCCTAATAATAAAAAAAGCAGCGGAACAATAACACTGATCAGCACTAATGTCATGTCTGGTTCTCCACATTCAGCATCAGCTGAACCAGTTCCTGGTTTGATCAGTTGAAGATTCATTGATCCACATCTGGAATGATAGAGAGACATTATTAACAGGAACATTTGCTGTGAATCTTGAATTGACTGCTGTTGTAAGAACTCAGGAGTGTCCAGGTCTGATGTGAAGCTTCACTCACTCTGTGTGTGGCTGACAAGATGTTAATGTCCCATTTGAAAATGTTCCACTGCTGCAGTCAGAGCACACAGTGTCTCTGGATGCCGTTCCTGCAGGAACACAAATTATATTGAAACTAGTTCAGTAAACATATTATGAAAGGATCATCAAAGAGGTATAACCTTTTATCAGACCTGATTTCCATTGAATTAAAAACATTATTGAATTATAGAGATTTTTGGAAATACTTCCATTAACATTTCTTTGTTCAGGTCCTAAAAATAAACTTTTATATTTCAGCATAAATCTATGTTGGTATTCTTTGAGGTATGATGAGATGTTCTAGTACAGCGCCTACCTCAAAGTACATCTTGGAAATGGCAAAAGATTCTTAGCAACAGGTTCATGTAGTGGACATTTTGTGGAGCTTTAAGACAAATGGTGTGGCCTTCATCAGCTGACTGTCATGGACATGACAGATGATCAGCAAACGACTAGAGAAAAATAAAGAATGGTTCATGTCATCAGAAACCATCTTGGTGCATATATAACCAACAATCACATAACAATATCTTTAATATTTATATTTTTAATTTTTAAGCTTTAAGCTTTGTTAGATGTTGCTTAAAGCTCCGCAAAATTCTGACTAGAGTAGACCTGGGGCTTTGAATCTTTTGTCAAACCAAACAAATGGCACAATGTGAACGACAGTTGAAAAGAAAGTTCACCACAAAAGAGACACGGGACGTTGTTATTCCTGACTTTCAGGGCAGAATAAAGCTAGTTTTTTCATCACCTGCGGCCTATATGTAGATGCACCTGCAGCGTACCTTGGTCCGAACAGCTGCCTGCCTGTATTATCATTTGTGTGAATCATGAACTCATGCCCAAAAACAATTAAATACAGTATGTGAAACTAAGCATTTGAGAAAGTGATTCACAGGTCAGGCAGATGCATCATTTCGCTTAATATCACAATTCTAAATCCCCTTCCCTTTCATTTGATATTTCACTTGCATACTTCAACCTTTATCTCACCTACTATTTTGAATAAGTAAACCAACCTTTTTGACTGATGTATTGTCCTGGTCCACAGCTTGTGTGTTTATGTGCTGCAATACAGCCACCCTCTAAAGGGTCTCTACAGTAGAATCCCTCCAGTGGTTCACAAACTATATCTGATGTTGTTGTACATGCAGTCTTTTCCTTTAACCCAGAACCTGCCAACACATACAGAGGTTATTTATGGACAGGACACCGTAAACTTGTATTCTGTTTAATCTACTAGAGAGCAACATGCAAAATGTTTAAATGACATTTAGGATAGCCTATGTGAAATTCTAATCCATCATTACTGCACATGTCACTGATGAAAAGCTATTTAAAAACTGATAAGATTAGACTTCTTGTCACGTTGAAAGCCTTTGGCTTAGTCATAAGACACAAGTCCTTGTTTTTGCAAGCAGTCAGTCATTTTTATCACTGCAAACTCAGCGTTGCAATATCAAGCCAATCCTCAACAGTCCTTACACTGCATTAGTTACAGGCCTAGTTACAGCCTTTAAATCTACACTTAGTGATACGTTTTATATTCAAAAGGCAACATTAACGGAAATCTACCTGTATCACAGCGGGAACACGGAAAACATGTTTTTTGTCCAGTTAAACTATTCATAAATGTTCCATCAGTGCAGGGCAGACAAGAAGTACTTCTGTATTCTGTGCAATCTGTTTTTACACGTTGTCCTGTTGAAAAAGAAAACAATTTAACTCTTTGTGCAACATCATATTTCTATTAAAAATAAAAATATGTCAATTTTGTGAGCTACTGTAGGCAAAGTGACAGGCACTGCTGTCTACTACAGTGTCATTCTTATCACCACCACCAGATTACAAGTTTAAAAGAGATTAAAGTTATTTTACTGTTAGAATAAACTGTTGTCAGCTGTAGGTCCCTTGATATATTTCACTTATGAACATAAACAGCAACAACTATCGGAGTAAGACCGACTCCAGTGATCACAAGTGGTTGATTCTGGTAAACCTTGTTGGCACCAATTTACAAACAAAAGCACTCTTTATGTAACTATCATGGTGAGATATCCCTTTAACATTCAGTAGGATCTTACCCGCAGGACACATGGGACAGCATTCATTCCCTATCTGATACTCTGCTCGATGGCACGTGAGGCTGTGACCTCTGAAGACATTCATCATGAGTATCTGTGAAGAGGAACATGAGACAAATGCATGTTGAAGAGTTGGAATGAACTAACAGATGTCAGACTGAACTTTATGTTTGTGTATCCAACTCTGAAAATGTTCTGTGATACGCCCTCAACTCAGAGCTGTCAACAGCTGAGTCTGTTAACGTGAAGGAACACCTGGGTTTATCGAATATGAAGTGAATTTTCTCTTTTTTCACAAATACTTTTTCTATTTTTAGTCTTTATTCAGGTCAAGCTTCTTTCAGATGTGGTTTTCACAGGCGCTGGTAGAGACTGCCTCTTTCCACACTTTAATTTTTTTTTTAACAGAACCCCAGTTCTACTTTTGAAATCATCTTAACCTACCACTGCTGCGCTCTACTCCTAAAGACGATAAAGAAATGTTCCCATTACTCAGTGAGCTGAAAGAAGTCATCTCCATGTCGTCATTGACCACAGGAAGCACAGAACGGACCGTGCCCCTTCCCTACATCAACAGGGACTGCGTGGGAAAATGGTTCTTCAAGATTTAGAAAAGTTTAAAAAGAGGTACAAAAGCACTTTTTTTAAACGATATTGGAATGAGGATAGGTGATTTTGAGTGGGATAGTAGTTAAACTGATTATTGGGATAGGTGATTATAGGTTGATGAGTGAATGAGGTTTTGTTTTCTTCTTTTTTGTATTTTTTTTGTCCCTTTTTTGTATGGCTTAAATATTCAACTATTGTATAAATGTAAAAAATTTGGTGCACGGGGCGCCTTTAGCTCAGTTGGTAAGGCGTCCCCCTCCCGGGCCGGGCCCAGCAGCAGACCCGGGTTCGATTCCCACCCGCGGTCGTTCTCTGCATGTCACTCCCCTCTCTGCCCCATTTCACCTCTGTCTCTCTGCACTATCAATAAAGCATAATAAATGCCCAAAAAATATCTTTAAAAAAATAAAAAATGTGGTGCACATATGTAAATGTAGGTGTGTGTATAGCTGATAAATGTATACAAGAGCAGTTGATTAAGGGGTGGAACTCAATAAGCGTTGGCTTCCTCCTACTGCTTTTCGGACACAGACAATTCAATTATTCATTAATATTGTTTATGACACTTATATTTATTTTGTATGCTGTTTCACACTTGCTTTTTATTTTTGTTTTTTTCATTTGTTAGAAATAAAGAAAATATTGTGGAAAACCCATATCTGGGGAACTCACATGGTCTTCAAAAAGCAGCGATTTAAAAAAAACACAGCAGAGCTCCTAATTTTGTTGTTCAGTATAAAAATGCTTCCTCTACTAATGTTGATGTGAAAGTAAAGGTGAAAGTATAAAGAAAAAAGCTTTTCATAGACAGACTTGTTGGAGAAGACAAAGCATCATGATTTATGCATTGATGCTACTTTTTTTTACCAGCAGAAATCTCAATCGTTCGTAGGCATGTGTTTCCTGATGATTTCCTGTTGATCCATCATTTATCTGATCAATAGATGCAAAACTGCAGTACCAAAGTTAGACTGAAAAATAGCATAATAATAGGTTATCTTTAATGATGCAATATTGAAAAAAATGAATAAATAATAATTAGGTTTATTAGTTTGTCTGTACTTCTTCTTATCATTTTTTTCAAAACTAGAATTAGTTTCCGTCTATATTTCTTATTTATTTGCTCTTGTTTTCCATGCTAATAAAGCCCCTTTGAAATGAATTGATACAGCATCGCCAAGGTAACATGATGTGTGTGAAAGTGCCGTCCCATTTTACCGTTTTGACCACTTGCAGCCTCTCGCACTCAAGCAGCACTACAGAGTACAGAGTGAAAATGAATTGAGAATGACCCAAGCCTGATCGGCTGTTCTCATTCTGAAACCGAAAACTCAGAGTTTCTCATCACAGAGTTGGTCCACTCAGAGTGGAGAGATAAATTCAGAGTTTGTTATCCCTGCAGGACAGCAGTAGAGCTCCTAATTGTGTTGTACAGTATAAATAAAGGCTCTCTCTTCTTATGTTGATGTGAGAGTAACAGTGGAAAAAGGGTTCCAAAGACAGGCTTGTTGGAAAAGAGAAGCAACATGATGTATACATTGATGCCAATTATTTTACCAGCAGTGCTGCAGCTGTCACAGGATTTCTTCTGAACATCATTTCATTCAACAGAGTCACAGTCTTCATGGGCTGCAGACATCATCTCACTGAGATTTAGGATGAACGAAAATGTAAAAATCCAAAACGAGGACACGAAAACCCTGAAGAAAAACACAATACATAGTTTGTTTTCAGGATAAACGCCATGTTGAAAATCCTGGGTAACAGAGCCAGACTGATCCTTATCTAAGCCAAACCGGATTCAATCCTGTTCAAACTGTCCACACTTGAGGAGCAGTACTAGTTTAGAGCTGCATTGTGTGTTAACTGCTGCGTTCAAAGTTTAGATTAAGTATTGATAACTTGCCTGTGAGCTGTTGATGATTAACATAAATACATCCGAGAGGAGCTAGTCGGAGCTACATTGTAGGGAGAGAGAATGCTTTCAGATGAGCTTCAAATGTGAAAGCAAAGGTGAATCGAAGTCTTTAACACTTCACTGGTTTCATCTGTTATCTGACAAGTCACTGCAAGCAGTGGCTTCAAACCACTTTTGACACCACTCAGTGCTTCGTATATAGAAGCTTGTCAAACTTTGTATATTCCTTAAGATCAACAAATAAGGAGGTTAGTTTGTTATTGCTTTTATTTAATCAAATGTTCCCATCAAAATCTATATATTTACAGTAACCTCAATGCTATTTTTAACCAAGTTCAAAGTAGCCTATGTGTAACACTAGTTTTACTTTCACTCTGTATAATTGACCCTATTTTTAGAAGACTGGAGCAAACAGCTTTAGCGACACCGGAACAACAAGCTTTCTAGACGTGAACATTGCTCGAAATAGAATAAAAAATAGCTCCTCACCGTTCCTGCGACACGTTCAAGTTGGCTCTGCTGCTTATTACGTGACTGCGAGAGAACAACAGTGTTGCGTCATAACTTATACTTTCACAATAAAAGCCACATCTTACTCCTATAATAGGAGCCGTGTCGGCAGGACTTGCAACACACAGGCTGTGTTCGGAAAGCCATACTAACGTCCTACTCATACTCATTTTTACTTCAATTTGAGTATGTGACGGATGGGTATGCGAGTTTGGGTATGCGAGAAATTCCCGGATGAGTGGAGCCCGGGGCTGGTTGGCACACGGGGCAGGTTGGCACACACCTATTTTCTGGTCCTTGGAAGGTCACAGAAACAACATTTTTACATCAAAATGTCTGTTTTCTTTACTTGCACTCATCTACTATGTTAAAACATGTGAAAGTAACTAACTTTTTTGGCGAGGGTAAAATTTCCGTTTTATAGTAGCGAAAGTAAAAAAGTGGTTTGACTAAACATATAATAAAACTGTGAAAGTTGGAGATATTGTAAATGTGTTATAACTAGTTTATAAACATGAGAATCAGCTACATTTTAATGTAAGATTTCATAGTCTGTGATGAGGAATGCTAGTTGGCTTATACAATTTCATCTCAAATTTGGTTAAAATGTGAGCGGGGCTGGTTGGCACACTGATTTGGGGGCTGGTTGGCACATGACAAAAACTGTAAAAAAATTATGGTAAGCCATCTAGGCTATTATACTGTATATGAAGGTATATTTGTTTCCTTATGTGTGTATAGGCTACAAGTCTGTCTGTGTGTGTTTTTGTTAATGTGTTTCGGGGATACTATCGCTTTTGTGGTTAATGTCCCTTTAAAAAATTGTGTGACCCCTGACCTCATACAAAATTGTTATTTCTGATTTGTAATCCTCAGGTAAAAATAGGCCTTAGTTTTAAAACCTTCTTGTTATTTTTATTACTAGGCCTATATATGTTTTTTTTATTAATATTCCTACCCTATAAGGATAAAATTGCAATTTGAAATGTAATCGGAATTAATAATATTGTATAATATTTGTTAATAAATGCTAATCAAGTTAATATTTTCTAGCTTGACCGCTAGCGGTTGCTCATTTTACCTTTCACAAACACAAAGCACTCATAGTAGGTGTATTTTGTTAATAAATAGACTTCTGACACATTAGCGCAAACAAACGAAACAATAGTCCTACTGATATGTTGCTTCAAATTGTTGTTTGGTTCTAAAATATGGGCTGATAATCTATTAAATGTTCATGTTTACTGTTTATTGGTTAAATTAAATTATCAAACTTTTAATTTGGTTGTTTAATTCTTTTTAAGTGTCACATTTTAACAGTGTGCCAACCAGCCCCCTAACGTGTGCCAACCAGCCCCACGATGGGGCTGGAGGCCGCAATGGCACTACTCATTAGTTACAGAACAGTGTCTTATATTCTCATGTGTGGGGGGTATCAAGTGTATCATATCTACAAATAGACAGTTACTCGTCCTTCTAGGGAGGTTCTCTACTCCTTCCCCGGGACCTTAACCTTTAGACATACACAGTCAGCAACCTTCTGGATATTATAGACTACTGAAAACCACCACATTCCTCCATTTTGATGAAACTTCATCAACCAAAAACGAGATGTAACCAAACATATTTGAATGGCCTAACAGAAACCTCCAACAAAACACAGAAACACTCTTTATGAGTTATGTAGAATACAATGCATAGGTGTAACACATTACTGCAGCAAACTACAAATGAATAGGACCAACAATGCAACTGCTTAAACACTGAACGAAGATAAAATGACATCAGTGTTCAGAGTTCCCCCTGTAACGACGACAGCACATTAATAACAGCTGAGTCCCTCAGAGTCTCAAGTTCAGATATTTCGAAACGTGATCAGCTTGCATGGGAGATGTAGTCCATCCAACTTTGGCACAGAGGATGGCTCCTCCATTACATACCTGGCAGACTCTGCCAGAGGTAGAATTTCGGTGGCCAGCGGCCCAGGAAAGTCCAAGCTGGTATGCGGTTGGTATGCGCGTGGCCTTCTCCTCTTTCAGTCATGACCACAGCATTGCACTTGTGACTGCGCGGGAGCAGTAACCCGAGCAGTCAGCTTTCTTGATGACAGACGTTGGTCTCCAAACGTTGCACTTTATTCTACAAGTCTTTTTTCCCTTTTCTTAGCGTACATAAAGCACAGAGCGACGTAACAAGCTTGAATCCAGTCCAGCCTTTTTCCCAAAGTCTTAGTCAATAAAACTGCACACGGTTTCTTTGTTATAACAGTGGAACTACGTGGATACCTGGCCATAACGGAGCCTCTGTGTCGTCCCCCAGACCGGACGCTCACGCCGTGACCTTGAACTTGGCACAGAGCACTATCAGCCGTTTACACATCATCTCCCATAGCAGTTCTCAGTTATTTTTAGATACTGGAACAGACATGAACCTTTCAACTTGGGCGTTCATCTGGGATTCCCACTTTGTTCTGCATTTCTCTTTTCATCAGATGATTTCCGTCCAAGTACAGGTAGATACATTATGTTCCTGTTATATCCGTCATCGTGACGCCAAATGTGGTGGCCGAATCCCCCATGGCGAACAAGACAAATGGCGAGGCCTGGACAATCATCATTGTGTTTCAGAGAGGTTTATTTCAGGAGATTCATCAGGACATTTACAGAGGATTTCATGGAGCATCGAAGCAGCGGGCTGGAGGCCGCAATGGCACTACTCATTAGTTACAGAACAGTGTCTTATATTCTCATGTGTGGGGGGTATCAAGTGTATCATATCTACAAATAGACAGATACTCGTCCTTCTAGGGAGGTTCTCTACTCCTTCCCCGGGACCTTAACCTTTAGACATACACAGTCAGCAACCTTCTGGATATTATAGACTACTGAAAACCACCACAGCCTCTCCCTGTCTGCCATGGTAAAAGTAGATACAAGTAGGCTAAAGCAGCCTATAGGCTACAAATGCTCAAAGAATTTACTTCAGTTCTTAATTTACTTTGTTATTGTTCACCACTGTGTGTAAAGGCCAGGACACACCAGTCCGACTACCCGAAAATGGAGACTGCCGATTCAGGGAGCTCCAGTCTTCCCGTCGCGACCGAAAAAGTGCAAAGAACACACCAAACCGACTGCTGACTTCCCGTACGCTCTGCGCTTGCGCGGGACGTAATGTCTCCATAACAGCAGGCGGCGCTAATCTGTATTGTGGCCCGAAAAAATACGGGAGCCGGAAATGATGGGACGGCTCTCTAGACCATAAACATAGATAGAAATACGTATTTATATTTATGGACCATAAAGAGCACCATTTTTAGCAGAGAGTGTCGAGCATGGTGTCGAGCAGTCAACAAGGGTTGATGCATGTGAGTACTCGCTGAACGAAACAAACAAACACATTAAAACGATGGCTAACTGTTGTTAGCTGTTTGTGCTACCCGCCTCACTTCCGGGCTTCACTGATTCGCTAGCCCTCCACAAATCAAATTGCTCCAACTGAAAGACTGCCCGCCGCTCAAAAGAAGCCCGACGACATCTACGACGACCGATTTCACGGCACACACCAAACAGATTCGTGTCCCCGCCCCCTCCCGACTCTACGACGGCGATTATCGGGCCGGTGTGTCCTGGCCTCTAGAAACATCTCAAGTCTCCTTTTGAGCAAGCCACACCTACAGTATCACTTTTAAGTCCTGTGCTTCCTCGGGGAGGATCGTGGGAGTGTCTCTACGTTGGTGCCGCTATAGCTTCTCGCCGGGCTGCAAGTGTGTTTAGTCCAATGGTTGTTCGCATACCTTGCAGGCTGTATTCTCCGGTGGTAAAGCTTTTTTCTCTCCAGACTGCAAGATTGTAATTCCAGTGATTGAGAAGGAATTTCTGAATTCTGTATATTGGACCTTTATACATTCAGACTGGGGTTCACTCGACAACTATATTATAACAGGATTCTAGAGGATATTTACTCTTCAGTGTCCGAAAAAAAGGTCTGCATGTTTAGACACACGGCGTCCCATCCTGAGGACAGAAATACATTTATATTGAATAGAAACATCTGGTCTGTTTTAACAGAAGTGACAGAGTGTTGCTCAGTCAGAAAAGTCCTCGGACAGTTGACACTTTAATGAAGAATACACTGATGTCTTACCTGCTGCTCCTCTGTTTTGCTCTGTAAATGTGTCTCCTCCTAGGGAAATATTGATAAGTGAGTGAGACCATTTAATTACTTTCATTACTCCTATCTACTACTGTACAGTGAAATTTATAAACAGTAAGGAGAGTACATAACATACCGGTTTGGGTTCGGGTTGGAGTGCATTTTGTATTGTTTCTGTAATAAAATTAAGGAAAAACACTTTAATCAACAAGTTTCAATTTTATCATCTATCAAACACATGTTTTTATTGTCTAAATGCAAATATTACCTGCGTTTCCTTTCCCCCTCATCTTTAGACGATACAATAAAAATGCAGACGCAGACGCTCCAATTAATAAAAAAATCACCCCAACAATAACAACACTGATCAGCACTCCTGTCGTGCCTGGTTCTCCACATTCAGCATCAGCTGAAACAGTTCCTGGTTTGATCAGCTGAAGATTCATTGATCCACATCTGGAATGATAGAGAGACATTATTAACAGGAACATTTGCTGTGAATCTGGAATTGACTGCTGTTGTAAGAACTCAGGAGTGTCCAGGTCTGATGTGAAGCTTCACTCACTCTGTGTGTGGCTGACAAGATGTTAATGTCCCATTTGAAAATGTTCCACTGCTGCAGTCAGAGCACACAGTGTCTCTGGATGCTGTTCCTGCATCAACACAAATTATATTGAAACTAGTTCAGTAAACATATTATGAAAGGATCATCAAAGAGTTATTACCTTTTGTCAGACCTACCTGATTTCCTTTGTCAATTAAAAAAAAAGAGAACTGTAGAGATTTTTGGAAATTATTCCATAAACAATTCTTTTTTCAAGTCCTACAGATACACTTTTATATTTCAACAAAAATCTATGTTGGTACGATTATATGTTCTAGTGCAGCTCCTACCTCAGAGTAGGCTACATATTGGAAATGGCACTGTATGGAAAAAGATTCTAAGCAACAAGTTCAAGTAGTTGACATTTCGTGGAGCTTTCAGACAAATGGTGTGGCCTTCATCAGCTGACTGTCATGGACATGACAGATGATCAGAAAACGACTGGAGAAAAATAAAGGATGGTTCATGTGATCAGAAACCACCTCGGTCCATATACAACCAAAAAATGTCATCCCATAACAATATTTTTAATATTTATATTTTTTAATATTTAAACTTTGTTAGATGTTGCTTTAAGCTCCGCAAAATTTCGACTAGAGTAGACCTGGGGCTTTGAATCTTTTGTCAAACCAAACAAATGGGACAATGTGAAGGGACAGTTGTAAAGAAAGTTCAACACAAAAGAAACACAGGACCTTGTTCTTCCTTGACTTTCAGGGCAGAATAAAGCTTGTGTTTTTTCATCACCTGCAGCGTGCCTTGGTCGGAACAGCTGCCTGTATTATAATTTTGTGTGTGAACCATGAACGCATGTCTCAAAACAATTAAATACAGTATGTGAAACTAAGCATTTGAGAAAGTGATTCACAGGTCAGGCAGATGCATAATTTCACAATTCTAAATCCCTTCCCTTTCATTTGATATTTCACTTGCATAGTTCAACCTGTATCTCACCTATGATTTTGAGTAAGGAAACCAACCTTTTTGACTGATGTATTGTCCTGGTCCACAGCTTGTGTGTTTATGTGCTGCTATACAGCCACCCTCTGAATAGTCTCTACAGTAGAATCCCTCCAGTGGTTCACAAACTATATCTGATGTTGTTGTACATGCAGTCTTTATCTTCAAACCAGAACCTGCAAACACATACAGAGGTTATTTATGGACTGATAGGATATAACTTCTTGTCAAAAGCCTTGTGGCTTAAGACACGGGTTCTTGTTTTTACAAGCAGTCTGTTATTGTTATCACTGCCAACTCAGCATTGCAATGACACAATCAAACCAATCCTCAACAGTCCTACACAGCATTAGTTACAGCCTTTAAATCTACACTTAGTGATGTGTTTTGTATTCATAAGGAAATATTAACGGAAATCTACCTTTATCACAGCGGGAACACGGAAAACATGTTTTTCGTCCAGTTAAACTATTCATAAATGTTCCATCAGTGCAGGGCAGACAGGAAGTACTTCTGTACTCTGTGCAATCCGTTTTTACACGTTGTCCTGTTGAAAAAGAAAACAATTTAACTATTTGTGTAACATCATATTTCTATTAAATGAAAATATCTCAATGTTGTGAGCTAGGCAAAGTGACAGGCCCTGCTGTCTACTACAGTGTTATTCTTATCACCACCACCAGATTACAAATTTAAGAGATTAAAGTTATTTTACTGTTAAAATAAACTGTTGTCAGCTGTAGGTCCCTTGATATATTTCACTTATAAACATAAACAGCAACAACTATCGGAGTAAGACCGACTCCAGTGAACACAAGTGGTTGATATGGGCAGAGATTTGTGTCAGTAGAACTTGAATTTGAATTGATCGACTTGAATATGAATTGATCAACCTGCATTTGAATTATTGATACTTGAATTCGAATTTATACACTTGAATATGAATTATCCATTTGAATTTGAATTAATTATACTTGAATCTGAATTTTCTCTACTTGAATCTGAATCAGTTAATACAAGTTCAAAATTCAAGTTTTCAAATTCAAGTAGAAAAAATTCAGATTCAAGTAGAGAAAATTCAGATTCGAGTAGAGATGTGCACATCCGGGTTCTTTGAGGAAGAGCAATCGAGTGCAGATCTCTGATCCTAGGCTACAGCGTCCGGGCGGTGACCGTTATTTAACGTTCAGGAAATAAATTAGTTTGTTTAATCATCGTCTGTGTTTTTGACCTCTTGTTTTATAATCGAAGTATCTTTTAGAACACTAATCACGTTTCAGTAGTTAAAGTTAAGTTATTAATTAAGTTATAATATCGCCAATAGGCTATATCAATGAAAAGAGACGGTCAAACAGCGTCCAAATGAGCTAAAATCCTAAATACAATAAACAGTAACATGGTAAACTTATTTTTAGGTAAGCTAAAATTGATTATTTATTCATTTCTTCACACGTTACATGTTTAGAGGCGAAGGATTCCTCCGACGCTCTCTGTCCGGCTTATCAGACAGCACTCAGCTGTCTGTCAGTTGAGCTGGACAAGCAAACGTAAAATCATCAGGAAATGATAAAAACATCCCGATGGAGATTTCTATGGAGTGATTTTGCTTTAACTGTCCTACAGGGTCGCGTTGTGACAGTGACACTCTTTCTTCAGTCGGAGCTGCAGCGTAAAGTGAAAACAAACTCAGAGTAGGTCAAATCACCTATCCAGTAGACCCACGGTGTATGTTGCTGCAGAAACTGTTAGTTTCCACTAACTCAGAGCGAACAAACTCTGGGTTGCCTCAAAACCACCTGAAACAGGCCCCAGTTCTTCAGACAAAGTAGCCTATACTGGCATTGTGAGTTTAAAAAAAAATACTAAAAACGATGCCCTTTGAAACACATAGGCATAGGCCTAATTTATTTTAACTGTTCGCGATCTGACAACTGTACGTGCAGTCATTCATAAACGCTACAATAAATAAGAGATGAATATGAATGGGACGTTGGAAGTAATAGGGGTGCGGCCGCACCCCCCCTCACCACCGCCTGCACCCCCTCTTCGCCCCCCTACACTTTGCCCTGTGCTCCCGCGATTGCTCTGTAAACAGTCTCATAGCCTATGTCCTCTTTCCCATCTCCTGCTCCCTCACATCAACTTGACAGAGCATAAATATGTATACACTATAATATATAGCCTATATAGCGTATAGGCTATATACTGTATAGGCTACACTACAGTATGCCCGTCGCATTTCTTCTCCGTGCCCAGGACAAGATTACGTTTGTGCCCCGCCTTCCCATGCGCACTTCGGTAGAGTCAGAGTGCTGAGGGGTGCGCACTAATGAGCATCAGGTTATCATTAAAAATCCAGGTTAATGGCACAAAGCAGTAGCCTAGCCTAGATAACTTCAACATAGTCACTATACGTTCCCTCTGTCTGCTAAGCGCAGGGGAGAGAGAGAGAGAGAGAGAGAGAGAAAGAGAGAGGATGCAATGTTCACCTGCGCACCTGCTCCTCCAAGGAGAGATGACAGCGAGAGCGATCACAGCAGGGCACAATAATAAAGTCACACATCAGAGTTCGGTCTATTCGCACTAGGGCTACTGTTCATTTGCACTGAAGAAAGGTGTTTGGTGAATACAAATTCACCAGAATGCAGGAAATTAAGCATAGCCTAATACTCCAAAAAAAAACAGCTGAGTGCTGTCTGATAAGCCGGACAGAGAGCGTCGGAGGAATCCTTCGCCTCTAAACATGTAAACGTGTGAAGAAATGAATAAATAATCAATTAGCTTACCTAAAAATAAGTTTGCCATGTTACTGTTTATTGTATTTAGGATTTTAGCTCATTTGGACGCTGTTTGACCGTCTCTTTTCATTGATATAGCCTATTGGCGATATTATAACTTAATTAATAACTTAACTTTAACTACTGAAACGTGATCAGTGTTCTAAAAGATACTTCGATTATAAAACAAGAGGTCAAAAACACAGACGATGATTAAACAAACTAATTTATTTCCTGAACGTTAAATAACGGTCACCGCCCGGACGCTGTAGCCTAGGATCAGAGATCTGCACTCGATTGCTCTTCCTCAAAGAACCCGGATGTGCACATCTCTACTCGAATCTGAATTTTCTCTACTTGAATCTGAATTTTTTCTACTTGAATTTGAATTTTTTCAACTTGAATTTGAAAACTTGAATTTTGAACTTGTATTAACTGATTCAGATTCAAGTAGAGAAAATTCAGATTCAAGTATAATTAATTCAAATTCAAATGCATAATTCATATTCAAGTGTATAAATTCGAATTCAAGTATTAATAATTCAAATGCAGGTTGATCAATTCATATTCAAGTCGATCAATTCAAATTCAAGTTCTACTGACACAAATCTCTGCCCATAGGTTGCTTCTGGTAAACATTGGTTGGCACCAACTTACAAACAAAAGCACTCTTTATGTAACTATCATGGTGAGATATCCCTTTAACACTCAGTAGGATCTTACCCGCAGGACACATGGGACAGCATTCATTCTCTATCTGATACTCTGCTCGATGGCACGTGAGGCTGTGACCTCTGAAGATATTCATCATCAGTATCTGTGAAGAGGAACATGACAAATGCATATGAGAAGTTGGAATGAACTGACAGAAATCAGACTGAATTTTTATGTTTGAGTATCCAACTCTGAAAACATTCTGTGATACGCCCTCAACCCGAGCTGTCGACAGCTGAGTCTGTTAACGTGAAGGAACACCTGTGTTTATCGTATATGGAGTGAATTTTCTCTTTTTCACAAATACTTTTTCTATTTTTAGTCTTTATTCATGTCAAGCTTCTTTCAGATGTGGCTTCACAGGCTCTGGTAGAGATCTTTCCACACTTTTACTTTTTTTTTAACACAACCCCCAAACTCAGTCATCCACCCACCGGAAAGATACACCACCTTCCCACCAGTGTTACTTCTGAAAACATCTTAACCTACCACCTTTGCGCTCTACTCCTACAGAGGATAAAGAAATGTTCCCATTACTCGGTGAGCTGAGAGAAGCCTTCTCAATCTTTCTGTTAATTTCATCTTCTGAACACTGGTATCTTTGAAATCATAATTGAATTCAGGAAGCACATCCGGCCCTGACCCAGCTCTACATCAACAGGGACTGTGTGGACAATGGTTTCGATCATCAAGATTGTGGAAAACTCATATTTTGGCTACCTCTCCTGAAGCCTTAATGATGCAGTTAAGAAATATATACTGTATATTTGACAATGACATGTCGTCAATTAAAGCAACAATAGGAAACATTTCCAACCTAATACAACATTTTCAAAGTCAGTCTAATAGTCCAATATACTGTATGTGTTAACAAGAAATTGAGCTGGTGTACCTAATAAAGTGGCCGGTAAGTGTATGTAAACAGGTAGGATGGTATCCGAGCCATTCCAACGGAGGGCCCTGGTGGTCTTCTTTAGGCACTATGTAACTTTGACTTCTAGCAGCATTAGTTCACTCTTATAACAGGTCCATGGTTCACACACCAGCCTTCAGCTGTGTAGATCGGGTACAATGGAGACAGAGGAGAATAGTAAAGGAGGAAGCCAGGAACAAAAACAGAGAAAGTGAGCAAGCAAGAAGCCAGACTGGAGTGAATATTGGACAGGCTTTAACATGTTGGAGAGAGCTTCACCCAACAGTGGGCTGCAACACAAACCTACAGTCTATGGTCCGATGCCGAGATAGTTAGCAGTGTTACCGGGTGCCGAAAGTCATGTTATCCAAGTCTAATGCCAATAATAGTTTGCACATGTTTTAGGTGTTTGTATAGTCTCCTTAATCCTTTGTCTTTACTTCTTTTTTTTACTAGAATTAACAATTATGAGCTATATTAGGCTATTTGTTTATTTGCTATTGCTTTGGTAATATTAACTCATTGTTTTGGTTTCAATGCCAATAAAGCCCCTTTGAATTGAATTGAAATTGCAACGCCAAGGTAACGTGATGTGTGGCAAAGTTCCGGCTAATTTTACCATTTTGAGCCCTTGCAGCCTCTAGCACTCAAGCAATACAGATGATGTCAGCTTAAGTCAGTAAGAGTTCAGGGATTGATGCCCTAGGGAGGATATTGGGATTGTGCCAACGTGAACATACTCAGAGTTGAAGGACTCAAACCCAATCGGCTATTCTCATTCTGAAACCGAAAACTCATAGTTTCTCATTTCAGAAATGAGAAATCTATTGCTGCCCCAGGACAGCAATAGAGCTCCCAATTCTGTTGTAAAGTGTCAAAGGCTCTCTCTGCTACTAATCTGGATGTGACAGTAGAATTGAAAGCATAAAGAAAAAAGGGTTTCAACTACAGACTTGTTTGAGAAGAGAAGCAAAATTGCTGCTAATAATTTTACCAGCAGTGCTGCAGCTGTCACAGGTTTTCTTCTGAACAACATTTCATTCACCAGGATCACAGTCTTCATGGGCTGCTGACATCATCTCACTGAGATTCAGGATGAAGGAAAATATAAAATCCAAAACAAGGACACCATCTGGAAACCCTGAAAAAAAACATAATGCAAAGTGGAGCCAAACTGGATTCTCAGTCAGGTTCAAACAGTCTACACCGTCCTGACCACGTGCATAACTGGTCATCTTTGAACAGAAATGGCTTCAGGACACAGAGTAGGCCTAACTGATCTTTGCTCCAGAGAAGTCTTCTTCTGGGTTCAAATAAAGTCCTGATTAATGATAACATAAATGTCCCAGAGGAGCGTGAAAAGAGGAAGGACAGATCCAACATTTCAAGTTAAATCATTGACTTTACAAACTGCTTTCACTTTTGATTTTTACAAAGGCCTAAATAACAAATTAAATTAGGAGTTACTTTTGCTCTTGCTGTGTATGTGAAATGTACCAATCAAAATCAATAGGCTATGTTTACAGTGAACTCTGCTATTTTCACCATGTCAAACCATAAATAGTAGCCTATATTAAAAAACTGTTCATACACCCTAGTGGCCATATTTCGTTTTACTTGTACCCTGATTGTAACTAACAAATAAAGCTGTGATAAACAATTGCCAGTTACTGGCAATTGTTTATCACAGCTTTATTTGTTTTTATTTAGTTAAGTTTCTTCTTCATAATTTAGTTGGATGTAGGCCTGTATTGTCCAAACCTTGTTGTAGTGCACGTCTGCCCTATTTATAAAGTGTTCGGAGCAGTATTCACAGGACGCGCTTTATTCAAGGAGGAGCGCTCCGTGTTAAAAAAAAAAAAAAAAAAGCTTGCCTCAACGGTTCAACCGGTTTCAACTTGGTGTGTTGAGCGCTGGCAGGGAAAACGGCGCATATTGTGGACACTGGTACATACGGGGCGGGCCAATATTCAATACTCTTTCAACAAATACAAGAACAAAACTGGAGCAATCGATTTCAGTAACAACTCGTTTTATTCTACGCGGCGTTTCTCTTTTAAAAAGGACAAAGAATACAAACATAGCTCCCTACCTGGTGCGACATTCGAGCTGGAACTGGCTCAGGAAGAGAAGACTCTTTCAATTTCTACCAAAATAAAGGCCCTCCCTCCACCCACCGAGTGTTTGCGATAGTCTATCATCTGTCCCGCAGTCAAGTCTTGCAGGTTTCATGATTCAAACCAGCAGCAATTAAATGTTACATGCATAGGTATGCTATGTCAGTAATTGTAATCCAGAACACTTTTTGTCAAAATCAGATAATATCGGGACTACGTCGATCGCCGACGCGGATGGTCTGGACGGCTGGGGCACTCGCTCTCAAACTGCCACAGTTAAATTGAACAGGTGTTTTCCCAAATGCGGACAACAAAGGCAGGAGACTGAGCTTAAGTGGAGTTTAGTGATTCAAAGAGGAATAGTGAACTGGACTGGGGGTAACTCCGGGAATGCACTGGTAGCTGGGGAAATCGGATGAACAGGGGCAAATCCGTGGAGCGACAGATGCATCACCTTTGGAGCGAGGATTCGGCTTGACGTGGCAACCCGACAGGCTGTCGGTAACCCCCTATGCCTGTAATGTTTATGCAGGAAAGCAAGACGAACTGAAGCAATAACTCAGATTACAACGAGACGTGATGCGTTCACGCGCACTCCTTAATTGGTGACACTTTTGGTGGAGACTAGCTAGCCTATAGGGCAAAGGACAAACAGCTCAACTTTAATCTTGCATTGGAATTAACCAGGGAAGACTGGAGAAACACCGATGATAAAATTATTTAAAGGGGTGTCAGAGAATTCGTGAACTTTTTCTAAAGTAGGCTATATTCTCATAGCCTAATTGAATAAACAAACTTTCCTCGTAGGAAAATTGGATCCCCGGGAAACTGTTTGAAAGCTACCTGAAAAGTTACTGGTTTAGCCTACTGTTGTTGTTTACAGCAGCAGGGCCCACAGTTTTGTTTGGATGTAAACATATTTTAGTCTTACGTTTGTTCCAGTTTTCCTTTTAATTTTATGATGATATAATTATTCAATACTAAGAAATACATGTAGAGTAAACACAGACTATTTTGTCAACTAAATCTGCTAACACTCTGCTAATGTAAACGAATTCCCCTCCACTTGAAACTGCATAGTGCACCTTAAATAAGGAATCCAGCATCAATTAATACCATGGTAGGATATGGAGCACAAACACAATAATAACCAAACCAAAAAATTGGCGTATGGTCAAAATACAATGCCCTGTTTAAAAAAAAAATTACGTTGGGACTGTTAACTACTAGCCTGGCTGCGCCCGCCTACCTACTTCCGGCCAAATTTCATTTTCCCTTCAGTAGTCAGTCTGGTGACAGGGCGTATTAGCGGGATTCTGCTCGAACAAATTTCTGTGTCCAATCAGCGAAGAGAGCGAGCGAGTGGCTGAGAACGATGACGTCGAAGTCGCGCTCCAGTTTCAGTTGCCAGAAGCCGGCTCATGACACACGTGACGACCAAACGTTATGCGATTGGTTGGCTAATCCAGAGTGGCACTGGGCAGATCCAATAGTTTTAAACTTTAACAGACACCCGCCTCCAAGTGAGTGAACGTTTGCCAATTACAGTACTGCCAGACCTTCTGTACAAATGAAATGAAGTACGATGGTCTGGTAGCACCAGGCTAGTTAACTACAAGATTTGTATTTTGAATTTTAAAATGCAATACAATTATGAAAGATCATTAATATCTGCCAGATGTATTTAAAAAATGTTTCCATGAAGGGGTTTTTGTTTGATTTATATTAGAATTGAATTAATCACAATTAAAAATTAACCCTTTAGATGCCAGTTTTGATAATATACCACAATCTGCTTTTTTGAAAAATACACTCAAATTCAATGTACTTTTTATTAGTATCACCGGCTGACCCATCTGAATAAGAAGTGGAAGATTGATTTTGGTGCATTATTACTTTTTGTATAATGTCAGATTGTTGGGTATGTTAAATACAATATCTTGAACGTTATACTGCAATAGAATGGTGAAAGATCAATATTTTACAATAATAATATTTTTCCCCAAACTTCCCTGACTAGGGCTCCTGCAGAGGGGACCGGATGGAGATGCTGTCGCTGGGCGGTTGCAAATCGAGTTGGCGCTCCCCGTGTGAAGTGACGGGCAGAGGTGCGTGATTGTGATTTTTCAACCGCCGCGACAAAAAGATAAACAGTTCTCAACTTTTAAGGTGAGAACACACCAAACGCGTTGGGTGCGGTGGCGGCGTTGAAAAATCCTATTTTTGCATAGGGAACCATTGGTTTAGGCGCAAGGATCCGTTGGCCGCGGCAAAGCGGCGCTTTGGGCGCGGCAGCCGCGCTACCAAAGCGTCAACGCACCACCAAAGCGTCAACGCCCGAGATGAAAAAATTGAACTTTCAACGCTCCAGCACGTGACGTTTAGCCGCGTTGGCCAATCAGCGGTGAGCTTGACCCGACGTCACGGACATCGGCACGGTGGGAGGACAACACAGAGGCTGAGAAACACCGAGTAGGAAATGCGGCTGGCTGGTGATATGAAGCCGCTCGGTGTTGGGTTAGAAGACGTGGGGAAAGTGAGCCAGGAGAATGGGCTTCCTGGTTAATTCAGTGAATATAGGGGCTGTGCTTTAGCCGATAAACCAAGTTAGCACCGGTCGGATAGCGTTACTCACCCGGTTGTGTGCGGCCACCACCTCCATAATGAACCCAAACATAACGGCTAAGTCCGGGGAACTTTCACAACGAGTACAGCGAAGCACCGGTGTTTATGCCTATATCTACGCTAGCCACGGTCCCGTCACAGCCAGGTAGGTTAATGTAGGCTACTTGCCTTTATTTTCTACTGCCCTGTGCACAATGCTGCTGTAAATGTGTTTGGTATGGTGCTGCCTTGCTGTTTGTGTTCATTTCCGAGTGGCGTGAATCTGCAATGCTGTTTTAAGGCTATTTGTTCCGTTCAGTTGCTGTTTATTTGTCTTTTGGCACAATTGCTGGCCGTGTTGTTGTTGTTTTTGTGTGGACATGAACGCTGTTGTGTCGGGTCGCGTCTGATCACAGCCATGGTTGATTAGGGGAATAAATATATCGGGGGAGACTAGCTGGGCTAGCTGGGCGCGTTGAACCAACGTTGGGCGCGTTGAACCATTTTTTGACACAAAATGACCAAGCGCCAGATCAGGTGCGTTAGGCGCTTTGGCCACCGCACCCAACGCGTTTGGTGTGTTCGCACCTTTACAACGGCCCCAACGAGCGCGCGCAAGCGTTCGACGAGCACGGAAGCGACAATTCCACGGGAGTGCGCCCGCTTGTCGTGCCGCCTGACAGAATGCTGCGCCTTCTCTCTGCCCGCTCGCCTCTCCATTGACAATGCATTGCCAGGGGCGACAAATGCGTTCCGTCTGAAACGCCCTTTAGAAGGATGCGGCCCCTTAATTGAGACACAGCACTTATATGTCCATGCGGGACCGACACGGCCTGTTGTAACTTCCTCATTCAATGCACTCAACTTTCCAAACAGAACGTTCTTACACCTTTCCACAGACATCACCAACTCCTCAAACCTGTCCGCTTTAGTGTTAAAGATCGCACGTTACACTATTTTCACTGTTATACAGTTAATGTAGGCCTATAGTTAAACACTTCCGCGACAGTGACACTAATTTCAGTTAGCGTGTCAATAGCGTTTTCCATTTAAATTAGCACAGTCTTGGATAGCTCTGCAACCGGTGAATGTAAACAGGATCGCTTCCCACTTTGATAGAGTTACATGTAAGCATGCATACCTGTTTCCTACGGGCACTGCACTAGTTTCAATAATGAAGGTCAGGATGAGTAGGCCTATTCACTTTTATTATTTCTGCATTTGAAGTGTCTCACGTTTTATTGTCAATCCATCATCTGTCCCCTCCAAACTTTTCAATTGCTGCATATTGTTTTATATTTACGATTGCTTTGCCATTTAGCATCTCTCTGCTTTTATTCTGAAAGGGCACTTACACAAAGTTGAAACCTCCCTCTAGTTTAAAAAATAATCTTGGAATTCCCCTCGCTCTAGCCCATACTTTCACTTTTGATTATGGTGTTTACAATAAACTTCACATTCTTCTTTGTTTTTTTGTTGGTTCTGTATTTTTATAAAGCACATTCATTTTCTGTTGACTTTTTAAGGCATGTTGTTGTAGAGAAATCTGATTGTGAATAGGAGAAACTGGTGACTCATCAGAGATATACTGTATACTGACACCATGTTGACAGTATGAACCTATTTAACTTGCACATTTTGCATACAGAGCTGTGGACTTTTTTCATTCCTATCAGATGCCTTTAAATACTATACTGACCTTTTATGATGTGTGCCTTCAGAAAAAAAAGAATAAATGCTTTGTTTTAGGTTTTAAGTGCTATGACTAATGTACATTTAAATTATGAAACTACAACAATATCATAGGTTTTTGCATAATAAACTGAATGTATATATTGTTGCAACATTTTTTAATAAAAAAATCAGGGCATACCGCCTTGTTGATTTATGGTGAACACTTTCCTGGTTAAGAATAAAATTGTTTTTTTATGCAACTCAGATTTGAAGTATCTAATGACAATACAGATGTTTAATGTATTTAACCATGTGGAAGCACGTAGAGGCCAACTCAATTTATGTAGTATGTTGGGCAGCAAATGAGCTATGGCACTGCATTATTATATTGTACCTACCAGCTGCTCTATTGCCACCTTATAAGTAATTTCTAAGACAAATTAAGTTAAGTTCAGAAATTAATATTAGCAATATTTGAGAAGAAGGAAGAACAGAGGAAAACTCATCATTGTTTTCCCATGATCTCATTCTTGTCTTGGTTACAGCGAGGAGAAGCCCATGAGTCTGAGACTTTCATGAGACAAATCGTTATGCTTTGTAAGCACAAAAATAAATGCGATAGGACTGAGTAGTAAGGGGCTTAGTGCCTTGCTCAAGTGCACCTCACCAGTGCCATGAATTCCACTGCACTCCTCTGAGTCTGAATATAAGATGTTTGTCTCCTCCTTTTCTGATTTATGTCCCTTGAATGTCCAACTCAATCTTTATATGATAATGTAACATGGGCTATAAGCCGTATGAGAAATATGAGAGACAATTAAGAATGTAATTAATTAAGTGCAGTTATTAGAATAAGCTGTTAATCAAGATTGAACACTGATCAGTTGAAAATTTGACCAAACTGTTATGTACTTCTATTTCCGTTCAGGTTAAATAAAAACAAAATCCTACCAGTTTTTGCCATAATTGCTGAAAAAAAAACCTTGTTTTATATTATTGTGAAATTGGTGTGCCTGGCCAAGTAGTTAAAAACAGAAAACTCAGCCCTTTGACATAAAGACAATATTTACAGATTAACAGAGAACAGATGGTTGATTTGTTTTATGTAAATACAGTATCATCAATGTGTGTATACAGTATTTACCTGTACAAATAATAAAGTGTTATAGTTGTCTAACCTGTTTACTTTTCAAGTCAAATACTGATAGGAAAATTACAGAAATCATTAATTCAATTGTATCATTAGCTATTTTATTATTCTGCCCAACCCATCTATATCACTGAGGTCAGGGGCCTCTCTCTGTACTATGGAAAACAATTCATCAGCCTCCAAAATGATCATAATCCATGTCTGTCAAACAGTCTCATCAAAAGCAGAACATTCAAACCTTTGTGATGGGTTGCTGGATTTTTAGCATTATGGTCATTCCATACACACATTTTTGCAAATTCAAACTTTGCAATAAGGTCCAGTCTCATCGAAAATCAAGTATACAATGATTCTCCTGATTCTGAAAGAAAATTACCTTATACCTATGTTATAATTTACATATGATTTTACTTTCCAACAACTTTCTAAACAAAGATGAGAATATAAAGTAAAACTGACTGATCGTTTTATTACCAACACAAAGCCATTTTAAAGGAATGTAAAGAGGGTTTTCTTGTAAAGACTGTTGCACTTCTCAACAATGGCTCAAAGCAAAGGTTTCTCAGATGTGTTTTCAGTTATGAAAGACATGAAACCAAGAGCAGAAGTTTGACATGAGACAATCCACCACATGCTATTTCATCGTCCATATCTACAATTTACAGGTAGAGGTTGGACAGGCTCCTAGTATGATTCATTTATCTGGTGCAGATGAATGGGTGCTGATAAAGCCCCCTCCTCCACGACAGTTATCCTCATCTACAGGCCACCCAAACCTAATCCCTCCTTCCTTTCCGACTTCACCGAATTCATCACATTAGCATCAACCCTCTCTCCACGCCTGCTGTTACTTGGTGACATTAATATCCACATGGACTCCCCCACCTCCAAGCTCTCATCTGAGAGATAATATCTCGTGGAGATATTATCTCTCCACCTTAGTCCTGGGTCTTCTCCGAGGCCTCCTCCCAGCTGGGCATGCCTGAAACACCTCCCTAGGGATGCACCCCGGTGGCATTACCACATTCCCAAACCATCTCAAGTGGCTCCTTTTATTATAGTATCTATGCATTCAAAGTAAAGGAGCAGCGACTCCACTCTGAGTTCCTCATAGATGACGGAGCTTCTCACCCTATCTCTAAATCAGACGCCAGCCACCCTTCTGAGAAACCCCATTTAGTCCTTTAAAGCATTTAAAGCTGGGGTGGAGGATTTGGGGAGAAAATGGCAGTTGGGATTGAGATTCAAATTCAAATACCTCAACCGCTCCACTTGTTCTCTTTGGTCCCTCCCCTATGGTCCCTCCCTGACACGCTCTACACCAACAAAGTCGTGCCAAAGTGCATGGACAGTCCCAACAGCCAAGAACAGAAAATCGGAGCCTCGCTTTGATTTGTCAAAGTGTACAGTTAACTTCAAAGTTACAGTGTTAACTTCTGACCAATCAGAAATCATATACCCTAGCTTTAAGTTATAACAATAAAACCATCATTCTTTTTATTGATAGTTGAAGATTCAGAGAGAAAGAGTGGAAATGGGGAGAGAGAGGGGGATGACATGCAGCAAAGCGACCACTGCGATATGGACTGAGCCAATATGGTACGCTCTCTGCCCACTATGCCACGGAGCGCCCAGTAATGCCATAATTATGACTAAACATTATTTTTACGAGGACAGAACTGAAACACACATAAGGCAAGACAACAACATCACAAATAAAGTAAACATGTCTTGAAGAAAAGGATCAGGGCTGTGTGTGGTGGTGAGTTATGATAAGGGAAGTGAAAACATGTGATAAGCTGACTAAGCAGAAGGTCAAATGACTGCAGGTCACATGACTGCTGAGCTGTTGAGGGAAGTAAGAACAGGGGAGCAGTTGAATCAGGAAGTGTTTTGGAAAGATCTGAAGCCATCTGGTGGATGACTCAAGGATAGCAGGTCTGGGGAGTAGGGAGAAAGAACATGGGAAAAGAGAGCAGAGTGAAGAAAATAACTGATAGAGAGATAGGTGCAGAGGGCTGGGGATGAGAGGGTGTGGCTGCAGGAAGGGACTGAGGAAAACTATGTAAACATTGGCTGTATGAATAAACTGATGTAATGGCATGTTGGGGCTCCATCTCAGTAACACAGATTTCGGATTTGAGATTAAGTCATTTAAACAAAGGAAGGCTAAACCCTAAAGTAAATGGATACACACAATTCTTCATATAGACTTAATACATTTTAATAAATAAAAAGTAAAATAAACAATAAACATTCTGACAAGGTAAATATTTAAGCTACGTCCATGTTTCTGTCTATGCTAATGATTTTTGTTTTGCCTTCCTTCTTTAAAAAACAACTCTACTGAAAAGAACAACATCACACAGTATTTGACTCATTTATTATATAAAGAATTTAAAGAGTATTTACACAGTGCATAGCTTGTTTATAATGCAGCAACATTTGGTAAAAGTGGTGAACACCTTGCCTTTTCTCTTTATATTTAAGCACCCTTTTACAGAGAAATGGTTTGATATGTGGATATGAGTATGAATTGTTCTACCACATTCATAATTAATGCTTCCATGTGTTGATTTCAGTGCCTCAGTTTATCCTGTTGAATAACTTAATTATCCTTCTGGTGAATGATTTGTACATCCTTGATTTCCTTTCACTTTTCCCTCACTGTGATTTGCTCGGGCTTAGTCCCATGGGAACACTTCCAGTTGTTCATACATTATCTTTTATATATATGTGACAGAACAACAGATTGGTTTTTCTATACAATCTTCGATGTACAGCAGATGTCATCCCGTTTATAACAACTGTGAAACACCAACTGTGAGTCCAATCCTCTCTACCTTGGATCAGTGTTGAGGGAATGAATGCAATGGCACAACCTTCAATAAGCAAATGAACAGATTATGAGTTTGATGGAGTCATTGGTCGACATTTGACCAGCATCTGTTCTTTTTACTCTGCAGTGCTATAAAGACAACACTCATGATAGTTATTGTGCAATATGGTGGCTTTACAAAAATAGCCATTGTATGATTTTCAGTTGATTTTGTTTTGTTTTTTGTTTTGTTTTTCTCCTGACCCTGAACCCCACAAGGAGAGCCATTTCCATGTAGTGTTCTCGGGGATATTTGGCAAGTAGCTGGCCTCTGCCCTCATGCGTTTGTGAAGGAAGCCGTCCTGAGATTTGTCCTCTGAAAAAAGTCCACACACTTAGATTATTCCACTACCATGTCAACATGTGGAAGACAAGATAGCTGAAAAATGCCAACAAGGTGCCCACGTTGGAGGAGACTCGGAGCGCTTTGCCCTTCAGCAGGACCTCCACTGGGTAATGGTCACTGACCTCCAGCGCCTGAAGAAAAAAGAAGCACAGAAAGAACAGTTAACCAACCCCAGCACACATCTATGGAATAGAACTGTATTACGTTCAGGCTTTTACAATATTTCAAATTTACAGTCACACACACACACACACACACACACACACACACACACACACACACACACAAGCTTATTACCTGCTCCTCCGTCAGTTTATATTCCCTTTGGAAGTTAAATGGTTTTGCAGAGGAAGGCACAACTGCTCTGGAAAACCTTTCCCCGTACACAACGATCCTGTTGAAACAAAATAAATAAAGCGACTTTACTGATAGTTTCTCATTTCAAATATAAATGGTACTTGAAATAATTAAGGCCTTGTTACATTAGCATCAAAAACACAGAATTTCATCGGCTTCGCTAGTGGGAAAATTGCAGCTAACTTTTACGTTGTCGATACAGAGGGTTTGTATGAGACAGATGTCATACCTGTTGCCAGGAGTAGTTTATTGGATGAGCATCTGACTTACCTTAAACATGACTAATAGATGCCAGCACCTCACTGAAACACATTTTCATGTCCTACAGGATCGTATATATAAGCATTAACATTGATCCTAAAACATGCCAAATGTTTACATTAAGATTCTGTTTACAAGAATACAAAGTCTCAGCTGTCTTCTCCAAAGTCACAAAACCATCCACTTCTTTAAAAAAAAAACCCACGGCTCATCATTTTCCATGTGTCAGACCAGCTAATTATTTTGCTCATTCTGATTCTCAGTTTGTTCTTAACCGGTTTATTGGTTATATAATACATTTGACCAAAGTAAGTAGTAAATTAACATGTCTATTATTTTTGTCGATTAATGACTGAATGGAGTTTATTATGTTTTGCTTTTACTTAAAATGTGTGTGTTTACATTCTGTAAGTCGGCCAATCCTTCATCATTTATGCATTTATGTTTGTGAATGAGGCCCAATGTGAGTGGCCAGCCACACACAACAACACACTGTAGGTAATAAACGATCCAAGCATCAGTTAGCTTCCTTTAGAGGCATTTCCTAGATATGTTAGACTGAAAACGTGGGTTCACCTGTCGTAGGCGCAGGAGGTGCTCTCTCTCACAGTGGTGTCTGTCTTCTCTGGAATGAGCCAGTAGAGGCCCCTCTCTGTGATCAAACGCACATTCTTCCTGTTCTTCTTAGCCAGGTAGCCGCAGTCAGCATTGAAGTCCCCAAGTAGCATCAGATTCTGCTCACACACACAACAGCACTGATGGTAAGATACCTACAACTGAATTCACTTTGACACTATAATTTATTAATAACATTAAGCAGAATTAGCTTTTACCTCTGTTTTCCACATCTTCTTCACATGTAGCAACACGTCATACAGTGCATCAAGCTCTTTGGTGGCGTTGGTTGGAGTGGTATGCTGAGGTATGAGGACAAACTCCTTTATGACTGAGTATACAGATAGGGGGGAGGAAAAAGGAAAAGTGTTTATACAGTATGTCTAAATATCACCGAGCTTTCTTTATTATAGAGGGTCATCAGACAACTGACCTGTCTTAGGGGCTTTGAAGCGAACCACAAAAGGCTCTCTGGAGAAGGCATCAACATCTCCTGGTAGATTATCTGGGTACTGATACTGGCCCGTGACCGTCACTGAACCAGTCCTGCACACACACACACACACACACACACACACACACACACACACACACAGTACAGTATTCACGTCACTTCCTGTACTTGGGATGTCTTAACATTACAGTGCACTGAGTGTGCAGACACACAGTTTGACTCACCTGTAAATAAACACATACTGCTCCTGGTAGGATTCAGACCTGCCCAGTCTCTCACTGGCTACAGCTTTATACTCGTGTTTGGAGTCATACCTGAATGTTGAAGAGAGACAGAAACGTGGATTCAACTGTTAATACCTGTGTGAGGAGTGATAGCAGCTTGTCCACGGTCTTGTGTGTGTGTGTGTGTGCGTGTGGACTATCCAGTGATAATTCACCTGTTGATGCTGTCGAGCAGCTTCTGTACAGCTTTCTCTTTACTGTCTCTGACTTCCTGTAGCAGACACACGTCACAGCGAGCGATGATCTGGAACAGATATCACCGGGATGAAAAGGGCGATTTTCACTGTAACACACACAGACGTGAATGTTGCATTCTGGGTATTAGGATACTTGCTATGATATTGCTAGTGAGTGACTGCATAGGAAGCGAGAGCTGGCTACAACTATAAAAACAGCGGTAGTGTTTTCCCCATAGACATCATTTATAAAAGAGACTTTTGAGGTCACCCAGAGCTTCCAAACAGTTAACCAGCTCAGGTGAGTATAGGCACCCCCTTCCAGTTCAGTTTGTCACAGTCAAATCCACCTGTCTTTGTCTTACCCTGGTCAGACTCAGCATGACCTTGCTCTTCTTGCTCTTGGATTCTCCAAAGTGTTGCAGGTTGAAGGCACAGACTCTTAGATCTGAGGCGGCTTGAACCTCACACACTCCCACCAGGACGGAGAACAGGAGGAGGGAAGAGGACCTCATGGCACAGAGTTGCAAGGACCTGCGTTAAAAAAAAAAAAAAAAGTTCAATTTGAACACACACATTTACAGTAAAACACATACAAAATGCAGAAGCAGGAGTTACACACATATAACCAAAAAACCTTACAAAACACAAGACATTCACACAGACTCTCACATACAAATCTGCAGTAGCCTGACACACATTTATTCACATAACTACAGTATAGAATCTGCAAATATGTTACTACTTGAAATTTCAGATCCATTGGAAACATAGTCCATAGTGAGCATGTGCGTGTCCTTGCCTGATGGTTGACAAGCTGAGGAAACTATCATTGGAATTACATTGTGCAATCACTTTTCTAGGCTCAGCTCAAAGTTATAAACATCTAAAGGAGATGTTAGTGATATTTCTTTGTTAATATAAGTGTCAAATCAAACTATATTCATACAGCAATCACTTAAACAGTATGCACAGTTCATAATATGGGTCTCCCAGTCATTCAGCTTTGCAATTATTGCCAGATAAAATGTTGAGTATCAGGCTCATTTTTATCCAATCAGGAGACAGAGCGCTATAAAGAGGCGGGTCTCTGTGCCCGTGAATGATGATACGCTGCTTTTCAACACGGCAGTATCTGACAAAGACAGCTGTGTGTTCATGTGGTGGTGACGTGACGTAGGGACGAGGGAAGGGACTGCTAACTGCAGACACTGACAGGAAGTGAGCTAAAAGGACCATATCACTTGCTTCTCCTTTAAAGTGTAACCGTTCTACCACTGAACACAGTGTGGCAGCTCTGTATCCAGCTATCTTGATACATCAGGGTCTTTGTGGAACTATAACCAACTTTTCTCTGAACAATGCTTAACTTTTTGATTCAAAAGTAAAAATGCAACAACTTTGAGAAAATCACAATAAACCAATGAAACGCTAAAGGAAATACAGGCTGTCCTGTATGATGGAGTGTAGTTGAGGTGATGCAGCAAAGACTGTGCTGTGTGTGTGTGTGTGTGTGTGTGTGTGTGTGTGTGTGTGTGTGTGTGTGTGTGTGTGTGTGTGTGTGTGTGTGTGTGTGTGTGTGTGTGTGTGTGCATGAGTGTGTGTGTGTGGGTGTGTGTGTGTGTGTGTGTGTGTGTGTGTGTGTGTGTGTGTGTGTGTGTGTGTGTGTGTGTGTGTGTGCAAAGTTTACTCATTAACTACACAGTCAATCTATAACCCTGTGTAAAAAACTAAAAATAAATGTTTAATTTATTAAGCCTATTAAGCCCCCCCCCCCCCCCCCCCCCCCCCCCCCACACACACACACACACACAAATATTGAAGTGACCGAATAGATTACCTGACACACAGAAACTCAGAAAGCCTTTTGTCTGCACCTGGGCATTAACATGACAACAGAGACCCGTGGCAGACGGAGGTACAGGAAATTTAGAGTCAGGATTAAAACAACATGATGTCATGGCAAAAATGAGACAATCCTTCGTGTTCAGCTGTGCCATATAGAGCTGCTTAATGCACTCCTGTTTTAACCAGCACAAATGTGAAGGTTCAGAGAAATACAAGGGCTAAAACCCTGTACAAATTAAAAAAGGTTATGTGAGGCACTTCAATTTTACTGTGTGCTGTATCCCCGGCTTCACAGCAGAGCATGTTTTGACTGTAGTGTGTACTACACACTGCATTCTTTATGCCTACGTCACAAACAACACAGACATCTCAGGTTACAAGTCACTCGCCCAGTATGATCTTTTGACAATACTCACTCTTGAAAAGAAAGAAAGAAAGATAAAGATCTAGTCAAGCTGAAGCAACGGCAACTTACCAGCTTGTTCGTTCTTGCACTCTTGATTGTTTTGTGCCGCCTTGAAACTTGAAGCTGGTCTAGTGGGTTGTTTCCTGGGGGAGGGACTTGTCCACCAGATACCACAGGAAGAGTAACTAGGCTACAGCAAGCATAACATTCATAAGTTCAGACACACAGCTGTCACTGCTGGTATCAGGAATGAAGACATCAATCATTTATGTGAAATAAACAACAACATGAGATATTATAGTATAAAAAGAGAGTTCATTTGTCTTTGTTCATCCAAAATAGGAATTAATGAATTTTCATAAGAATTTATTTTTGTTATCTTCTCTTATTTTTTTGGTTTCACTTCTTTTTGCCTTACACATTTCACCTCAGTATGAAAGTAGGTTTCTTTCTCACCAGCACACACACACACACACACACACACACACACACACACACACACACACACACACACACACACACACACACACACACACAGCTGGAATAACAAGTGAAGGCCAGTATGACATTCAGTAAATATCAAAATCTAGTGGACAACTGTTCCTTTAAAAGAAAAATATTAATGTAAATAGTAACTTACATAGTAACAAAGAGTAACACATTTTTTTTTTAAATGGGCTTGAGGAACAGTACTAGGGGAGGTAATATATAACCTCTTACTCATACGCTTCCTTTAATTGCTGGAAGAGCTGAATCAGACAAGATCAGGTGTCATGTCAAGCAACTATGAATTATAAAATGAAATTCTACACACACCTCCTAATCCACACATTGGCATGGCATTTTATTTTGGAATCTAGTCTATTAATAAACATTAAAAAAGGTGTCCAGAAATGAGTCTGGACACATTCACACGAAAGTGTAAAACATAGCATTGTAATGTGAGGAAATGTTTCATGTTTGACATGTTACATGGACAGTGCAGGATGAAATTATTTATTTTTATTATCTATTTAGTTATTTATGTGAGCGGTCAATGAAAGCCAACGTAACCCTGCCCACCTGTTAGACCTCTTCAAGAAAAAAAACTGTTACATAACTCTGATGAAATAGCCTTGCTCTGATCGATTTACTGCTGAAGTGTGCCATTTTCTGTAGCATTTTAACTTGTTTTCATTAGTTCAAACTCATCTTTATATCATTATTATAAAGTATCAAGCTGACAAAACAATGTTAAGTCTGTTAAGGCACATTACTGGATGAATGAGAATATTATGTTCTCCACAGAAGAAACACATATTTGTGCGTGTGTGTAGAGCCACATACTGATCAAACTTTCTTCCATTGAAATCATTCAAATGTCCATCAAAGTCATCTCATGACTGAGCGTCAATAGGCTACTCAAAACACGGCAACAGAGGGCGCTACTACAACTGAGGTTATGCAGACCATAGGAGTTGTTTCAAGATGTTATGGTTGTTGTTGTTGTTTCTCTTTAGTCTTTAGTTGATGTACCAGGACCTTTATTGTGGTCAGTGTTTTTATCCTCTCGCATAAAGTCAACCATCAGCCATGAAGTGTGTATATCCCTGATTGAAAATGGGGTGTCAATCTGTCTGCAGACCCCCCTCTGGCTATCAGGAGTGTTAGCAGATGAGGGACTGTAGTGCAGAGAAAAGTTCCAAATCCAAAAAATGTCATATCTTCATCTTCTTATATATTTCCGTATCATTGTCGTCTTGCAGACACATTCCGCCTGTCTCTTTTCCTCCCGACACTTTGAACTGCTTATCAAAATGATTAATGTCATCTGTGCAATCGTTTGTCAGTTGTACGAGGTCGTCTTTATCAGTGTCCTCGTCTTCATAGACCCTCTGGTAGCTGCTGCTCACAGCCCCTCCACTATCAAGTATTCTGCAAAGGTAAGATGGGCATGGACAAGAGACAACATGACGTTTAACAATGTCAATTTAAAGGGATAGTTTGATATTTTTGAAGTGGGGTTGTATGAGCTACTTAAGCATAGTCTGTTCAACCTTATGGAGATCATTTAAGGAGGTTAGCTTTGTACTGTTGCGGAAGGGGCCAACAGAAAAACAGTGTTTCTCTACATGTATAAAACCATACCTAAAACAAAAAGATCTGTTCAATTGTACGTTACATATAGAATGCTCTCACAGCTGATTGGGGGAATGAAACGCTTTACTGCACCGGTTCGAGTTAGCGTAGTATTACATGGCCAAGCTACGCTTTAAAAAAGTGCAAAAATAAACAGCTGTCTGGCTGTGCAGTGCAGTGTATCACTCCCACAATCGGCTGTGAATAAATCCTATATTTAGCGTACAATTGAACATATATTTAGTTTTTCTTAGGTTGGCATTTGTACAGTATATATGTGGTGAAAAAAAACAGTTTTCTGCTAGCCCCCTCTGCAACAATACAACGCTGAGGTCTGCTACAGTGATGTCTCTCCCAAACTCCTTACGGTTACTGCGCTGATCACCATCTCCATAACGTAACAGAATAACTATGCATAAGTACCTCATATAACCCCACTTCAAAGAAAACTGAACTATCCCTTTAAAGTCACACTCCCCATTGTGAGTATGTGCTAATTCCTCCCATGTAGAAAAGTTGACAGGTTTGTTCTGGATGTACTCTGTACCTTATGGGAATGATTGCCACAATAGCGATGATGCTGGATATGATGAAGACAATGCCAGGAAACCAGTTCAGAGTATGCTTGTAGATCAGGACGTAGAGCGGGTTGGTGACCGCACTGGAAATTTTCCGACACAGCTGCAGGGAGGTGAGGACTATACCTGGAGGATGACAATACTTAATGGCTGTGTTTTGGGCTGCTGATGTGTGTGAGCACCTATATACAGTAACTACTGAATAATACTATGGTCTCACCATATGAAGAGCCGTGCACTTGCTGGGACAGTAGAGACTGGATGATCGGCATGGGCATCAGGGAGAACAACGTCAGGGTACGGGCTGAGGAGAACCAAGTGTGATGTCTAAGTACATTTTTATAGGAATAATAACATCTTAATAGAACAATGTTTCCATTGATATGCGTGGAGCAAATTTGCCGCTAAGTGTCATGGTCTTACCAATGTAGAACATGTACGTGGTGGTGACAAAAGCCATGAGCAACATGCCGGCTGCATAGGACAGCATGCCGATGGTGATCAGAGAGAGATCACTGACCCACCGCGACATGACCGTGGCACCCAGAAAGCTGGTAATGATAACAAGGAAACCAGAGGCATCGCCATAGCCCACCTGGAAAGATACATGGGGATAATAAACAGCTCAGTTTGAATAGATCAAGAGTCTGAAAGCTGGAAACATAGACACCAATGATGCTGCTTTCACTACTGTCATCAAAGGTGGAGTCAGTGATTCTGGGAAATGCTTGTTGTCAAAATCAGTGGATATCTCCACGATCCACTACCTGTCAGAACTGTGTTTGCGCTGAAATAAAAGTCCAGTGCCAATACACAGCCTAGGCTCTGTAAATGGGCATGTTGCTAGCTATGGAGGGTCCCCTTTATGTACATACCTTTGTTTGCATACCAGTTTACAGAGGTTGTGACCAGAATTTTTTTTCCCAGGGCACAACCAGTCCGGACAGGCAGCGGACCGCGAGGAGATATTCACTGATTTTGACAAAAAGTGATTTTGACGACGAGCATTCTCCATAATCACTGACTCCACCTTTACACTGCGGATCAAGAATTGTCAGATTATCTTCGATTGATTTAATCCATTGTGTCATTGCTTCCCTGTGTCACCATTAATGCCTGGACAGAGATACACTGAATGCAAAACACAACACAACAGTTCACATTAATTCTTGTGAAGTTACACCTTTGTACTATTTTTGACCATGAGAGAAAGGGAAGTGGTGCCGTTAAGGTCCCCGCCTTGTCATTTCCTTGGTATTTTCTGGGTATTTTGGAGGTTTTAGAAACCTGGATGATGCTGGAATTACAAACTCACACATTGTGCACTCAATTAAACTAGATGAATTAAAGATACGAGAATATGAATACCATGTATCTCCATGTTCTTTCATCATTTCAGATTAACTCAAGGATTACATGCTCTTTAATGTAATATCTGTAATATGTATGCATTGTACTATTATAAATTTGGAGACATATTATGCATATAACAAAGGTTAAAATCAAAGCGGCACAGGCCGAGATATCTTGATTTTTCAGCCACTTTTTTGTTTTATATCTGTAGCCTTTTCAAAAACACTTGGATTTGGATTTTGGCAAAGTACTAAAAAGTAAATTCTTATGATGACACTGTTTTTATATATATATATATTTTTTTTTACGTTTATTTATACAGGTAAATCCCATTGAGACCGAAGACTCTTTTACAAGGGAGACCTGTTTTCCTTTCCCACGTTACCATTCACACACACATTCATACACCGATAGCAGGCTAACTATCGACATTCACACGAGGCAAGGTGGGTGAAGTGAAGTGTCTTGCCCAAGGACACAATAACCATGGCACAGGTGGCAGGGCAGGGATCGAAACTCCAACCCTTTGATCATCAGCCTAGCCGCTCTACCAACTGAGCCACAGTCGCCCCACTAAAGATGATTAAGACGTGTAAAATGTCACTTTCAGATAAAAACAATGATTTAATTTGTCTGGTTTGCTTAAAACAAACTCACCTGTGTCACGTTCCAGTGGAGAGGCTCCATCAGCTGAAATAAGACCAGGATGTTCTTAGATGAAGAAGCCGCAGCATCGTAAAGGACTCCTGCCAGCCACAACAGCACCATGGTCACCACCTGTATGCGTTGGTCAGACTCCGCTTTCAGCTCCTTCTGGTACTCACAATCTCTGGGTGCGTGAACCTAAATGTGCACAGTATATCAGGTCCAGATATAATCTTTCATACTGTCCCATTATCCATTCAGGTTTTGTAACGTCCCTGTGTCCCACCTTTGCAAAAACATGTTATCATCTTTTCTCCTTTTTTTTGCATTTCTTTGCTAAAAACAAAGATATCACAAAGAAGCTGTTACCCAGGGTTCTTAACTATAAAACAGGCCCCCTTTCCCAATGATTGCACAGACGTTCATTGCACTGTTTGGATGGAAATGGCTAGAAACACAGCCACACAGTCACAGTGACTGTCGCATACAGTACAGTGTTGAATAGAGGTACAGCAAGATAAGCAAGAAATGTTCCATTTAAAAGTCCAAGGTTACCAAACATTGCATTTCTTTGAGAAAAAGGCAACAACAACAAAACGGTTTTAAGTCTATCAGATTGGATAACTGATATATATATTTTACTCAAGAAAACTATGTAACATTTTGGAATGATGACGCACCCCTAGAAGACCTGAGAAGACTTCTGATGTTGCCAAATCTGAAACACATTCAGGGCCACCAAACGGTGTACAGATACACATTTCTGTTATTTTAGACCAGGGAAAGCATGTTTTTCCCATTCATCCTGTCTGCTCATTTAATGTTCTAGCAAGGCGGCAGATTTTGATTCAAAACTGTCTCATTATTATTTCAGTTTCAGACATTTGACCAGAAAGGAAGCTGCCATTCTCAAGCAGCAATGGTCTACTAAACACGCAGAACAGCGTGACAGAGACTATAGGCAAAGGTATTTTGTGTTGTGCGTATAGTGTTGAAAGGTATTGTTAAAAGAAAAAAGCGCTTCACTTTTGTGGACAAACTGGTATGTAATGATTTAATCTGTATGTGATTTCAGTTTGACAGTTTGAGTTCCGGCTTAATATGAAATGGTGTCAGGTTTATGTTTTGATAATTCAAATCAACAACAACAACACACACACACACACACGCACACACACACACACACACACTCACCTGTAAGCAGAAAACCACATGGAGCACACAGAGGGCATGGAGAACCAAACACGCCACCACAATCATGACTCCGGGACTCCAGCCGACGGCGGCGGTGAGGTCAAACAGGTGGCCGGATGCCACGCAGCCCACCACGCCTGCCATCCCGTTGGTCAGCTCCGCTCTCATCATGAGACTGGACCGCTCCTTGTCGGAAGAGTTCAGAGACAACAGTGCCATGGTGCCCCCCCAGAACACCACAAAGCCCCCACACAATCCGCTCAGGGCCCCATCCACCCACAAGACCTCCAGAGGCCAGTCCAGGGACAACACCAGCAGTGTCACCAGTCTGGACAGGATGAAGCCAACCAGTGGCACCAAGATGGGGGCCCTCCTCCAGCCCCTGTCCCCCAGCCATGCCAGAGCCAGGCCTGGGACGATGGGCAGCAGTTGCTTGAGGATCTTGTAGGTCATGTAGAAGTCTGACACGGCGCTCTGCCAGCTGTCCGTGGATGTGGTGTTGTTGTTGGTGGTGGTGGTGGTGGTGGTGTTGATGCATCGCTCCTTGACCACCATAGGCAGAGCTGTGGAGTAGAGGGAGTTACTGAGCTGGACCCCGGCTACCAGCGGCAGAATGCTCCAGCGCAGGTTGCTTTCTGACATAGTGACGGACTGACAGGGGGAATGTGACGGAAGCAATATGCAGCAGCATTTTTATCTGCTCATCCAAGCCAATGCATACCTTGGCATCAAAGAGAGACCACACCTCGTCACCTGTCATGTTAACAGCTCTCACTGTTAGACCAAGCCCTCTGGGAAACAGTCACTTCATCACGATGCATTGTCACTAACTACATGCTGTCAAATATAGCCAGAAGCATTTCTAGGGAAGGTCATTAAAGGTGAGACACTGCAGGCACAAACTTTTTTTTTCAGGCACTGATCAATTCAGAGATTTTTGTCTATTTTGCTTATATAACATGTTTTTATTTCATATAAGTATAAATAAAAAGGGCCAAAATGTAGGCTACATTTATGTGTTTATCTTACTAAACTGTCTCTGTTTGTATATTTCTCCAAAACAACCATCTTTAACGGCCATTACCTAAACATTAGTTTTTTTCAAGACCATTTTAACTTCTATAGCACTTACATCAAGGCCCGCCGGCGCCAACACAAATGGGTAGGCAAGTCAATGGGCCCCCCTAACTCATGCTTTACTCGTATCGTATCAATGTGTGTCCGTGCGCTCATCCCTGAATAAACACACATGTTTTTGTAAAGAGACTAACTATCTTATCAACCAGGGTCGTGCAGCAACAGTTTGGGGAGCAGTTTGAAAAAGTTGTTCTTCATTACTATTCACTAGGTTTATTACAGGAGGAGTACAAAACTGTTTTTGTCTCAATTTGAACATATTCTATGCTATAGTTTCTGGTATAGGCTATATTTACACTAACTGATTGCACCAGGGAGAGGGACATAGTTTCAAAAATTGCACTTTTTTTTATTTCTGCACAACAATGACAATACATCCTTTGAAATCTTTTGGAGGTATTTACGGTTTTCGAAATGAATACGCAAACCAACCTACCCTCAAAAGTATAAAGTTGGCCTATGTTTAGTTATAACATTTAGGCTTTGTTAATTTTGCAAAAATACTGAAAATGTGTATTGACAAAATGCAAAAATTACTGAAATCACTGCACCAGTTTAGCAGTTCTAAAGTAGCAGTCAGGTTTAACCTGAACAGGAACGACTCGGTAAAATAATCCAGCCAAAACTGTATAACAATATATCAAAAAGACCAATGTTGTCACCATATTAAACACACAAAAGACAGGTAGCGGATGATGAATATATTGACATTTTACTCAAGTAACAATAAATAAAAAGTTTGTTTTGTTGTTGTGGTAATTAAGTTTTAATTGGTTATCGAGAATTTTTCTGTTGAAAAAAAAGTTTATCTTAGATAGGTTCTTGGCTTCCAAAGACCATGCCCTTTTGGTTGCTTTAATGTAGTTCATCTTCTTGAAGTAATTGGTAGTTTACTACATCAACAATTACTTGATTGTCCATGAAAATAACAATGGGGAGGATTCATATTATATGGTTTAATTACAATGATCAATTTTAGTTATTGTTTAAGCTGTTTCTTTTGAATTAGGCATCGCCTGGATAAAACCTTTGGGTCTGAATTATCGTTCAAACATTAAACTTAGTTAAAGGTAAAGTAAGCGATTTATTTATGTTAATATAAGTGTTAAATCGCTCTTTATTCATACAGTGATCACTTACAGTATCTCACAAAAGTGAGTACACCCCTAACATTTCTTCAAATATTTCATTATATCTTTCCATGCGACAACACTGAATAAATGACACTTTGATACAATGTCAAGTAGTCAGTGTACAGCTTGTATAACAGTGTAAATTTACTGTCCCCTCAAAATAACTCGACACACAGCCATTAATGTCTAAACTGCTGGCAACAAAAGTGAGTACACCCCTAAGAAAAAATTTCCAAATTGGGCCCAAAGTGTCAATATTTTGTTTTGCCATCATTATTTTCTAGCACTACCTTAACCCTCTTGGGCATGTAGTTCACTAGAGCTTCACAGGTTGCAACTGGAACCCTCTTCTACCCATTCATGACGACATCAAGGAGCTGGTGGATATTAGAGTCCTTGCGCTCCTCCATCTCCCGTTTTAGGATGCCCCAAAGATGCTCAATAGGGTTTAAGACTGGAGACATGCTTGGCCAGTCCATAACCTTTACCCTCAGCTTCTTTAGCAAGCCAGTGGTCGTTCGGAGGGGTGTTTGGGGTCGTTATCATGTTGCAGTACTGCCCTGCGGCCCAGTTTATGAAGGGAGGGGATCATGCTCTGCTTCAGTATGTCACAGTACATGTTAGAATTCAATGAACTGTAGATCCCCAGTGCTGGCAGCACTCATGCAGCCCCAGACCATGACACTCCAACCACCATGCTTGACTCTAGGCAAGACACACTTGTCTTTGTACTCCTCACCTGGTTGCCGCTCCACACTCTTAACACCATCTGAACCAAATAAATGTATTTTGGTCTCATCAGACCACAGGACATGGTTGCAGTAATCCATGTCCGTAGTCTGTTTGTCTTCAGCAAACTTTTTGTGGGGTTTCTTGTGCATCATCTTTAGAATAGGCTTCCTTCTGGGATGACAGCCATGCAGACCAGTATGATGCAGAGTGCGGCGTATGGTCTGAGCACTGACAGGTTGACCCCCCACCCCTTCAAGCCCTTCAGCAATGCTGGCAGCACTCATACGTCTATTTTCCAAAGCCAACCTCTGTGTACGACGCTGACCATGTGCACTCAACCTTCGTAAACTGGGCCGCAGGGTGGTATTGCAACATGATAACGACCCCAAACACACCTCCAAGACGACCAGTGGCTTGCTAAAAAAGCTGAGGGTAAAGGTTATGGCCTGGCCAAGCATGTCTCCAGACCTAAACCCTATTGAGCATCTTTGGGGCATCCTCAAACGGAAGGTGGAGGAGCGCAAGGTCTTTAATATCCACCAGCTCTGTGATGCTGTCATAAATGGGTGGAAGAGGGTTCCAGTTGCAACCTGTGAAGCTCTAGTGAACTACATGCCCAAGAGGGTTAAGGCAGTGCTGGAAAATAATGGTGGCCACACAAAATATTTACACTTTGGGCTCAATTTGTATTTTTTTTCTAAGGGGTGTACTCACTTTTGTTGCCAGCAGTTTAGACATTAATGGCTGTGTGTCGAGTTATTTTGAGGGGACAGTAAATTTACACTGTTATACAAGCTGTACACTGACTACTTTATATTGTATCAAAGTGTCATTTATTCAGTGTTGTCCCATGGAAAGATATAAAGAAAAATGTGAAGAAATGTGAGGGGTGTACTCACTTTTGTGAGATACTGTATATAGTGTGCGCTTTTCATAACTCCGATATCTCAGTCACCCGCTCTGCATGTAATTGGCAAATAAACTTTTCGGGGCTCCCACTGATAACCAATCAGAAGAGAGAACGCTACAATCCGGCACCCGTCTCACTGCCGGTGCACGTGCAAAGCGACAGATGGGTGAATGTTTATGCGCCTACAATGGCGGAGCAGGTAAAAATCCTTCCTAATGTCTGTTTTGATGGTTTTTATCATGTTTTATCACACTTACTGATCTGAGATGACGCTAGATAACTCGCTGTTTGAAGACAGTGCATTAATGTGGTGACGTGGGGACGAGGGAGGGGACTGCTGACTGCTGTCACTGACAGGAAGTAAGCTAAACTGACCATTCCGCTTACTGAACCTTTAACTGTTTCAACGAGCAGCCTGTTAAAAAAACATTTCCACACTGAGGGATGACTGTCACATTTTGAACTTGATGTAACAATCAGGTCTTAATGCTGATAGTGGGTTCAGACCTGTCTTTCCACAGACTTAACAGGCTTTTCTGCATAGACCGTAACATTTGTTAAGTCTTATGCTTGGCTGACATCAAAAGAGGAAGACAATAATCTGCACCCAACAATAGAGCATCAGTGTGCTTTGATTTTGACTGTAGGTAACATACCAACTGTCCTCAAGTCATAAATCTTGTGAATATCTGGGTGGAGGTTAGTGAAAATGCATTTTTTAATTGACAAAGTGGGTCACATTACCACACCAACTGATGACATCAGCAATATTTCATACCGATCAGAACCAACCTGGCTGCTCAAGTAAGGTTTCGATAGTAAAGAAAAGATTTTTTTGATTACATTTGCATTCACTTTGAAGTGAACCAATGTTTTGTTTCGACCACAATAGTTTGATATTTAACTTCATATAGTACACTCATTTGATCCCTGGCGTGTTGCTGTTGTACACCAGTGCTTCCAGTTGTATTAGTCATACTATTCCATGTAATGAGTATTATAAAAAAGGAATAATTTGCTAATAAGATGCAGACCTTTAGAAATCCAGACTTCCAAGTTCATCAGATTTGATGCATCATTTAATGTAAAGATTTAAACAGTTTTATCGTTTACCTTTTTGGAGTCGAGTTAATTTAAGTTCAAAAACTTAACTTTGACTGCTTTCATAGAGCAGTATGTTAAAAAAAAATACATTTGCCAGCTAAGGGTCGATTAGTTGTCCCACTGCATTTACCTTATTTCAACACTACAGATAAATCTTAATGCAGATAGTCACAACAGAACATATCTTTCAACAGACATGACAGACTTACACCAAAACATTTGTAAAGGTTTCTGCTTGGCTGCTGTGCTGTCAGAGACAACGATCTGCACCAAACAATAAAGCTTCAGTGTGCGATTCTTTACAGAGTATGTTTCATAACAATGTAATCCAAACCAGAAGTGAACAATTTTAGAAAGGCCTCAGCAGGGTGGGTGAGGTTAACATGAATTTCTATGGAGACAAAGTGGGTCTCATTTGCCCATCACAATCGGTCACTTAGCGATGCAAAGACCTTGAGATAGTACCTTCCAGTCGAGAAATGTTTCTGACATTTCCGGATCACTTGATGTTTGATAGTTGAGACATGAAGTCAGATTTGATGTTTCACTATGTGTAAAGATTTGGGATAACAAAATCAATAGTACAATCAGATTTGTAATCAAACCCACTTTTATTGTTTGTCTGAGACCACAGAAAGATTGCAACAGCTCTAAAGGGCGTGCAGGTGCTTCCAGCGTTTCAGGGGGCCTCTGCTTGGGATGTACTTCACTCCACATCCGTCTGAAATCAGACGCTTCTCAGCCATCATCTCATCAAAGTCGCAGGCATTGAATTTGGTGAAGCCATACTTCTTGGACATATGGATCTGAAGGCGAGAACAAAAGAGGTCAATTCAGATTTACAATAAGCGTACTGAGAGCCCAAAAAGCATGATTATCTGTTAACCACAGCAGAGTACATTTAGTAAAAGTTTGTGATAAGCTCTTTGTCTCAGTGGTCCCTTAAAGGACTCAGCACCTCCCAGCTGAGTTCATACACAACCACAGAGTCACTGTCTGCAGCCTTTGCACACCAGAACCGCACTGCAGCGAGACTGGTCGGCTTAATAGACTGCAGAGCTGTGCCATGACAGCATTAGGGATGTGTGGTTAAACAATATATAATTGTTTGACATTATTGGCCAAAATAAAGAGATAACCCAGAGGTTCGAGTGTGGAGACAGGTGAGGTGCTCGTTTACCTTCTGGCGTCCAGGGAACTTGAACTTGGCTCTGCGCAGAGCCTCAATAATGTGCTCCTTGTTGGCGGCCTTGGTGCGCACGGACATGATCACCTGACCAATGTTCACACGTGCCACGGTGCCCAGGGGTTTACCAAAAGCACCACGCATTCCAGTCTGGAGCCTGAGGAGCACAACAGAAAAATATGATGAATACCTAAAAGATATTCTAAGCATCTGGATTTGGCTGAGTCAAATAATTATGACAGTCCAAAAAGCACGATAACGTGTCAAGTTCAACCACAGCGGAGAACATTTTCTAAAAGTTTGTCTCAGTGGTCCCTTAAAGCACTCAGCACCTCCCAGCTGAGTTCATACACAAACCAAAGAGTCACTGTCTGCAGCCTTTGCACACCAGAACCGCACTGCAGCGAGACTGGTCGGCTTAATAGACTGCAGAGCTGTGCCATGACAGCATTAGGGTGCATGTGTGGTCAACTAAAAAGAGTAGTCCTTTATACAGCCCAGCACAACAAGGATTACTAATGGAGTATAGCTGCACCAACTCATTTAGACACATTTCAAATAGCTCCAAACCACTCTCTGAAGAGGATTTTGACAGCCTGCAAAGACAACAGCAGCTCACCTATCAGCTCCAGCACAGGACAACATTTTGTTGATGCGGATGACGTGGAAGGGATGCAGGCGCATACGGATGTGGAAACCATCCTTACCGCAGGTCTTCACCATGTACTTGTTAGCACAGATACGGGCAGCCTCCAGAGCTACACAAGGGGTGGGGAAATAAAAATGATTATGTGCCTAGCCTTCAATAAGTATTTAAAGAACAATACCAGCTTTAGTTGTAGTGCTTAAGCTACGCATCTCCTTTGTATTTTATTGTGTCTTGGCATGAGTATATAACCTAATGATTGCTTAACAGTTGCCCTGAACGCACTACTAAAGCATGTTTAAGGACTGCAATACATCCTGCTGTAAATTATGTAAACTGCATTTTGTACTCACTGCCCAACCCAATCAAGAATCCCTTCTTAATTAAATGATCAACCATGCCTAAATTCAATCTTACACAAACCTAATTGGAAATTAATATCAGTGTGAACAACACAATTATTTAGAATACAATTTTTTGTCTCGGCGGTCCCTTAAAGGACTCAGCACCTCCCAGCTGAGTTCATACACAACCACAGAGTCACTGTCTGCAGCCTTTGCACACCAGAAACGCACAGGAGCACAACTGGTCGGCTTAATAGACTGCAGAGCTGTGCCATGACAGCTTTAGGTCAAGATATACATCATCTATCGTCAATTGAAGACAATTACCTGGAAGACTAATTGGCACAGTAGACTTAAGCTAGCACTTTATTGCATCTTGGCATGAGTATATAAACTAATGATTGCTTAACAGTTGCCTTGAACACACAACTAAAGCATGTTAAAGGACTGCAATACATCCTGATGTAAATAAAACTGCATTTTTCATCTTACTCACTGCCCAACCCAATGAAGAATTCCTTCCTAATTAAATTACATATTAATTATGCCCCAGCATTTACAAATGTATTTGCACACGCATTCAGACATGCATGAATCAAATCACTTAAGAGTGAATTATAAAAGTTATCATACATCTATGTATTTACAGTGTATACAATTTACATTAACAAATCTACTGAAGTATATATGTGCGCATTTATGACTTTGGTGCTCGGAAGAAAGAAAACAGTTGAAATATTTCTGTACGTCTCCCACATTAAACCTGATGAAAATCCTTATTTGAAATCATTGGCAAAAGGTTTTAATCAATTTTGTGGAGTTCAATTTGTCAGTTCCCAAGAAAACAAAATAAACAGGTGTTGATTCAAATGTACATCTGTGTGTGATTATGGCTCCCTGACTCCTCACCTTCTGAAGACAGCTGCTCGTACTCATCAGAGACCATGTGGCCGCACAGGGGGAACTCATCTACCTTGGCCTTCTTCCTGCCCAAGTCGAAGATCCTGATCTTAGGATCTACATTCAGTGGAAAAGAAGAAGACAGTGTCAGAAGAAAATTAACCATTTTGAATATGCAATTTTCCTTCAGGAGACCAACACAGATTACCCAATGCAGAACCATGCCTATACTCAATCTTATGCAAACTTAATTGGACATTCATATCAGTGTGACCAACACAATTATTTAAAATACAATTTTTTGTCTCGGCGGTCCCTTAAAGGACTCAGCACCTCCCAGCTGAGTTCATACACAACCACAGAGTCACTGTCTGCAGCCTTTGCACACCAGGAACGCACAGGAGCACAACTGGTCGGATTAATAGACTGCAGAGCTGTGCCATGACAGCTTTAGGGATAGAAGATATACATCATCTATTGTCGATAGAAGACACAATTACCTGGAAGACTAATTGGCACAGTAGACTACATCACGTCGAAACAGGCAAGACTTTAAAGCTTACTACCAAATTTAGTAACTCCTTAACACTTTCAGGACAACATTGATGTTGAGTAAAGTATGCAGACGGCTTACCAGGCACACCCCTGCAGAAGCGGGACTTGGGGTACGGCTTGTTCTTGCAGTACCGATAGCTGTAGGGGAGACAAAGCGTAAAGTTAACCACATCCTCAGACTCAGTAACTTTTGATGTTTATGTTTTAAATGGGATTTTTTTTTTGCACGTCAACAAATCCCTTTTAAAGTCCCTAACCAAGCTTTGATACCCAAACCATTCCAGTCGAATAAATGGGTGAATTTTCTTAAATAATAAAAAAAGCTTTAACTCTCACAAATAGCTGCTCACTGAAGTTTTCAAACAGGACAAAATAGTTCAGGGACTATTTCCAGCAGGGTATGAAGGAGAAAGTCAAAATAAAAAAGCATAAATATGCATCAACCAAAGCAGTGTACAAAATGTGATAAGCTCTTTGTCTCAGTGGTCCCTTAAAGGACTCAGCACCTCCCAGCTGAGTTCATACACAAACCAAAGAGTCACTGTCTGCAGCCTTTGCACACCAGAACTGCACTGCAGCGAGACTGGTCGACTTAATAGACTGCAGAGCTGTGCCATGACAGCATTAGGGATGTGTGGTTAACTGTTCAGGGCGAAATAGTGCATTTGTTTAGGGACTATTTCCAACAGCAGACAAAACAACATTTGGTGCTCTAGTGAGTATTTGCGGCAGGGTATGTAGGATTAAGTCAAAATAAACTACAATGAGTTTGTTCACTATGATGAAGGAACATGTCACAGAAAGGGTGGCTCACTACCGTTTAATAACATTGCCGGAGAAGACGATACCTCAGACACAATACTTAGATTAGAATTAATACATAGATTAATTCAGTGATGTTTGGGTATGTTCTGTCAAGAAAAAATATTGACAGTGTGCACTCAAAGACTGAAACTGGGAGTAAATTCATTTTCAGGCTGCTACAGAGCCGACCTGTCATCACAACGAATCATAACTACACTGGTTTACTAGAAAATAAAGGAATTAGTAGAGGATCTGTTCACTAGAAATCCTGAGAATTCAGAGATGTCAAACTCTTAATATGATTATTGGGACAACTGATCACAGGCTTGTAACAGTCAGCTATTTCCACATTTCAATAAACAAATAGCTAACTTAATTGACCAGAAATGACGCAGACTGTCTTAAAAACCGGGATACGATGTGTAACGTGTTTACATGAAAAGTCTAATGTGGCTACGTTTGTAACGTGTGTGCTAGTATCAGCTTTATGCTAGCTGACGTTAGCTCGAGTCTCTTTCAACAAGCCAGTGCTTTGTATCAGAGACATGACATTATACTTTACTTAATTAAATCCAACTCCACCGATAGTATACGCCATGTAAAGGACACATGCCGGTGTGAAAAACCAGGCCCTGCCGGCTGCTAGCTTACATCACGGTGCACATGGTGCTAACCGGAGCCATTTTCCTTTTTGACTACACCGATTCGGCCCGGTGTCTGAAACAAGTAGGAGAACACTTACCAGCGGGCTGGTCGGCGGCCCATGGTTGCAATCTGTAATTTAACAAATAAAGGGTGTTATTTAGTTAAATCGGGGCTTCAATATCTGAAAAATAACTCTAAATTTGCTTTTTTCGTGGAGAGCCGCGGAAAACGCGCTGCCACCACGCACTCACCTAATGGAGGAAAGGAAGTTGACGCCACTTCCGCTTCGTCATATAACCAGACCGTGGTCGCCTGTGTAAATATATTTTCTTTTCTTTAACGCATTACTTTTGCCTCAGCGTGAGTTTAGTGCGATATACAATGGTTAATGAAGAAAAAAACACCTATATTTAAGTGGTGAAAATACAATTTAATGACCGACCACGGCTTAAAGTGAATGCTGGGAAATGTAGTGTATTTATGACGAGACTGCCTGGCATCGATGTTACATTCACTTGACCTCAGACTATTTTGTGTGATTGTTTTACAAGCCTATACAAAATGCAGGGCTGCTTTTTATATCTGTTCAGACAAGCTGTGTTAAGATGTGGGCCTTACTCCACATTCTGTCCTGTCCAAGCAGCAAAGGTGTTCCAAGATAGTATGCTAGATAAAACAACACATTCATGGATGTGTTCCATTTCAAGTTAACAGAGGTGGAACGGAACGTAGCCTAATTTACTCAAGTAGACTACTGTTCTGAAGTAAAAAATACTACTGAAAAGCTACTGGTTGCTACATGCATAATTGGGCCTACTTTATAAAATGATTATTTCCTCTACATTACGGATAGCCTCGGCTACAGTAAAACCAACAGAAAAGGTAAAATCTAGAATCTACTGCTTAAATGTTCACCAATAAGATTCGTTTAATTATAAAATAAAGGCCTCATGGGAACAGGTCTGCAAATCTTACATTTTAATGTTGGTACTTTAACTATTGGATGATAATGAACTCAAAAAATATTATTAGAAGTAGGCTAAGTAAGCAAAGTAACACTTGTATTTGCGAGGAACAATTAGCCATATATATATATATTGTTACAGTGTGATAGAAAATGTTTTCACTGCAGACATCTAACTTGTCACTGCATGAACAGCCCAAGTGTTGCAGAGATTATGTGCATTGCCCCGTTGTGTTTGAATGTAAATCATGACAGTTAGACAGTTAACCAGCATGCACAATAAAATTCATCCACTTGGAATATAAAATAATGATCAAATGATATTAAGTTAAGAAAATACTTTATTAATTCCCAATGGGAAACAAGAGAACATTTTAAAAGTAGGCCTATATCGGGTTTTAAATACAATATACAAGTATAGGTGAATAATAATAGGCCTACACTCTACATACAGAAGTAGGCTTATATAATCAATATTGTAGGCCTACATAATAAATGCGGCATAACATACACACACTTCGGTAATAATACTATGAGGTAGGCTATATATAATAGAAATAAAAGTGAATACCGTAATATATCATAACAGGAAAATATAGAAAGCTATATAATAACAATTTGTTTGTTATATAATCTTCGTATACATGATTTAAATAATATAATGCTTTGTAAAATAGTGTGTTATTGTCATTATACTCATAACACTGGTAATATATAATCAGGGACAGGTCATGTCAAACATTTCTTCCATTAAAAAAAGGCCTGTTAATATATAAAGGTTTGGTCACATGGTCACTCTTTGGATAGGATTTAGTTTAGGATAGGCACTTCCTTAGCACATAGATATGTTTTGTTTTCATTGCAGATTTTTCCAACCTATAGTTCATGTGGTAACCATTGTGTTATTTTGAAAAGACAGGTTTGCATTTTTTTCAAGTCTCTCTTAAAACAATAGCCATGTTCCTTGTGTTCATTGAAGTAGATCTATGTTTAGCTTGCTGTAGGCTACTCATCTCTCCTGTTAATGACCATTCAAAGATTATTTTCTAACATTATTAATGGATGACAGGGGGGACCAACTCCACAGCCCTGTGAACAAATATTTTCCAAAATGCAGCCTATCTGATGATGATGTGAGGCTTCAGCTATCTTAGTCAGACAGAGTAGTAACGCGAAGAGGGCATTTCGTGCTAAGCAGACCTTGGAAACTGTCCATTTGATTTTATTGAAACTGCTGAGGCCTTACTGAAGTCACTCTACGGAATGACCATTTGGGGGCACTATTGTACCATATTTGTTTGCAAGTCCCTGCTACATCTGAGCTAATTCTTAAAAAGGAACAATGAGCTCATATCTAATGGCTTGATAATGCAGAACAAATGTTGTTCTGTATCATGGGAATGTGAGGAATTCTTCTAACCTCATTCGGACTCCAACATGTCCTCTAGTGATGGTTACGTAGGCTATGCCTGTCAGCAGCCTATAGACGTCATGTTTTCAGTCCTCACACCTCTTTGAATTTAGTTTGTTTGATTGTGAACTCGTGCTCAACATCCGGCATGCAGGGCTCCTGAAAATGTAACTGTGTGAATAATGCAATCATGGAGTATACAAATGAAGAAATAATAATCTTTTGCAAACACTCAAGTCACTCCAGCCCTGATTAGGAAGTAGGCCTAGCAATGCTCTGCCCCTCCTTGGTGAGTGACTCCCACACATAGCGGATATCACAGTTAGGAAAGTCTCTGAACTCTGACTGGGATCCCTGGACAGCCTCATGTGATGGTCACCTATCAGCTCTGAAGCAACCCCCCGACACACACACACACACCCTGTCTTGTCTAGTCCTTGGGTTTTGTCTGGATCTGCTCCAGACTTTCCTGTAGGCCTATCTGAACTCAGCCCCACTTGAAGGGCAAGGATGACGGTGTGACGATGGAAAAGGAGCAAGGACCAAAAATGGTCCTACAGTATTATGTGCATGTTTCTGGTGACCAATGCCACACACACACACACACACACACACACACACACACACACACACACACACACACACACACAAACTCTCCCACATACACGCACACTCACACATGCACACATTGCAACAGAAATAGCTGTACTTCGGGACCTAAAAGTAGGACTTGATACAGCTACTTTGTATCTCTTAGAAGGTTAAAATAACAAAATACATCTTATTGTAAAGTATAATAGGTACTAGTTGTGGTTTCACAGGGATTATTTGCTGTATTACTTCTAGGCTGGGCGTGGTGACTTCAAGGAGTTATTACCTTTGTACACAGCCAGGCTATATTGTTTCCCCCTGCTCCCAGTCTTTATGTTACACTAAGCCAACCATCTCTGAGATTTAGCCTCATAGCATACATAAATGAAAGTGCTATCAATCTTTTTATCTCATTCTCAACAAGAAATCATGTAAATAATGTAAAGGGAATATTCTCAAATCAGAAGGTCAAGAGAGGTAAACCTCAAAACAGCCAATGTGTGTGACACAAAATCTGTAACACACCCAATTACTCATTGTAGTCTACCGCTAAATATTGTCCACTAAATGCAGATGAACGTATTATTTTAGATGGATGGGGAGGATGGAGAATTACAAACACACATCATGTTGGTGGTGATCGGAACAATTCAAAGACGTGTGTGGCTTTCAATCAATCTCTATGCGACTTAAATAGTCATTATCAACTTTGAAAAGCTCACACTGTCAACCACACCCTCACAGTCTCTCTTTCTCTCTCTCTCTCTCACACACACACACACACACACACGCACACACACACTGACCAGTGTGACTGATGTACAAGGGTGTGGTGGCAAACACGCCGTGTGTTACTCTGAAAACGGAAGTGAGACTGGGAGGTGCACGCTGATGATGTGAGTGTGTTAAGGCAGGGCCGGTGTGTAGACATAGTGGATCAATTTCACATGTGAGGGTTGATTAAAACTCTATTGCACCATTTTGTCCCCTCGCTCCTTCTGAAGAATGTATAGCAAGGAACAGAGATGAAACCAAAGTATAATTTCTGTAGGCCTGTGTGAAGACAGAGCACAGAGGAAAATGGAGTGCGTGGAGAGATGGGAAATTCATTCGATTAATAGTTTTACCCATTCACTCCTCTGAGAAGGTCGGAGCAGGTCTTAAATGCTACCATGTACATTATATTTATGTACGTTTTAAAATGGGCAGATGAAAACATTATGAAAACTTAGCCTACTAAGAAAACAAAATGAAAAAAACATTGAGAAAAATAAACTGGGGAACATATAAAACATGGGTCATCATTAGAAATGATCGCATATTCTACTGCTCATGTCTTCCAGGAGCAAAGTATTCTCTGTATGGAAGTGTTTCTCTGGTTTAGTCTCTGTTTACATTTCAGGCATTTTCTCTGGGTATCGTGAACACTCCTCTAATAGGCAGCGTGTGTGTGTGTGTGTGTGTGTGTGTGTGTGTGTGTGTGTGTGTGTGTGTGTGTGTGTGTGTGTGTGTGTGTGTGTGTGTGTGTGTGTGTGTGTGTGTGAATAAATGTGAGTGAGTGAGTGAGTGAGTGAGTGAGTGAGTGAGTGAGTGAGTGAGTGAGTGCGTGTGTGTGTGTGTGTTTGTTTGTGTGTGTGTGTGTGCGAGCGTGCGTGTGTGTGCATGTGTGTTTGTGCATGTTAAATTCAAAGACTTGAAGGAGTGAATTTGCTATTTCCTCTTAACAATCATGTATGTGTATAGTTAATATTATTAAGTATTGTGTGTGTGTGTGTGTGTGTGTATCCAATAATTATATCGTTCCTTCTTCTCTGCCATAGAGCTCTGCTGTTCTATACAGACAGCCTGTGTGTCTCTCTGTTCTCTAACTGATTTGGTTGATGTCTTGCATTACTTTGCATAGCACTGTAAAGGTGATATGTTCTGTTGCTCAAATCAGGGAGAGGGGAATTAAATGGTCAACACGTACAGTGGATGTCAGCTTGTGCAACCGTGAAGAATTGCTGATTGGGCACCTTGGTGCCCATACAGTCAATCAGGAAGTGAAAATGAAGCGTTGCCACGGAGACCATGGCCAAGCAAAACATAAACAAGTCTGACTCCTTCCTCCGTATCACTGTCCTTATCATTTGTTCTTTTATTTTCCTTCAAATTTCTTCAGTATTTTGGCCTAACATATCAGCCACTGTCATGCATCACATGGTTCAGTGTACACACCCAATAACCAGAAAAGGTTATTTAGGGACCAATGTGCCTGGGTGTGCTTTGGCATAACTTACTCTAAGCAATGTTAGAAGAAAGCTGTATATAGGAAGCTTAACTCCTGATTTCTGTTGAAGCGTGTCTAGTCCCCCACCCAGTTGAAATTTTATCTTACTGCCACAACAAGTACGTACTGTACTTTCATGTGTTTCCAAAGGGGGAAAAATACGATAAAAAGAATCCACAAAAGACAAAGACCCCAAATCACGAACAATGTATGAAAACGTACATTCTATTTGAAAAAGAACTGTTTCTTAAAATAGTAATGCAGCACTTTGATCTCTGTGTCTTGTGTCTCTCTCTCCCTCTCTGTAGGTCGTGTCTCTGCAGGTCTGTGTGTCAGGCTCAACTGCTTCAGTAATGAGATCATATGATGTCATGCCGTTCATGCGGGAGCAGCCTTCCCTTCCGTCCTGATGTATGTGAGTGTGTGTGTGTGTGTGTGTGTGTGTGTGTGTGTGTGTATGTGTGTGTGTGTGTGTGCGTGCTTGCGTGTGTGTCTGTGTCTGTGTGTGCGAGTGCGCGTGTGTGTACTAGTACCAAGTTGGGTTTGAGACCCTGAGAGTGAGGACTTTTTTTGAATATGAGGACATTTTGCCATGTCCTCACTACTTCAAAGATCTGTTTGAAGATTCTGAGGTTATTTTTAGGTTAGACTTACTGTAAGAGTTGGCTTTGGGCATTTAGATGAGATAGTTAAAGTTAGAATAAGGGGCTAGGGAATGTATTATGTTAACAATTGACCTCACAAGTATAGCCATATAAAAGTGTGTGTGTGTGTGTGTGTGTGTGTGTGTGTGTGTGTGTGTGTGTGTGTGTGTGTGTGTGTGTGTGTGTGTGTGTGTGTGTGTGTGTTAAGATATAGGTTATGTAGGGCCTCACACAGGATACACACCAACTACAGTGGTAATTGTTAATGTAATAACATTTTCAATACCAGGAAAGTGCTATTGAAGCTTACTTGTTGCTGGATTCCCTCTCTTCGTGTCTCTCCTTAGAAGAAGAATAACTTTAACTCCATTATAAAGTATATTACATCCTTAGTTGCATTTTAAAACACTTTTTAAACAGAGTCAGACATGTAATGACTATTTCGCTGGACTAACAACAGCTGATGTGAGACTGTTCACAGCTGTGTTCTGTTCTAAATACTGATGCAAGTATAAGATAAGATAAGATAAGATAGAACTTTATTTATCCCAAAGTAAATACCAGGTTGCTCCAAAACAGAAACAAAAAACAAAGAATACAAAATTAGTGAAATAAAACATGTAAAAAACTAAATATAAAATATAGGCATGTTATAATTTTTATTTATTATTTATTTATTATTATTCTTCCGGACAATTACACACAATACACAATTTTCTCTTATTCACACATATTACTTGTTGTTACTTACTTGTGTTATCGTCCGAAGGGTGGCAGGAGAAGCCAAAGGCTTATCAGGTCCCGCCCCCACTGCCATAAGATTCAGATACACAGATACACAGCTACTGATACAGTTAAAACAGTTTTTTTTTTTTTTTTTTTTTTTTAAGAAGATGCATGCCAATACACAGACAATTTTAGGTCTCCTTATTCATTGACAGTGTACACCAGACATGCTTTCCATTTATAATAAAACAGCATCTTATAGGAAGAATAGATTGCCTGTAATGAATGGTGAATGGTCATATGGTGAAACATTGCACATTAAAGTAGGCCTATAGTAATATTGCACATGACAGTGACCATAATATTAAAATGATACTGGTGTTGAGAGTAATAATGCTAACTTTCGCTAACAAGCAAAGAAAAGCTCATGCTGATGGGAATTAGCCTTTGGTTCAGCAGGAACATGATTAAAAAAAAACAAAGAAAAATTCATTCGGACCTGATGATGGTGATAGAAAAGGAAGTCATTGTTCACCCAAACGATGACAGTTCATCAAAGGAGCATAAAGGAAAAGATTAATCAAACTAATTCTCCGGTGAAAATTAATGTTATTTCTACCATTCCAATCCAGTAGCTGTTGAGATATTTTACTGTGGGCTGTAGTGGTGACCTGTCAGACCAACACATTTAAAGCTATGTTGCTCTCATGGTAATATGACCTAAAACAGGCAGAGGAAACAGAGGGGGGGGGGGGGGAAGCAACACAGGGATATGATGATGAGATGAGGACGGACAGGAGAGAGTTGTCGAGCCAGAGAGACAGATCATGAGGGGTCAGCCAGAAAAAAAGGCTAAGTACATTTTTCAGACCTCCTCCCGTTTCCTCTCGGCCCTTTCTCTGACTAGAAATGGTTTCTCATTTCAGCCTCTCTCCCTCCTAAACACACACATTCTTTTGGACGTATCTTGCAGTAACACGCACACGCGGCAACACGAGGAATGCATCATTTTCAAATGCTTTCGGCCGCCCGTTCATCTGGGATGA
>NC_137211.1:22744960-22869960 GCF_949987685.1 Ammodytes marinus | reverse complement strand
TTGCTAATTTTGAGCGATTTTGTATCAACTTCCAACTAATGTTTACTTTAATGATCTATCTATCTAGCCATCCATCAATCCATCTATCTATCTATCTATCTATCTATCTATCTATCTATCTATCTATCTATCTATCTATCTATCTATCTATCTATCTATCTATCTATCTATCTATCTATCTATCTATCTATCTATCTATCTATCTATCTATCTATCTATCTATCTATCTATCTATCTATCTATCTATCTATCTATCTATCTATCTATCTATCTATCTATCTATCTATCTATCTATCTATCTATCTATCTATCTATCTATCTATCTATCTATCTATCTATCTATCTATATGTTACAATATCTTAACAGCTATCCTCCAACAGCCATTAATTAAAATTCCTTCAGGTATCAGTCATGCATCAATCCTGTCCCCCGTCTTGCCAGAGGAAAAGTAGTGTTCATATGAAGTGTGCAGGTGCAGACCAGGGACATCTATGGGGTGATCAACTGAGTACCCTCTCAGTAATTAGTGCCTCGTTGAGTTGGATCTAAAAAAAGCTATAGGAGGCTGTGTGTTCCAGTATTCAAAAACCAGCCCCCTCTTTATCTGTTCCCACACACACACTGAACACACCCCTCCAATGCAGGGAAACAATGGCTATGCTATCATCACTCTACCTGTGCTAGCATAAGGCCTCTGCTTGCCAGTCATGAAAGCACCCTTTGTGTCAAATGGTGAAGGCTTCATACAGGATGTCAGCAACTGGAGAGGGCTTCAGATAAGTGGTCACCCAGTTGAATGTATTGGTCAAACAACAATGCAATGGTTTACAATGGAACCATGACTCGTAGAGGGTTTAAAGATCACTTTATCTCTCATAAACCTTACTCGACAGTGGTACCAATCTTTGAGAGTCAAAGAGTTGCTGTCTTGTCAAAGTGCTGTTTCTGAAGAACGGATTCTTCGGTCTCAGCTTGGACATAAAAGCCACTCCATATTTCACATGTCTAAATATGGACTCCATTCCATTTAATGACTTAGAGTTTCCCTGTATTGAGCTCCACTTTGTCATGCGGGAGCCACTTTAATGTTCACGTGTTAGCTCTTTTGATTTTGAGTCGGATAGGGGGGGAAGGGGGGTAGAGACAAGCGAGCAAGGCCTACAAGTTCTAAGAGACATTTTTTCTTTAATTACCTGGAAGTGGAATGTAATGTGCTGTTTATGGGGCTAGATTTAACTGCTTGTGTCCAAGTGCAGTCACGTTGGTGGGGACCTTATGTCTGTCCCAGTTTATACAGTTTGTCAGTATCAGTGTGTAAGCTTAAATACCTGTGTGTGGAGGAGAACAAGAGGCAGTAAGTGAGTGCAGTCTCCTCCATCACTCCAGTTAAACAATTTACCACTTTAGCTCCTTTAACTGGCTGACAGAGAGAAGCTTTGTTACTAAGGCTGTCAGCTGGGCCCTGACCTGCTGGGTTTTAACTATCTCTCATACTATCACCCTCTCTATCACTTTATTTGCCTTTTTACAGCCTTCATTTCACTTTGTGTCCAGTACCTTTCATTTTAAGGTACTGGGTATCTACTGCAGGGGGAAAATAGTCTGAAGAACCAGCTCTGCAGCCTCCTCATATCGTTAATCTATGACTGACAACAGGAAGATAGTTAGTTAATGCTTAGTTAATGCTTGATAAACATTAACGAAGCATTTACTAACTAATTACTGCTTAGGTGGTGCGAAATAAGCAAAAGCATGAACTAACCGCAGTTAATGCTTAACTAAGCATTAGTTAACTAAGCTTAGTTCATTCCTAACCAAGCATTAACTATCTGTAAAAAATTAGAATTAATGCTAAACGAGCATTTATTAACCATTAATAGCATTAACTAAGCATTAACTAACCATTAATTAATATATCCTTATTGTAAAGTGTTACCGGAAGATCTTTGTCAAGTCCAGATCAGAGGGATCACTCACCTGGAACCATCTTGCTTCATCCTTTTGCATCACAACTCAGGAGCCAATTCTCACATGAATCAAATTCCTGGTTGTCGCTCATAGTTTTTTTTTCCAGAACTTTATCAAATACTTTCATTGTGTGCCATCGCACCTCAACCTCATTTTCACACGTTCAGCTCTCGACTTTGCCTTTATCTTGACCTTCGTCGCATTCTGAAGGCAGTCAAAATCAAAATTTGATTGAAGACAGTGTGCAAAGATCTGTGAAATCCATCACTTTCACGATGAGTCATTCCTGATTAACTGTGAATCAGGTCTTACGCACTATAATAATCGATACCTTAATCTTACTTTTAATACACATGTGAATTCATATTCTTTAACCCCTCAGGTGACGTGCTGCATTATACCAAATTGATGTATCGAAATATTTTATTATAGGTAAATTATACCTGTTTACTTTGGCTTCAGTGAAACATATTTTCTATAACCTGCCCAGTCATGTTACATTTGCGTGTTAAGAAATCTGAGACTGTAGGCCAAAAATGGACTACAGTGTTGTTAGTTCAAGAATTTAAGCATTCTTTTCAAATCCTAAAAATAGGAAAAAATTATGGGACCAAATTATGGGACCACACAACACAGCACAACACAAGGCCGACAAAAGTTTATTTTGCACTGATAGTCACATGTGGTAATGGAGTTATGGCGACACTTCATTCTAACCCCGTCTATTTAGAATGTATATAAGCAGTATGTAACACACATTTAGGTAGCTGTAAGCTGATATAATGACTTTCCAAGTGTTCATGTATTTGCCTCAAGCTGCAGCTGCATCAATAAAAAAAATGTTACTCTCTTATAAAGACCTCCACCCTGTGACATGAACCATGAATCATGTACTGCCCATTAAACTACATTTTCTTTCTGAGCAGTTCTCTCTGTTGTGTGATGTGTGTATATCTAATATGAAGAATAACTTACAGACAATAAAGTATTCAACGTTACTTTAAACTGAATCATCTTAAACAGACTGACAATGTCAAGAGGATCTAATGGTGTCCTCTATCTATGGTGCTGCTATATGGGAAACAAAAACTTGTTCTAGAAAATCTTCAAGGTGATGATGGTTATGGGAGAAGGAGCCCCAGATTCATGAGATACTGTGACATAATGGTATACAAGGAGATGTCACTCAGGCTTTTGGCTGCAGAAAACCTCTTTCTCTTTCTGAGGGGGAAATACATTTCTATCGCGTGTATTTTCTTTAAGCTGTAGAAGAGGTGTCTTCACTGGTTTAAGAATCAAACAAACTGTAGTGACTGTTGGCAGCTGCAGAGCTGTGAGCATGGGATCTGTCACACCGTTCAAATGTTTATTTGTCCTGCGTTATCTGTGTCTTCCGCTCAATTACCTAAAGACGTGTGTGTGCGTGTGTGTGTGTGTGTGTGTGTGTGTGTGTGTGTGTGTGTATGTGTGTGTGTGTGTGTGTGTGTGCATGTGTCTTTATTTACCCCAACCAATAAGCCTCTGGTGATGTTACTTCACCGAGCTGCATAAGGATGATGTCACTGACCGACTGGACGAGCTCGCAACCACAGCGGCAGACATCTGGCTCTTATTAATACACGCTGATTCCCTCAAACACACGAGGACATACACACACACATGGAGCTTTCTGGCTCAGCTCTTTCTAGAAAAGTGAATCTGGGGTTGAAGGGACAAGTTTTACAGTGTTTTCAGAAAGATCCATCACCTCTTGTCTCCACCGTTCTTCCTCCTCCTCTTCATCCTCCTCTTTCTTCTGTCTGTCTGCTTATACTTCTCTGCATATAGAGTTTATCCTTTCTTCAGACCCTCGGTTTGGTCATCTCCACATAGAACCATGGGTCCTCCTTTTTTAAGACATGTCTTTGTTCTATGACACCAAAACAAACAGGGCACCATTACATACTGTACATTAAAGGAATAGCCCGACATTCTAAGAAATATTATTTTTTGTGTAGTAAAATATGAAGCTTCATCCAGTAGTTAGCCTAGCGTAGCATGAAGGCTGGAAACAAGGGGGAACAGTATAGCCTGGCTCTATTGAAAGGTAAATACTGTTGACAACATGTTAAAGAAAGTTGTAAAAAGACTGAGTATTCTCCTCATCAGTGAGATACCTCTAGACTAGAGGATCTCTATTGTGAACCTCACCTCATAGCTGCTCTGAGGGAGTGAAAAGTTACATGGATGTAACTTAAGTTCTCCAAAAACATGTGATGAAAGGCCATACTAATGTGAACTTTTTTCATTAAAGCTCAGAGTAATCAATTTCCTTGTTGGATCATGTAAATTGGTGACGTGTAAGTATTGTAATGTAGTTACAGGGATATGAAGGTATGATAACTATGTCTGCGTCAATCTCCACTCTTACTTTAAGCTTCCCCTCTCCTCCCTTCATCCTCCCCCCAGACTGATGAACTGTGTAGAGGGCACAGCACAGAGGCCGAACATTCTTGCTTCCTGAGCCAATGCTCAGCTGGAGAGGACACACACGCACGCACAAGCGCACGCACTTTCACACACACACACACACACACACACACACACACACACACACACACACACACACATACAAACACACACACACACTGAAACACATACAAACACAAATACGCACTCATGCACGCATACACACACACACACACACACGTACATGCGCGCACACCCACACACACACACACACACACACACACATACAAACACACATACGCACTCATGCACGCATACACACACACACATACACATACATGCGCGCGCACACACACACACACAAACACATACACATACACAAACACATACACACACACACACACAAGCACACACGCACATACATACACGCACACACACACGCACTCAGTGTTGAGTCAGAGCAGGGTTTGACAGAGAGAAACACAACTCCCCATGTTCACCAGTCTGTCTCAACAATAACAGAAAACAGGAAAGAGGACAGAGGGTTTAGAGAGATGTATATATTGAAGATGAGGAAAACCCCACCCGCCCCCCCACCTCACAATAAAAATGGGAGGGTTAGGGCCGGGGTGCTGAGCGAGACGGTCACATCATACCTTTAATATCCCGAAGGCGCGGTCATGACGTCACCCACGTAAAAAAACGGGGCTCAGAGAGAGAGAGAGAGAGAGAGAGAGAGAGAGAGAGAGAGAGAAACACCCCCAGCACCTCATGCTTCACCCGTTTACCAATTAAGGCTCTCGCGGTGCAGAGAGAGAGAGACGGACAGAAAGAGAGGGAGAGAGACACGCAGAGGTAGAAAAGAGCAAAAGAGCGGAGGGACTATCTCTTTCTTTCCTTTACTCCACCAGTACAACCCAATACACCCATTTCCCCCCACCGGGACAGCGCGTGGGGAGGGAGGTCCGGGACCTCGGTGCAGCCACACACACACACCCACACACCAACACACCCTCTGTGACCACAGTAACTGCAGGCTGCTGCGCACACTGATTGAGCGGACACCGGAGGGACGCGCACTTGAAGACATCAGGCTCCAGCACACATGTAAGTCTGTCCCGCTGTGGAAGTGTGGGTGTGAGAGACTGATGCTGTCGGTTGGCATGTCTAATATAAGTTTTATGTTTTGTAGCCTAGGATAATGTGAGAAAGTTGTCTGTGTGGGTTCGTTTGGACCGGAGGGAGTGGGGTCACAGAGACAAATAGTCCCGGAGGGTCCGCTGCTCTCCCCGGGCAGTACTTGGGTTTTAGGCTGCACCACTGACTTTCTCTAATGTTTCTGGAGATGCTTCAAACCACAGATTAGTCTTTGGTAGCCTGTAGGTACCGTTAGTGTGACGGGTTGACAGTCGGAACAGATGGGAACCTGGATATTACGCGTTGGACTTTATCCATCCATCATAGCCTACTTTGTGATGAAGTGTGTTTATGGACTATCACGCACGCGTACGGTGCGGACTTAAGCATCAGCCCGGAGTAACAATTGGGGGCTCCACACCAAATATGGTAATGCGCCGACTCTGACTGTACTGGTGCTCTTTACCGGAGGGCCGAGGGATGGCCAATTGCGCCCTCAACCGCCGGGAGCAGGTCTCACACCGCAGTAGGAGTTGGGACACTGGCTCCAGGATATGGGCGTTTGAACAGGTTTTGACTGTCACTTGACTTATTAAAAGACAGAGGCTTAACTTCTCCTTAAGCCTTTGGCTTTTAGACCCTCAAATCCTTTTTTATAGTCTAGATGTTTCTGATGAAAGGGAATATAATGCTGCTTTTCTGGGATGGTTTCTTGTTTCTAAAGAAGCTTCTTAAGATTTTATTTCTATTTTATGTTCAGGCTTCAGGCTAACGTATTAACATATTTGGCTAGGGACCTTTTATGGTCTAAAGGGACAATGGGAACCAGATCCAAATGGTGCAGGTCTTTCCACCTGATAATGATAACAGTGAGCTTGAGGGCAGCCAGTGACAGTGAGGTAGAGCAGATTCCTGAGGTTCCACACAGAACCAGAAAACAAAGACACTTTTAGAGCTAATACAAGAAGAGACCACTGACCATATATAACTTTTGAATGCATAGCCTACTTTGCTTGTGTTCACTTAACACTTTAACTAAAAAAAATAACACATACTGTATGTGCTTTTATAGCTGTTTGCCAAGATTTTCCATATCTGGATAGTGTGTGTAGGGGTGATCAATTTTTGTTTGGATACATAATCAGAGCTGTGCTATGTTCCTATGTGCTGTGGTCAGTTACTTCCCATAAAAAAGAACACCTAAGAAATGTGACAATTTTGACACGACACACATCATTTGTAAGACTTCACACTTCCAAAAAAAGATGGTGAAATATTTCCTCCCAAAAACATAATTCATTCAATTGAAGGTCAAGAGCAACTTCAATAATCCACTGGGGGGGGTTTGTTCATAACTTTGGCATTATTGGTGTTGTTCGTGTTCATGTCTGGACCAATCATCATCGAGTAAATCTAATGTGACCTATGATGTCATGACCAGGGTTAGAACAGGGGTTGTCTCAAGGTAAACTATAGTGAGGTCATCATGCCTCCACATTCCACATCACGTTTCTCCTTCTCCCGGGAGAATCAAAATCCTTTTACAAAGCCTATCTGGCAGGTGATTTTCATGCTTGAGGTCATGGCATTCCTGTTCGCCACCCCTTCATCTTAAACACAGTTGAGAAAAAAGAAATTGTGTTCCTGGGATTGTAGGCTTTAGATGTTGACTGACTCTTGTAGGCTCGGGCCAAAGGTTGCGATGACTTATTGCAGCTTCTCGGGTTTCATCACAACTTGACGATAAAGTGCTGGTGAGAGACAGTAGAAAAGGAAGAGGTTGCATGGCATGGAACGTGTGAGAGGTAAACATGTCGACCAAACTTGTCCTTATTTGACACTTCTTGGCCTACTTTCACCCAGAAAGTATCACACAGGCATGAACACACACACACACACACACACACACACACACACACACACAGGGCTGTAATCTGTGCTTCTGACTTGCCCTCCTCGCTCTACGGCAAGTGTGGTTAGCGGTGCAGTATGCAAACTTCCTTTGCTGACTTTTGCTCGCCTCGTGGCTGATGGGTGTGGTGAGTGATGAGACGCTGTTGGCACTGCAGGCTGATCATCCTACAATAACAATAGTGTCAATGTGAGGAGAGGCTGCTACGCCCGCATTCATTATATTATATATTATATTAAACAAATCTAACAGTATTTAAATACATACCTTATATCTTTATTTATCCCAAAGGGCAATTCGGCTTCCACAGTCTCCAGACCATACAAACATATGATCAACAGACAGGAAATATGTCATAGAGACAATAATAAAATAATAATAATAAAAATAAAAAAATAAAAATAAATAAAAATAAATAAATAAAAATAAATAAATAAATACAATGTTGACTGGCACCCCTGCATAGGTTCTTCTGAGCATTCTTTATATCTATATTTAGCAGTGTAACTGATGCTTATGCCTTTGCTCTTTAAAATGATGTCTTTATTGGTCCGGCTTTCACAACTGACACTGAAACTCTGCAGGATGACTTGTGACCTCCTCTTTGCACTCCACCCTCTGGGTTCGTTGTAGTTCTGTTAATCCAGGAAATGAAGCTGATATTGCTGTACCACTGGTTGTAATCTTTGGCTAAAGGCCTGATATGTTAGTTAAATGTAAAATAACACTGCAGGATTAAGGTCTATTACTGAAATCACCAATGGGCTTGTCTCAGTTTCCCAAAGCTTTAACAACACAGAGTTATTTTCTTTTAATACCAGCACTTTTTGTTCCATGTGTGTTATTGCTCAGTCTAACATTAGTGATCCTTGATCCCATATGTACTTATTGGTGACCTTGACCTTGCTGCAACTTCATCAACATTGGTGAGACCTGAAAGCTACTCCAGACCTGAAGGCTCTGGAGTAGCTTCCCCTAAAGATCTATGCTCTTAAATCTTAACTAAAAACCTGCTATTGTTAAAAAAAGGGATCTTCTGTATTGTGTTGAAGAAGGATTCATATTCTTTACTGAAGTAAAAAGTAAAAGTATTTATTAGCTTCATAAAGCCTATTTTTCTTATTCGATATCATCACACAATGTTGCGATTTATAAAACTAGTCCAGCTAGTTATACAAGAAACTGCTTACATTTCTGGTCAGTTTTTTCCATATGTATAAATATTAGTATATGTGCATATAGATGTACGGTACATATATCTGGCAAAAATCCTTGCTGGAATCCAAAGGGGCACATTAAGATTGTATGCGGAGTCTTCGCCACTAGCCCACTTGAGTTCCACAAAATGAAATGAAATAACCTTATTGATCACTCAGTGTCCTCCTCTTAACTGAGCCCAATGTGAACATCTACACATTAACCACTATTTGATGAAGATATATACATGTCAGTTATGACAAGGCAAAATAAGTATCTAATACATCCAAAGAAAGTTGGCCAGGCTGAGTCCAGAATACAGAAGAATGAGAGAACAGGAGACAAAGAGGAAGGATGACTTCAGAAAAAAGCAAAAAAGAGCAGTGCAGCTGAAGAACATAGTTCCAGGAATGGTCACTAGAGGGAGCCAACAGACCAGCCAGAGAGATCAACTTGATCATTAGCTCCTGAGATATCCGCTCAGTGTGTCTCCGCCTTGTGTTTTGTCTCCCCTGTTTATTTAGCAAATTCCACTGAAACAATAGGCCTCTAAGCAGTGAATACCCCACCAGTCTTATCTGCTCCCACAACATTTTAGTATTCTATTTTGCTATTAATGAACTTTTCCATGATGTTTCTAATTATTTTAGAGGCACTGTCATCAGTGTTTAATGTTTGGATAATAGCCAAAGCCTGTAAACTGTTGTGACAAGTTTATATGTCATTAAAGTTGTGTAATGGAATAAATGATGCACCTAAATCTATTGTTCTATTGTATTATCATGGCCCCAGTAAATGTGAAAGAGCATGCTGACGCCGGATTGTGTGTGTGTGTGTGTGTGTGCGTGCGTGCGTGCGTGTGTGCGTGCGTGTGTGTGCGTGTGTGTGTGCGTGCGTTTGTGCGTGCGTGTGTGTGCGTGTGTGTGTGTGTGTGTGTGTGTGTGTGTGTGTGTGTGTTTGTGTCCGTCTGTGTGTGTGTGTGTGTTGCATTAATAGGACTCTTTTATTGGGGTGTTATTAAGGCTTGGGGCTCCAGGGCTGTAATGGGGGTGAGGGGCATTCTTCAGATTCTCCCTTGACCAGACACGCACAAACACACAGACATGCACAGCAAAGCATTCCTGATGGCTCCTGGCCATGCTGTGGCTCCTGGCACTGAACTCCTTATTTAGTCAAGAAGGCTGCAGAGTCACTTCTCTCCCAGAACCTTTCTGTTCTGTGGAAAAGGATTTGAAAGACATGAACTAGTGTGTTGTTGAGATATTTAGTCATGTTAAAGGGGCACTCCAGCAACTTACACTTGCACTTTTACAAAGTCGGGGTATTTTTTCATAAGAGACGTAAACAAATACGGTCAAAATACAAGCAGCAGAGTTGGAGCTATCACGATTTTTTAAGTCCTGAGTATGAGACACGCCTAATAAATTATGGATCTTACATTTCCCATAATGCAACTAAATTCATCTGTCATTACCTGTTAAAAGGCAGAGTGTGTACGGGCAGGGGCGTTTTTCAGGACAGACTTAGTATAAATGTTATATAAGTATAACATAATGTATAAGTATGTTTAATTGTATGTAAGTGTTTAATTGCTAGAAATTAAAAGTTGGTTACTTCAGAGTGAGCGTTTTGTATAGATAGGAGCCGGGCACGCCGCCATTTTGCATCGCTTTGTTTCTACAATAGCACAGAATGGACAAACTTAACGGCCTTACGCCGCGGCGTTGTTATATAAACTGTGCGAAAAACAAAGAAGTACTATAGAATACATACATTAATACATGTTCACCTCATCACTTGACATTGTAGAAAGACTTGAGCCAGTGGTAAATGATGCCATCTATAGTAACTATATCAAGCACAATAGCTTTCCTTAAATTCTCTGAAAGGGAGGGGTAGACACGGAGCATTGCAATCTAATGTGTCACCACTAGATGACGCCAAACTATGCCTTCATTACACACTTCACCTTTAAAGGCTCTTATCTTTAAACTCAGTTTCCCCGTAGTTTATAACGCAGGTTTTCTGTCCACAATCCCCATCAAGTAGAGGCAGGGTGCCCTCTGCTCTCATGCACATGCACAAAGCTTTGTCGCTGCATTAAGATTTTATGATGGTTCAACTTTACCAAACTGCTGCTTGTGGTGTGACCATGGCAACGATAGAAACCACAGCGAGGTCATCACAGAGCTGATTTGACTTTATCTGAATGATTCACATCTTCACCAACAAAGAACGAAAGCATCAGTGAAGAGAATGGGCATGGCAGCTCAAGCATCTGCCTATCAATCTGATTATCCGTCTGGGACAACAAACAAAACCTGCTATATTGCTTGTGCCAGCCATTTCTTCAAATTTAAACTGCAAACCGTTGCTCCCATTTAGCTGATGAGATCATATCAGGTAGACGGACGGCTGCTTTGTAGCTATGCTGTGGCTTTAGAAATGTCGTTCCAGAGCCACAAAATACTTTATAGCATTGTTTTCACAGGCTGAGTGGTTTCCCCTCCATGACCAATACACTTTACATCATGTACAAAACAACAACTGAGTGCCCCTTTAATTATTTTATTACAATAGGGGCTTTCTGTTGTATGAAAAAAGAACAATGAATTACATTGGGAACATGTCCAAGATGTCTAGATTCTAATATTGGCAACCTCCTTCCCTCGTTATCTCTTGTCTGGGATATTATGTGAAAAATATCAGAAAAACAGAGTAGTACAGAGCTGCACTTCAAGTTGCTCTCTGTAGTCTGGCTCCTCTGCACGTTACCCTCTTTAAAAGATAAGGCTGCTGCACACACAGTGACGTCAAACGAAGATGAATTTTAGGCTGCGTACTCTGAGTATACATGAAAAATAAGCAGACAGCCCCAGACTGCCTTTTAAACACAAACAGCCCAGCTCCGACTGTGACCTTATGAGGAGTCTCTGATGCTCGTTTCCCTATGGGTAGCTCAAATATTTACTTCACCGCCCCCCGGGACACATGCACATGACCATTGGATGAGCTCATGCGCGCACAGGGACCGTCAACGTGGGCCCTTCATCTCTTTGGTGTAGACACTTTGTTTCTCCAGCTCAGAAAACAAGCCATTCCTTTTCCTCCAGTAGCCACAGCAACACAGAGACACTTGATGGGTAGGAGGAGGAGGAGGAGGAGGAGGAGGAGGAGGAGGAGGAGGAGGAGGAGGAGGAGGAGGAGGAGGGATAGGCCTGTCCCCAAATAGTCATCAGGGCTGAGTGTGAGGGAAAAGTCTTGTTTTGGAAAGTAATGCAGATCAAGTCTTAGGTTATTTGTTATACAGAGACAATCCCAAAAGACAAGTATTCAAGTCACTCTATAATTTGGGGTACATGTCACGTCCAGGGCCGCCCATAAGGGGTAGAAAGTGGGAAGGCTTTCTAGGGCCCAGCCACTTGGGGGGCCCATGGTCTTTGGAAGCCAAGAACCTAACTAAGCTAAACTTTGTTTTTAGATTTTTAGATATGTATGTCCGTATCTATTCAGAGTTGGGTGTTTACACAGAGCCGCGGCTCCGCTTAGGGCCATTTAAAAAGCAGCAGAAATGTTCAAAATGTTTCAGATTGAGCACAGCGGAGTGTAACTGTTTCAAACATAATCCATCCTATAAACCCTTTGTGTGCCAAATGGTGACGAGATTGGGTTTTGATATTAATCAGTTTTGTCTGGATTATATTTCGTCGTTCCACATGTACCTGCTACTTTTGTCTGGGTGTGGCTGTGAAAAGTATTTGGACCCCATGAAAAAACAGGTTGGGTACCTTTTGTAGTTCTTCTACATTCTTATAAACAGGACAGGCTAGTCATTGTCCTGGGTCAACAAACAGGTTTAAATTCTCTCTCCCCATAACAAACATTTTTGTGAAAAAGAATTTCCCTTTGGGGACAATAACTTCTAAAGGCTTTGACATAAGTCTTCAGGATGACCCGGCCAGCCAGGCCTGACCAGTTTTTCACAAACCTGGCCAATTGACCAACCAGCCGGGTCCTACCACAATGAAGCTGACGAGCAGCATCAGCCTGTTTTAACGTTTGCCTTAACTACCAAGGTCCTGCTTTCTGTATTGTTTCTAAAAATTAAAAATAAAAATAGACCTAAAAAGTTATTTATGCAAAGAAAGTCACAAGGCACAAAGAAGCTGGAAATAATTGAAGGAACCGATTTGAGTTCAAATATTAAGAATTTTTTTGTAATGATTTCAGTGCTTTTGCAGTGATGAGAGCAGAATGAACTAAGCCTAAATGTTGCAACCAAACATAGGCCAACTTTATAGTTTTGAGGGTAGGTTGGTTTGGTTATTCATGTAGAGAAGCGCCTTTTTTCATTTGTGTGTGAAGAATTTGTTGTTGATGTTGTTTTTTAAGTGTTATTTATTTCAACAATACCACCAAAAGATTTCAAATGATTTAATGTCATGTGCAGAAATACAAAAAAGTGCAATATTTGGTGCAGTCAATTAGTGTAAATGTATGACTGGAGGTTTTCAGGGGCCCAGCCATTTGTGTGGGCAGGCCTGGTCACGTCCATGGGTTCAATTGTAGTATAGATTCACTTAATGATCAATTTAATATTGGGGTAAGAAAGCACAATTGGTTCCATAATTTATTTTCCAGAAAATGCCTATGCATATCTGGAATTTGATGTTTTGCGCTGTCCGATTTGATACAGGTTTTGCTCTTCAAATTAACACAAGAAAATACATGTTGAATATTGTTTTTTTATCATTATTTGTTCAACATATTCATTACAATATGAGATGTGTGTTTTAAGAACTTTTTGCATTATTATTCTACATTAAATCATCCACTTTGTGCCTAGCAACTATGTTAGGACATAGTTTTACATAACACATCAACCAAGAAGTGAACAAAATCAGTGTGCCTGTGATAAATAATGTAGTTGTTTACATAATATATCCCCTTGTGCTAAATGTGCAGAATATTCCAGAGCAACATCTGGACAGTTGTTGTGTTGTTTATGGAAAATGTTCAGATTATGCTGATTGTAGCCTACTCTCCCATGTGTTGTCTCTACTCCAGCTGTTGGTCTTCACTTAATGGCTGCCATGACTTAGTTCAAATGGGATTCCTTTTATTATAAAGTCTGGAGTCCTGTTCATGTAAGAGTGGACCAGCTGTCCCACTGTGTGAGAATGTCACATGTGCCATCAGTTTGATCCAAAACTCCCTTTTCTGCTTTTCGGTGCCATAACCGCCTACTTTCACTGCAAAAAAGTCTCTGTCTCCGGGCTATAAGTCACTCTCTCATGTTCACTCCTTTCTTTTCCTTTTTCTTTTCCTCTCGAAACACAGACGAGCTACACGGCGAGAGAGAGAGAGAAAAAAAGAAGAGGGAGCGGCCACGCAAAGTTGAGCAGACTCCACCCAGAAAAAGCAGCCAGCGAACCGAGAGACAGCCGAGGCCATAAAAATGAGTGGTTCACACCCCCGGCTCCACCAGAGCGCCGCGCCCGCTCCCAACGCTCTCTCCCCGGACAAGGACGCAGAAATGCCCGCCACGGAGAAGGACCTGGCCGAGGATGCGCCGTGGAAGAAGATCCAGCAGAACACCTTCACGCGCTGGTGTAACGAGCACCTGAAATGCGTCAACAAGAGGCTCGGCAACTTGCAGACGGACCTGAGCGACGGGCTGCGGCTCATCGGGCTCCTGGAGGTCCTGTCCCAGAAGAAGATGTTCAGAAAATACAACCAGAGGCCCACCTTCCGCCAGATGCAGCTGGAGAACGTGTCGGTGGCGCTGGAGTTCTTGGACAAGGAGAACATAAAGCTGGTGTCCATAGGTGAGTGTTTGTGTGCAAAGCGCAGGAACAATGCATGAGTCCAATCCATCTCTTCTTCATTCAGGTGGACCGCTCCTCTGTGCTAAGTTGTTGTTTGGTGAAGATGTGTGTTTGTTTTTTATTTGAAGAAATGAACTTGAGTGGTGCTGAGCAGCAGATGTAGTGTGGACTAGCCTACTACAGTGTCCAATAGATGGTGACAATGAAGGGAGCAGGGCATGATGTAGCCTGCAGGGTGAATAAAGTTGAGCAAGTTTAGCATGTTGCTGCTCAGGAGAAAGAGTTAAAGAAGTGTAGCCGGTGTTGGTAACACAGCCAAGTGTGTTTCCAGTGAGAGAGCACAGGCGTTTCCCCTGGTGGCCGCAGTGCTTTTGTCTCTGGCTGTTCACATTTTGGGCCTGTTGTTTTGGGGAGGAGGGGGTCTAACTGTGCGCCCAGAGGGCCCAGGCCGCTGCCTCAGTCGGGCTGGGCCGGACCGAGCCAAACTCTGTGGGCCGGGGATGTAATTCAGGCCTAGTAGGATAGCAGGGCTGCTCCTACACACACACACACACACACACACACACACACACACACACACACACACACACACACACACACACACACACACACACACACACACACACACACACACACACACACACACACACACACACACACACACACACACACACACACACACACACACACACACACACACACACACACACACACACACACACACACACACACACACACACACACACACACACACACACACACACACACACACACACACACACACACACACACACACACACACACACACACACACACACACACACACACACACACACACACACACACACACACACACACACACACACACACACACACACACACACACACACACACACACACACACACACACACAGGGCTATTGTCTGTGCTCATGTTGTGCAGAGGGCTGGGGCTCCACAGCTTTAGGCAGCACTTGGCTCACATTTGGTGACATAAAACTGGCTTTAAAGGGCTTTGCCTACATGCAGCAGCCTGCCTCCTCACAACACAATTCTACTTATCAGAATGCAAGTGAATTAAAGTCCATTTGTTCTCTGCTGAGAATACAGCCTTCCTACCAACTCCATACAGACGAGATATGGCTCATAGAGGTTCATGAGTCTTTGGTATAGTCCCAAATTGAATCTTGCTGTTAATTCAATCCATCATCCAGACTGCATGAGAATGACTAATCCTATCAGAGGCTATACTATCACCACACCTGCAGGAAAAGACAGACAGCACTCTGACTGGGTCTGTGTGAGTCACACAGACATGAGTCCCTGGCATCCCCTGCAGGGGCAACATCTGACTCACACATTAATGTGCCATGTTGCAGCCAATAGCTGAGCTGATAGCATAGTTAAATATACAGCACAGCAGTACCCTAAACTTCATTTCAGCACACAGGAAAAGGTGGGGCTGCGGTTGAGAGATTACATCTTCATTTCAGAGGGTGTTTATCAAAGTTGTGGTTAGCAATATACAAGATACCATCCACGCAACAAGGAGTTGTTAGAGACGAGTACCATTTTAACACGCAGAGAGCTTCTCCAAGGACACAGAACCCACAAAGATTCCTCCTGCTTGCATTTGTTTTGTTCTTGGTGCCAGCTGATTGTGTGTTTGATCAAAGTGTGCTCTGTTGGTATTTAGGGCGCAGTACCAGGCACCGATGAGCCATCTTAGTCAACTCTGCATGTCTCTTCCTACAGCTGACTCACCCTCATCCTAGCTGTTCCTCTTGACTCATTTAATCCGAAGATGAGAGAGGAGCCCGCTCTCCTCTTTGACTTCCTCTTATGTTGCAGAAAGTGGGCACACCCAGTCAGCAACCCTCACCACAAACTACCAAAGTGCTCTGCACGATGCACAATGTCCCTCCTTCTTTCTTAAGGCCTAGACTTATGCTCTGGTTAAACTTTATCTTGACAGCCTTTTCTGCCCCTTAAACCATTTCATTAATTGATGACTTTTGGGTCTTCATGTTTACTCCTCTTTCTCGTCTCATTTATCTCTTGCTTGCTTTCTAATGATAGACCAGTAGGCCTATTGATACGCAACAGCGCCCACTGTAACACTCTAGGCATGACTGACTTTAGATACGTCGGTTATTTGCTCCACCCAAAAAGCAAAGTCACAGCAGGTGAGTGTGCCACTGGACAAGGGATGGAAATAACATCTGTTAAAGAAGCTGTTCAAGAACTTAAAAGGTTGATAATGATAAAGATGAGAGAAAGCCCCCCCCTCTTCCCCCCCCCCCCCCCCCCCACACACACAATTTGTCTTCTTCAAACTTTTGTTCGTATTAAACAAACACGATACAACGTGTTAATTTGGGGAGTTTTAGAGATGCTGTCACGTGAATCTTGTTACAGAACCAGGCTAGTTAATTCCCCCTATTTCCAGACTTTAGGCTAAGCTAAACTAAGCTAACCATCCATATTCACTGTGCAGTGTTACCATGCTCCAGTTGCATTTCGTGGTATCTTTCAGCAGTATGTGCATGGAGTCAGATAATCTTAACAAGTTAACAAGCTCGGCTCTACCCTGCAGGATACCCAGCCACAGTGGCACTCTCCCTACATTACCAGCACAGACTGCAATTTTTACAGTATTGTTTTTTTGGCTGTAATGAGGCTTAAACCCAACAGGTAATCTCCCTTTCTTGCACTTTTTGACAAAACCTCACATGATCTGGCACCGGCAGACACATGATTACTAATAAATCCAGAGGGGAACTCTCATTTATTCAGTCAGCAGTGCTGTTTAAAGAGTGGCAAGGCTGCCATCTAGCAGGCAGTGAAGTGAATGAGGTGTGACTGTAGCACTGAGCTACACATATTGTCAAGTTACTAAACTGCATGTGTCTGTACATGTGATGATGGGACCATTTTTATACTTCTCTTTATAATATTGTGTTCTGTGAGGACATTCTTGCTGTCAGTGTGCAGAGACAGCTCAGGTGCATATCCCGCTGTGTGTGTGCATCACACCCATGTTTGCACAAGCTCAATCATTTCACTCAGCATCATCCTGTTCACGTGTGTATGTGTAAGATGATGCTTGTAAACACACACTAGCTGTTAAGCAGGTTAAAAACTTGGTGACTTTTCTTAATAATAAATGGCCAAACATTCATTGTATGTCAGCCTTTTTTGGCAACATCATCTTTGCTGCAGCCCGTCGGCGGCCCAGCCCACATTTTTGATAACTCGTCTTTATCTGTATACTTGACTGAGCCTGTGTGGAGTTTTGGGAAACAGTAAGATGACATTGATTGTGCCAAAACTCTCCACGTCACCCACACATTCAGGATATGAAACAGAGCTGTGGTGTAACTCTGTGCCTGGAAGCTCCCTGTGCAGGTTGAGACAGAGGCGTATGTGGCAACACATCGGCTGTGTCCTCCATGTTGCATAATATTGAAATGTTTTTTATATGAGTTATGAAAGTAGGATATAAAGTGCTTCGAGCTGAAGTTTTAACTGCATACAATATACTATAATTGGTTAGACAGGAAATAATGTAAACCTCCTCTTGTAATTGGAAAAATTGAATTCCTAAGGAATGAAAAGAAACACTTGCTCATTTCAGTCCAGTCTGAGGTTTTGATGCCCAAGTCTTACTAACCGCTTGACCAGTAGATTATGGTGGCTAATGATAGCAAATTTGATGTAGCGTTGTGTAGCGTTGATTGGAATGCAGCTGCACCAGCAAAATACGAGGAATTAAGTTAGCAATATCAGTTGTATTCAATTTCACAGAAGAATCTACCCAACTTATCCCAATGTTTTAGCTTCAGGCTGTAGCAACAAAACCCTGGAGTGTGTTTGAATAGAGCAAACAATTTTATTGCTTATACATTTGAGTGATGAATGATCTGGCCAGGTGTGCTGTCAGAAGTTTGCGAGAGTGCTCAACAGAAATGGTGTAGATTTTAAAAGAAACCGAACAATTCATACAATAAATTTTTTCCTGCTCAGTGAGATGTTGCCTAAAGGCTAACTTGGTGTGTTCCAAATGTGATCCTATCCGCTACATGTCAACAGCATGGACTCCCCTTTTGTTTGTTTGATTTGGAGAATAAATTCAAATTCAAAACCTGATTCTATTTTGCTGCGCGATGAGATTCATATTAGCCAATCCTTCACTGTTGTAGTTCAATCACTTCGTTCCCAGCAGCAGTATTTAGCAGCCAAAGAGCCAGCTATTTTCATCGTTGGCTGGAGGAGACCAAAACAGAGGGACCAAAATCGTAAATATTGGACACCAGTTGGCTAGAAACATGCCTCCAAAAGATACACCTTTTTGTTGCTGGATGTGTTGTTTGCTAACACATTTGCCATATGAACTTTTATATAATGATAACATGTCCGTGATGTGTTAAGAGTTTGTTTCTGTTGCCCCTTAAGCGCCAAGACTAGTTATATGGAGGTTTACACTAAATGTCTGAGTAATTACGGCAACAATTCTAAGGCAACTCCCAAGACTCCTACAACTGCAGCGTCGGTCATTGGATAATGAGAGGGCACGGTGTGGACCCGTTGGGGGGGGGGGAACCTTAATAGTCTGTGTGTACGTACGTAGGGCCTGTTCGTGTTAGGCATGCCATGTCATAGGGTGTTAAAGAGTTTAATCGTTCTCAGAAGCAACGTAAATGTGCAGCAGAGAAAGAGAGAGAGAGACAGAGAGAGAGACTGTGGTGGCTCAGTTAGGGCAAAAGGCGAATGTCGGCCAGAAGGGTGAGATAACGGGAGACTTTAGCCACCCAGTTGGGTCAAAATGGATCACTTCCTGCCAGCTCATTATCATTAGCATAACTTCCTGTCTGCGCAGGCGAAAGGGGGACTGGTCAAGTGGATCCTGGGGGATTTAGCAGAGTGCACATTCCCCATTCAGTACAGTGGTATTCAGGCTATTGCATTACATCAGAGTTGGAAACATTCCGCTACACCCCACCATGCCTCTTGTTCAGACTAGGACATAAAGCAACATATTCTATAACTGTAACACACAAGCATCTGCAGTTGTTTAGTGCGATGTTTGAATGCAACTGTTGCATGTTGCATTTAATCTGCACTCACACACCATGTCCTGTAGTGTTTGAAATAATTTTTTCTTTTGATATAAAATGTTCACAATCATGACAGTTGTTTTGTGTCTCTGCTTTGTTGCACTGTCGTGATGTTACACGGTTTTTAACCCGCAAACGGACTACGCGGCCAAAAACGCGTCTGTTTTTGAGGGGATCTGCTTCTCCAGACCTGAATCATTTTCGCCAGGCCAAGAACTATCAATTACTCTAGAAAAAGCCAGACTCAGGCTCTTTATGTGTGATCGCGGCTCTCAGATGTTTCCACGGAACAACACAGTCGATCAAAGCCGCATGGTATTTATTGAACCCTGCTCATTCATCACTGACTGTATGCGGTCGGTGCCTGTGTCCTGCTCTCACCTCCTTTAGCGTCTGTCTTAAAGCCTGTCCCTACTACTTGCCACTCCCTCTTTTCCTCATGTTTTTTTCAATTCCCATTCTTTAGCCTATCCCATTTAAAACCATTTTGTTTTGTTTTATCTCACTACAATGAGCATACCTCAGCCCATCCTCATCTGCCGGCTGCTGTTGTCAGTGAAGGCTTTTTAAAAATGTCCCCACACAGCACTTTTTCTCCTGCCTTGTCTTTCTCTTTTTCTTTCTTGCCCCCCACCCCTTCACTTCCCCAGTCCTGTCCTCCCTCCATCCCTCCTCCCTCCGTCTGTAACCAGAGCCCAGGGAATGGGAGGGCTGCCAGGATCCAGTTTGCTTCTGCCCTTTTAAGGCTAAAAAACCAGGAGGAACTTTTTTTTCCAGCAGAGGGGAGGGAGGAGATGACTGGAAGGAGTAGAAAGGAAGAGGAGGAAGTGTAGTAGCTCCAGTGTGGCTTGTTGCATGGGGTTAGGGAAAGGAGGGAGGGAGGGAGGGAGGGAACAGAAAGAAGAAAGAGAGGGCTCCAGGTCATAGATTTTCAGCTTTGGTGATGTTTAGAGGCTACCAGCTGAATTCATGTTTTCACAATTCTTTTTGCTTTGAGTTCGTTTTAGGTCCTATAGTTCCTCTTCTTTTTATTGTAGTAACATAAACTGTACAGACTACTATAATTAAAGGGGGGGGGGGGTTGTGTGGTCTGTGTGCTTGATAAGAGCATTGTGGAATGTGTGACTGGGTTTTTTGGTCACTCCAACCACTCCCCCCTTTTCCAGGCAAATTATTCACTGTCTCTCTCGGTGTGTGTGGGTGTGTGTGTGTGTGTGTGTGTCTGTGTGCATGTGTGTGTTCCTGAGTGTATGTACACTTAGCGATCCTAATTCCCTAACTCTTTAAATTGTGTTCAGTCTGTTTGTAAGGATAGCCCTACTCACTCACTGTGTGCCATCCGTCATAATGTAACAAGCTGAAAGCAGTTGCTGCTGTTTGGAGAGAATGCTAACGGGCTAGGCTACTTTAGAGTGAATTCCGTCCGTTGCTAGTTAGCTCAGCCCAGATGTAATCAGTAATGCAGTTTAATCACAGCCTTGGTGGAATGCAAGTTATTTCAGTAACAAACATTACATTATACCGCTTTTTCTATAGCATCGGCCATTCAAATATTTAGTTAACGTGAGGACGTACAGTTATACATTTGTGTTTGTGCACATTCTTTAAAGCTTGGCTGAAATTGGAATTTTGAGGCAATATTGATACTGAAAATCTGTTAATGATATACCAGGCAATAGTCATTTTTTCATAACAAGCCTTTCCACATATACATTTTTTTTTTGCTCTTTATTTTGGCCGGGCGTGCACACGGATACAGATATATTTGGAATAGGTATCTGCACGGCTGATTTATGAACAGGCTCTGTCATGGTCATGTATCGTTAGATCTTTTTTTCCCTTCATATTTCCATTATTATATATCATACAAGAATAAATATAATTATACTAAGAGTGATGGATGGATGGGGGAGGAGGGACCTCAGGACTAATGCGCTCCAGATGTTGTACGACCTGAATATTGTGCAGGACCACCGCCCCTCCTCTCCCTCCCCACAGTGCTGGGATCAGGTCAGGCTGTGGGTCAGGGGTTGGCATGATGTCATAGCGATGTCACTGCCGGGGGGGGGGGGGAGGTGGTGGTGGGGGGGGGGGGGGGTGGTGGTGGGGGGGGGGGGGTGGCTCGTTGTTGTGTACTGCAACACAGCAACGGGCCAATAGGATGAGTCATGGGAGTTTTTGGGAGCAAATGGAGCATCATCAGCCACAGACACGCACACACTCTCCATACGGTAGCCTCCCGCACTCTATCCGTACACACACACACACTCTTACAAAGGGGAAGGGGGGGGGGGTGTATATGAGTCAGCAGAGGGTTGGAGTAAAGGGTGGAGGGTTGGCGGGGGTCTGAGGCAGTCTGTGTCCGTATATGGGCTCCGTCAGGCTTGTTGCACTGTGGTCTGCCGGGAATGCTGGCAGATTCCTTGCATGTTTAGTGGCTTTGTGTGTGAGAGGCATTCATCAAAGAGCAGCATGTATACACACACTATCAGAACATTAGCAAGAGGAAACTTATGTCCTGAGGAAGGAGGACAGCTCAAGATGAGGACAATGATGCCCTGTCTGTCAGGGACAACTTTTAATTATTATTGACCCATGAAACATTGAAAAGCACACACTGTTAGTTTATTGCACGGCCAGAGGCAGGGTCTTGCTTGGACTTTTGAATTTAATTGGCATTTCGTGCACTATTTAAAAAATTAAATTAAAAAAATAATAGCTAAACAATCAGTGGTCTTTTGTGCTCTTGTTCTGGACAAATGTTGTGGTCCTGTTTTGGTGTATTTGTGCTGGGTTGGCTATGTGACACAGCCCTATCTTTTAGCTGATCCGCATTCCTGATGCTTGTACCAGCCTGTGTTGAACGTGCACGCGCCATTCACGCCCTCCTCTCGTTGCTCATGGCAATTTACAGCTGTCTGTTTTATCTCTGTCTTCAGGCAACATTTCTCTCTCTCTGGTTTGTCTTTCTTGTTCCACCTTCATGATCTGCCTCTCCTGCTTTGCCTCCTCTCCTTCTTCTTTCCCATCATTCCTCATCTGACTTGAGTTGCCACTCGGTTGCCATGACGATCCAGCTCACTCAGCCGTTCCCATGGTGAAGGGTCATTGAACGGGCCTTTTGTCTGACCCTGTTCCACTTTATCACCATGCACGCTGCATTTTTCCACTGCTGACATGTCATGTATCACAAATGTTGGCATGCAGCTTGGGGCATATTTCTCTGTTGGAACATCGAACTGAGATGAACTGCGGGACGAATGTAGGCATAGTACTCATCTAGTTGAAAGTCATCTAAAGCCCAGTTCAGACCAAAGATTCGCCTTGCAACGGCTTGCAACTCGCAACTCCTTGCGACAAGACGGGCTGAGACGTTCTAAAACTGGACCTTGCGATTTGACATGTTGAATCTTCTGCGACGCCTTGCAACGCGCTGCAACGAGCAGTTCACACTGCTGCGATTTCTCCCCCGCGACATTCTAAAACGTCTCGTCGCAAGCAGTTGCAAGGCGAATCTTTGGTCTGAACTGGGCTTTAAGCATCACATGCATGTCTCGTGTGTGCATTAGATTCGCCTGTTCTACATGTCTTATCAGCGTTTATATCCTGGCTGGCGTGCTGCCATGCGTGCATGAAATTCCAACCTCAATTCCTCTTTTTGTGTAGGAAAACACACCCTCCCTCCATCCCGACCCTGTCCTCAAGCTGTAGCTGCAGCTCCTCAGACCCTCCTACTGCAGGCCTTTTTAAATGTTCAGCCTATTCAGGAGCCCCAGTCCTTAGCTGAACCCCTGGCCAGCACTCATTTGCAAAAACATATAAGAAAAAAAACATTAATTGAAGACCTCCTTGTGAAGTTCTCCTGTCCCGAGATGTTTGTCAATGGATTGTTTTCAGCCTCATTCTGTTGTCATGACGTCTGCAGCCAAGTCGTAGTGATGAGCCGTCTGATAAGCTGCACACACAAATTAAGCACAAACCATAAAACCTGTCAGTTGATAGCTTTTAGCACCTAGAATCAAGTCCTTACACGAGTCAGAAGTTTTCCTCTTTAACTGTGTTGTAATCACTCAGATAGGACTGCTCCACCCTTTCCTCAAGGCTTGACCTGAGCAATCATCCCTCCTGATCAACTGCTGCTGCGTGCGTGCGTGCGTGTGTGTGTGTGTGTGCGCGCGCGTGCGTGCGTGTGTGTGTCCTTCTCTTCCTCATGTCGGTGCTAGCTTCTGGTTGCATCACTTTCTCCTCTTGTTTGCAGCGGAGCATTGCGTTCGGTCAGTCAAGATGTGCTATTATAGGTTACAATGGAACTATGGTTCGCAGGAGTTTCCATCTGTAAAGCATTATCCAAATTATAGAATATATCAACAATTTATTTCACAATTGTCCCTCCCCCCATTCTTCATAATGTAACGTTTTAAAGTTTTATTTCTTTGTGTTGAGTAGGGTTAAGACAAAGTTTTTCTTTTCATTGCAGATTCAAATGCAGAGGTTATTCAACATGCTTTACGTGGTCCAACATGGATTAGAACATAATTTAGAAAAATTCAATCAATTCCAACATAAATCAAGATATATGGATAAAGACAATGGAGCAAGCGGTGACAGTAATCAGTTGCCCAAAATTCAATAAAGAAAATGTGAAAATAAGTGCAGTAAGGAATCAATTAATCAATCAAAAGCTGTTTGTTTCCATGTATATTTCAAAGTGTCTAACATTAACCATTTGGAAGTTGGCTCCACCTGTGTGCAGCCATGAAAAAGGTTCAGGTGTTTGGGTTAGACTTCTACCAGCTGACCACATTCTAAATGGAGAAAAGCGATTTTACGGACCAACAGCAACACGAATCGGCTTCCTTTTGATCCAATTCTGTTTTTTTTTTTTGTTCGAGGCTCTATACAATGTTTATTTAGTTTTTGTCTTGCTTTGGCTGCTGATGCTCAGATCTGGGAGGGGGGGGGGTTTCTAACTTTAGCTTTTTTGTCCCTCTTGTTCAGAAATGGAGCCCAGTGAGAGAGAACTTTGGGTCTCTCCATGTTGCCAAGTACAACAACTTTTGTTTTTTCTATATTGAATCGCAGGACATTGAATTGTATTGGCACAGTGAGTCAGTGGGACCTCAGTCATTTCATGAGAGCGGGTAAATCAGGGTGTTGCCCCCGTAGCTTTGAAAATCAATGTTAGATTGACTGGGAGCATATACAGTTTAGATACAGGAAAATGGCTTCAGATGAATTTCTGTTATTACCTTTTTATCTGTGCTGTTATGTGGAGCCAGATGGAGAAGGTCATAAAGTACGATGTGGGAGGTTGTTCACTCTCCAAAGACCTGACCATGGAATGAACCACTATCCTCCTTTTAAAGACGGTGCCATACATAGATAAGATAACAGACGTTGAAGCACACTGATGTTTAAGGAACCAATCTGGGCTACTGCAAGAATCTCATTTGGTTGTTGCTCCTCTGTTCATTCTTTATGGTGGTTCTGAACAAGCTACTTTGCAGGAGTGCTGCATCTTAAAATCCACTTTGTAAATGTTCAAATGACCAAATTCCTACAGCACTTTTAAATAACAAGGCAGCAGTATATCATGTGCAGGCTAACGTGACTTGTGCCCCCTTCCTCTCTCCTCCTCTGAACTCCAGACTCTAAAGCCATCGTGGATGGAAACCTCAAGCTGATCCTGGGTCTGATCTGGACCTTGATTCTGCATTACTCCATCTCCATGCCCATGTGGGATGAGGAAGAGGAGGGTGAAGATGCCAAGCAGAAGACGCCCAAGCAGAGGCTGCTGGGCTGGATCCAGAACAAACTGCCCGAAATCCCCGTCCACAACTTCCACAAGGACTGGCAGACCGGCCGGGCCCTGGGTGCCCTGGTGGACAGCTGTGCTCCAGGTAAGGAAAAGTGTGTGTGTGTGTGTGTGTGTGTGTGTGTGTTACAGTGTTTCGGAGACGGATTTGTGTGTTCTGTAGATATAACAACAAAATGTATCATAAATCAGACAATTCAACATAGGAACAACTCCTTTTGTAATAACCTTCAAAATAGTGATATGAATGATTATGGAAAGTGTAGTTGATATAAGTGCTTTAAAAGTTGAGATATTTGGTTCAGAGTATTGGAGAATAAAAACTAATGTTGAGATAATGGTCATTAAGATGGTTATATAGGAGAAATGTACAGAGGCAAACAGACGGGGTTTCGTAAAATAAACGCCTAAATGTACATTTTTATTTATACTAGAAGAAGACATGTTATTGAAGCAAATAAAGTATTTGAACTTGTGATGCACACAACAGTGACAGCTGCAGATCTGAGGTCAGCAGCTCAAGGAAAGTATTAGTGCGTACTTCTCATGGGTGCGAGAGTAAATAATAACGGAGTGGAGAGGTGGGGGGAGTCCTGAACCTGAAGAGTTGAGGAGCAAGGGGTGGAGGGAGGAGGGTGGAGGGATGTAGGTGAAGGAAAGTGAGGCGTGTGTGAGGGAGGATGTTTGGCATACCTTTGGATCACCAGCGGCCTTGAGCTGGAGAGAAGAATTCAACAAAGGCTTTTCATGTCTCATCCAGCTAAACATTTCCAAACGGCTGACACTTCACCATGGTGTGCCTGTGTGATAATAAGGGAACACCATGACATCCCAATGGATGAATCCAAGGGCAGACTTGTGTGTTGTGCCGTAAGCAGATGCGTGACCCTATACCTCATTACTGAAAACGCAGATTCACCTTCAAATAGCAGATCAGGCACATTCTGCACTCTCCCTTTATCTGCTGGACGCCGTCAAGGCTGTGGCTTTGGAGTCAACATGTCTGCCATAATAAGAAACACAAAGAGAGCTCTCGGGGTTGGCTAAACGTCTCTACCTGAATGTATTGAATCCAACAGAAATACTGTTTTGCCATTTTCTACTTACGGCGCATCAATTCACTCCCTCACACATCTTTTGATAAGTGTTTCTCCCCCTCATGCTCTCCCCCTCAGCCAGTCAAAATGTAAGAGAGCTTGAAAATATGCGAGTGTGTTTAAAGTATATCATGTATACTGTATATAAATATGATTGTACTGTGATTTTAAGCATTGATATTTTTCTTGATTTACCTTAGCTGACACATGCCAAGTGTTAAATGCGTTGCTTGGTAAAGTTGCAAAACAAACATTGGAGATATAAAGTTTCAGATACACATGATCATTTGGCCAGGCCTCACGTCTTTGTAATCTCATGATATGTTTCTACTTAAACGCATTACACGATGATTTGATTCTGAACTTCTCCCTGCCTGCACTCAAGCCAATCCCTTCTCTCCCTGCAGGTCTGTGTCCTGACTGGGACCAGTGGGATCAGACCAAACCAGTGGACAACGCCCGTGAGGCCATGCAGCAAGCTGATGACTGGCTGGGCATCCCACAGGTAAAATAAATACCATTGCAATGAATGGACCAATACGCTTGCAGCAGCTGCTGGTTTTGTCACAGCCGGCATGATGCTGCAGCACTCTGACATTTAGATCTAGTAGCTCATGACAAATGAGGCGTGTCACATTAAGCATCTACGGCTGTTATTTCAACGTGTTAGATACATATTTAATCAGCATTAAGGTAAATGGACACATCAGGGCATCCACAATTAAAGGCGCCTGATCGGACTATCCCTAGATTTATGCAAATAAAACTCAAAGGAAGAAATATCACCAGGATTATCCTTTGAGGCCGGCTCACTCCCCTGCTAAAGACAGCACCTCATTAACATAAGGCAACAATGCCCAGCCCCTGGGAAGTGCATGTCACTTTAAAATGTATCCAGAATGAAGACTTGATGATTTAAAGGGGATATTTGTAGACGGGACTCCCCACATTCATTGTTACTGTGCTGGCTCTTGGGTTGGGTTTCTGTGGTGGTGGTGAGTGTGTGACAGTGTTGCGTCGGCTTGATTGGCACAGCGCTGGCGGGCTGGCACAGCATAGCGTGCTGACAGTTGGATCTGTGGTCGCTGCTGTTTCCGCCCTCAGCTCCGCTTCTGCTAAGAAAGTGTCTCTGTCCCTTCCCGTGCTGTCTCTGTGGCTTGTAAATCAGACAATAAGCCTGTCTGTATGAGTGGCTTCGCGTGTGAGCCTGTCTCAGGTGCTTTTCTGAGCCCAGGAAGAGGTTGGTACGTGGTTTCAGTGACTGAATCAGACACTACCACGTTGATTTGTTTTCTGTGGGTATTGTCATAGTCTCCATGGCAACTGACTATCTTATTTTAGCCTCTTACTCTTACACAAGCAGACAAGGGGAAAATAACTGCTTTGTAATTTGGAATAAGTGTTTCTTTTATCTTGACCTCTTAGGTGATAACCCCTGAAGAGATCGTTGACCCCAATGTGGATGAGCACTCAGTCATGACCTACCTGTCCCAGTTCCCCAAGGCTAAGCTGAAGCCTGGGGCACCCCTGAGACCCAAACTCAACCCCAAGAAGGCCCGCGCCTATGGGCCAGGTACACACACACACACACACACACACACACACACACACACACACACACACACATCTGCAGCTAGACCTCAACAATGAAACTAATGCAATTGTACTGAGCTGAGCAGCTGGATCAGTTTACAGCAGTTTACAGCCCTTTTATGTGCGAGTCCAGGATTGTGTGTGATACATAAAAGACACTAGGGCTGCAAAATTCCGGGAATTTTCAAAGTTGGAAACTCTCCAGGTGAATTAACGGGAATTTATGGGAATAAACCGGAATAAACCGGGGAATTTCATTTCTAGAACCCTGGGCTATTGAGCACATTGAGGGGATGAATAATATTTTACTTAACATTCATGCTTTTTTTGTTCAATTAAATAATTGATTGTTCAATAAAATAATTCAAACTTGATAAAGGTTTACTTAAAAATAAATCAGTTTAAATGTTATGTTTTTTTTTCACTTATTTTGCATGAATGTCTCCCTATGACAGAAAAAGAGTTTATGTTTGGATATGATATAGTTCATTTAAATTACCCACATTTCCAGTTAATTCCCATAATATTTCCAAAATTCCCCAGCTTAACTTTGCATTAACAGTTTATGGAAAGTTTCCGGAAATTTATCGGACATTTTCCGGCCCTTTTGTAACCAAGTGACATGTTTTTAATGTACTGTCCCACCTCTCCTGTCTGAAGGTGTGGAGCCTCTTGGTAACGTTGTGATGAAGAAGGCTCTGTTCACCGTGGAGACCATCAGTGCAGGCAGTGGAGAAGTGCTTGTGTACGTGGAGGACCCTGCAGGACACAGAGAGGAGGTGAGAGAGACACTGCTGATACGGCTTGTTTATGAGACACCGTCTTTTAAATTGTTTGGTCATCATGGCAAACTATTACTTTTGTTAACCTTTGAAAAAATTCCTACAGGCTAAAGTGACAGCCAACAACGATAAGAACCGCACCTTCTCAGTCTACTACATCCCCAAAGTCACCGGCATGCACAAGGTAAGACTAATAGTACAGGACATGCTGGTAAACTAAGTTCTTGCTGCAGCACCATGGTATCTGAATGGCTATGGAGCACACTGTATCCAAATTGAATCAAACCAGCAGTTGGGGCTGTTTTTTGTCTCTACAGATGTGGACTACCCAATTATATTTATTATATATTAGTTTCACTTCCCTTCTTCCATTGATAAGCCCTGCTCCCTCTCTCTCTCTCTCTTACTTCCCCCCCAGGTGCACACTTTTACTTTCTCCATTTCTCTTTTGGGAGTCATTGAGATGAATCATAAACATAAATACGATTTTAAATTCATAATCAAAAACAAACTTCCAAACATCAGAGCATCGTAATGAAATCCAGCCTATAGAATAAAGTGATAACTGCACACAGCGGCAGTATGTTATGTATTGCCTTTCGTGGATTTAATCTCCAAACGGCTATGTGCTTCCATGTGTTTGTAAAACTCTGATTAAGACCCATTTTGATTATAAAAAATACAAAATAAAACTTCAATCCTGCCAGGCCAAATACTTGGATCATGCCCGATAGGGGTGCTACAGCACATATCCATTGTATAGGAATATGAAAAATGTCATCAATTACAGCAGTGTATGAGAAAAATCCCTAATACCCAGGTTCCAGACACTGTTTTCACTATCTCCTTTCTGCTTTTGTTAGGTGACAGTGTTGTTTGCAGGGCAGAACATTTCCAAGAGCCCCTTCGAGGTGGAGATCGGCATTGCACAGGGAGACTCCAGCAAGGCCACAGCCCAGGGACCGGGCATCGAGCCCTCAGGAAACATCGCCAACAAGGTCACCTACTTTGATGTGTACACAGCAGGTATGTCTTTAGGTTAGAAAGTATGCGTGGATGTTTTCCATTGTGCTTATTTTTTCAGCTCCCTAAACTATATATTAACCTTGCTTCCCCCTGCCTATGTGTTTTTTCATAGGTGCTGGTATTGGCGAGGTGGAGGTGATGATCATTGACCCGGCTGGCAAGAACAACATAGTGACTTGCACCATCGAGGACAAGGGCAACAGTAGCTACCGCTGCACCTACAAGCCCACCACCGAAGGCCAGCACACTATCTACGTCACCTTTGCCGGGGGTCAGATCAGCAAGAGTCCCTTCATGGTCACCATAGGAGAGGGTAAGGGTTGTAGCTCTGATTCCGTTTGGAGTGCTAGTCACTGAGACAACTTTTGTGTGGACATCCATCTTTAAAAAAATGCTCTGCTTTAATGTTTTTTACCTGTAAGTCTTAAGATCTCGGCCTCTTATCTATCGACAACAGTCTGATGTTTTCTAATGCTTTGCCGTCTTTTCCTGCTACTGTGCTGGATGTCGTGCCCCACTTCCTCCGTCTCTTCTTCTTCTCTTGGATAGATGCCTGGTGGTATCTGTCCTCTCTAAGGAACGGCCTCTTCCTTCTGCTGTCATTTCCTGTTTCCTGGGATCTCTCTTGGGTACCCACTGTGTGTGTGTGTGTGTGTGTGTGTGTGTGTGTGTGTGTGTGTGTGTCCATGTACATATTCGTATGCGTTATCCTTCACTGTGTGTGTGTGTGTGTGTGTGTGTGTGTGTGTGTCCATGTACATATTCGTATGCATTATCCTTCACTGTGTGTGTGTGGAATTGCATGTCTTTACTCAAGGCTTAATTTCCCTCTGTAGACTTGCTTTATATGTGTGGTGTGTGTCAATTCCAAATGGGTATGACTCAATCGAATTAGCCATGAGGCTATAAATAGTATGAAAGAACAACTCAATTAAGCTGCAGCAGTTTGCGGATGCCTCATTTCTTCCAGCTCAGTACTGGTCTGAAGTTTACATAATGACACAATTCACAACACATTGTATTTGTACTGGATGACCAGCATTGTTTGTGAAGTAGGCTGACTCATGTTTTTTCAGAATTAACATAGGTATATAGGGTGGTAGAAGTGTAATTAGCCTTTGTCTCTCTGAGAGATGTTGCGTTGGGCAGGTCCATCCCATACTAATTATATTAAAAGTACAGAATGTATAAGAAATAAAAAATATGGTTAATGGTGAAAGGTAGTTTAAGGGGAGCACAAGTAAAGAAAAGTTATAATTTAATAATGGCTAGGCTAATACCAGACCAGCTGCCATAAAAATAGATTTTAATATAATGAATTGCATACATTCAGCCTTTTTTTGCGAAGTGGTCCACGCCACTGGAAAATATCTTGTGCCCCTTTCAGAAGCCTCTGTTCCTGTGGGGTTTCCTTTGCTTCCTGCAGGGCATCCAACTGTGACGCAGCAGCCTCTATTTTATACACTTTCAAACGGCCAGATATGAAGGATACCCCACTTCCTGCCTTAGTGAGGATAAAGGCCCACTTCCTTTACTGTGGTGTATTGATTCCCTCTGCGGGTGAAGATAGATGGATGGATAGTTTGGGGCCGTGCTAGGAAGGGAGGAAGGAGGGAAAAGATAAATGTAAAGCACAGAGAGCATTCCAGCAACACTTCATCCCTCTTGAAAATGATGGATGTAGCATTCGGATGGAAGTAGTATGGGTTTCATATCATTCGCCCTGCACCTCATTCTTCTTCTCTCCCCACTAAAACCACCACTCAATCCACATGTGATCTCCTGTTGGATACAGAAAACTGAGCCTCTTTCATTGTGTGTGTGTGTGTTTCTCCGCAGCATGTAACCCCAGCCTCTGCAAAGCCAAGGGTCGTGGTCTTCAGCCAAAGGGCCTGAGGGTGAAGGAGACTGCAGACTTTAAGGTTTACACCAAAGGAGCCGGCACCGGAGAGCTCAAAGTCACCATCAAGGGGCCCAGTGAGTCACACTTCAAACACCGCTTTCGTTTTCCCCCTGTTGCCAGTTGACTTTAACAGTAGCTCAAGTAACTTTTTGCGTAACATAAAAAAGGAGTTGCTTGTAGTGATGAAACAACAGAGCATTAACAATTGGTTCTACAATTCCCCTCAGTTTTTTCTGGCAAATCTAACAAGCTGTAGAATGTGGGCTTCCTTCCAAGCTCAAACTCCAGTCAAAGTTAGCCACTAGCTAATGGGCATAATGGAACATTTAGCAGCTAAAAGACCAAAGCAGAGTCATAAGGAGCGGGACAAATTTGAATTACATTTATCAAATAGCCAGAAACCTGTTTCCAAACAAATGCTATTTTTACACCATGTCAGCCTCATATGTTAATGTACCACTGTTTGCTAACATGTAAGCCGTATCCATTTCAAACTTATGTCAATGGAAATTAGCTATAGCCCTCCCAAAGAGTGGCTAGAGATGACTAGGAGCAATAATGTCGTAGTTTCCATTTGTGTCTTCAAAGATGAAAAGATCGAATGTTGAAAACGTCAAACTAAGCTTCATCTCATCAACTGACGACTCCATTGAAGGGAGAGAAGCTAATGTCTGTACGTCCTATTTTGTGTTTTTACAGAGGGTCTTGAGGAGCCGTGTAAAAGGAAAGATTTGGGAGATGGTGTGTACGGGTTCGACTATTACCCCACCACGCCTGGGACATATAGCATCACCATCACCTGGGGAGGACAGCACATTCCTCGCAGGTACACACACACACATTCGCACAAATACTGCAAATGAATTCACTTCTCTGACTTGTCATCGTGACTGATCGCTCGCTGCACTGTTTTAGTCCCATTGAGGTCAAGATTGGCGCTGAGGCCGGCCCGCAGCAGGTGAGGGCCTGGGGTCCGGGGCTGGAGAACGGCATTGTGGGAAAATCTGCTGACTTTGTGGTGGAGGCCGTAGGAGACAACGTCGGTACACTGGGTGAGTGTGGCTCTGCTTATTGTCATCTCTCTGGCTCAAAGAAAAGTAACCTTCAATGAATCACTCAGGGCTCTCTAGTAAGCTTACTGTGTTCTTCCTTCCCTGGTCAGGTTTCTCTGTGGAAGGTCCGTCTCAGGCCAAGATTGAATGTGACGACAAGGGCGATGGATCGTGTGACGTGCGCTACTGGCCCACAGAGTCCGGGGAGTATGCCGTGCACGTGCTCTGCAACAATGAAGACATCCAACACTCTCCCTTCATGGCAGAGATTGTCAACGCACCAAACAAAGACTTCTACCCCGACAAGGTGCGTGCACACACCCTGGCTGGCGTGCACCTAACATTGTGTGCAGCGGCAAAACCGACATACAAGTTAAGACCGACCCCTTGTTATGTGGAACTGCATTCCTAAAAGCTCCATGAATGTGTTTATTCCAGGTGAAGGCGTTTGGGCCTGGCCTTCAGAGCAGCGGCTTGGCTGTTGGAAAGCCCACTGAGTTCACAGTGGATGCCAAGCAAGGAGGAAAAGCTCCTCTGAAGATTGTGGCTCAGGTAGGGCTGTGTGTGTGTGTATGTGTTTCAGCATGTGACCAGAAATGTGCTGCATCTGTCTTCATGTTGATAGACTTTTCCTGGATTTATTCCACCGTTAAAGTGCTGTCATCTTAACTCTTGGTTTTCACTAACAGGATGGTGAAGGTACTCCCGTGGATGTTCAGGTTAAGGACAATGGCAACGGCACATACGCCTGTACTTACACCCCGCGTAAACCTCTAAAACACACCGCCATGGTCTCCTGGGGAGGAGTCAACATCCCAGACAGCCCGTTCAGAGTGAGTACACACATTGACAAGAGGGTATGTTGTTCCTGGAGTTTATACAAAGGACGTGTCACCACAGCAAAGTATCTTCATGTCGTTGAGCACAGATGAATATCGGAGCAGGCTGTCATCCAAACAAGGTGAAGGTGTCGGGACCCGGTGTGGCCAAGACCGGCCTCAAGGCTTTTGAGCCAACATACTTCACCGTTGACTGCGCAGAGGCTGGTCAAGGTAAAGGAAACATAACAATGATCCATTCTCTTACACAATAACTCACAGGACAGTTAAGCTTAAGTGCTTGCTTAAGTGATATTTTATAAACCATATAATATGCTTCTATTTTAACCTGCAATACTCTTGTTTGTTTAACCAAAAAGGGATAAAGTAGCTAAGTGTCGTCTAATGTTATTGCAAACCTCACAAAATGATCATCCATCTGTGCAGTTCTCCTTGGCTTTACAGAGCCCCTTTCAGAGGATTGATTTAGTTTTCCGAACAGTAAATTCAGCTCTTAATGTTTCCAGGAAGATCTGATAAAACTCCTGCACACTACATGTCCAGCACCCCATGACAAAGTTAGCAACTAGAAAGTACAGAAAGTGCCGTGTTTAGCTGCTTATAAGTCAAATATTAGTTGTTGGAAAGCAAAGCAGAGGCTATTTGCAAATATTAGGCTTTTTCTTAAATCAGGTGGCCAGAAAACTCCAGATGAAGGATAATGTTGCTCTGTTTCTTGTGGATGTGTAAATAAGCAATTGTTAAGCTAATACATTTGCCTTAATAACCTTATAAGGTGACATGTGATATGTTAAATGTCACTGTTGTGTTTTGGCTCATTGTACTGCCCCCTAGTGGCCAAAAATGAATGACTGTAGCTTTAAGTTCCAAAAGTCATGAGGGCTAACAGGTTTTCTTTATAGATTGTATCTTTTGATTTCACTCTCTTAACTTGAGTGGAACTAAGACAATGAAGGCAAAATGGCTGCTTTGAATTACTCTGTTATTTTGACTGAAAGGATCGGATTGTTATAAGCATATGTTTGTCTCTTGCCTCAGGTGACATCAGTATAGGAATCAAGTGTGCCCCCGGAGTGGTGGGGCCCGCGGAGGCCGACATCGACTTTGACATCATTAGGAACGACAACGACACGTTCACTGTCAAATACACTCCTCCTGGAGCCGGCAGCTACACCATCATGGTCCTGTTTGCTGACCAGGTGAGTCTGAATGTGGAATCATTTGTAGCACTGTTTGTGTATTTCTGTGTGTCCGAACGAACGCAGTATTGATTTATGTTTTTGTTGTTTAGGCAATTCCAATGACGCCTATCAGGATCAAAGTGGATCCTTCTCATGATGCCAGCAAAGTCAAGGCAGAGGGTCCAGGACTCAGCCGAAGTGGTGAGATCAACTATAATTTTTTATTTTTTATTATTTACCCCTACATATTTTAATAGTCAACTTTCTCTATTTCCTGTTAAGCAGTAGTGGCGTCCACAGCACACGTGTTTACTACAATCAACCCTTAATGAAAAAAAAAATAAGAATAAACGTATTACTGAACATGCATTGGATGCTTAGAATAGTAAATATAAAAGCTTTTCTAGACCGCTGGAGTTTGACAAATTTGAAAATTAATATGAAAATCTTGCCTTTCAGGTGTTGAGCTAAACAAGCCCACTCACTTCACCGTAGCCACTAAAGGAGCAGGAAAGGCCAACCTGGACTGCAACTTCACCGGGCCAACCAAAGCAGAGGCTGTCAAGGACTTTGAAATCATCAACAACCACGACAACACACACACAGTGAAATACACACCTGTGCAGCAGGTAAGATGGGACGAAAACGCACTCACACGTTTACGAACATGCAGATGCACATGTCTCTTCCTGAAGTCTGTCCGCACACATCAAATGAACAGTTTTGTGGGAGAACTCCTATGCACTTTCCCATCCAGAGTTTGATGAGAAAATACAAATCTTGTGTGCAGGACTTCCTGGTTTCTTCACTGGTTTCATATAAAACCGCTTTCCGCTTTTTTAATTTTAGTTTTTGGACAATTTAAACAAAATTAGATAATTAGTTCATTACTGAGCTCAAGACATGTTGGTAGGCGTCATGCTAACCTAAGTAAATCACCTCCTGGCTATGGCTGTGTAGCTAATAAACAGACAATCAAGTGGTATCGATTGGCAACATTTGGAACTATCCCTTTAATTCAACAATGGAAACATTATGATTATGATACCCATGGGTGAAGTATGCGTCTGTCCACCCTGTCCCATATACTTTGTGTGACCACCCATTCTGCCCCTCCTGCCCCAGGGTCCTCTGGGAGTGGCTGTGACCTACGGGGGAGATAACATTCCTAAGAGTCCCTTCAACGTTGCCGTGGCACCCACAGTGGACCTCAGCAAGATCAACGTCACAGGCCTGGGAGACAGTATGTACTTTCCTCTCATGGCTTTTTGTACTTCTTTAGCTTTTGATTTAAACCCCTCACACTTAGCATCGTTTTGTGCCGAATGTTTATGACAACCAGAGCTGAGTGGTGTTTCAGTTACATAGTGACAAAGATCGGTTGTTTCTCTTGGTTGTACTGAAGCCAATTTCTGCCAGAAACAGAAAAAAAAGTTATTCATAATAGATGAGGATAATTGTGATCTATTAAGTTTAGTGATGTATTTTATCAATATGTTTTTGTTTGTGGTTGCCCACATGGTAACCATATTGTAGGAATAGTCTTTTTCCTAGAGGGATTTCATCCTCTACATCGCTCTTTGCTCTGTGTGTCATTGTAGAGATGACTGTTGGCAGAGACCAGGAAGTGACTGTCAAATCAAAGGGTGCTGGCGGTCAGGGGAAAGTCGCAGCCAAGGTGACTGGACCATCAGGGAAGCCGGTGACCAGCAAGGTATGTCACGTGATCTGGATTAATTATTTTGAGGCTTAGTGTTAAAACTTTACTGTATGTTTTTTATATAATGTTGTTAAGTTCCATCAAATATATGATGCCTAGATACTGTTCAATTGTTTTTGCTTTAATTGAGTAAAATCCTCTTCATGTGTTTTACATTTCGTGTTCCAGGTGGAGCCAGGGCTGAGCCCAGAGACCAGCCAGCTGAAGTTCATCCCCCGGGAGACAGGGCCATACCAGGTTGAAATGACCTATGATGGAGCTCCCATCCCCGGATCACCCTTCTCCCCCACAGCCTACCCAGCTTCAGATCCCTCAAAGGTAAGCCACAGTTACTGACGGACATTGTTGTTGCAAATCTATTACATGAATAAAGTGTAATGGCTGTAAATTGGATCAAAAAGAAATTGGTTGTTGACACACTATCCATTGGTCATTCATCGGTATCCAGGTTCGCTGCTCCGGCCCAGGCCTGCAGCGCGCCAAGGTCGGGGAGAAGGGGGAGTTCATTGTGGACTGTACCAACGCCGGCCCGGCTGATCTGACCATCGAGATCATCTCGGACAGCGGCACCGAGGCCGAGGTTCACATCCAGGACAACGGAGACGGTACCTACACCATCACCTACATCCCTCTCTACCCCGGCTCCTACACTCTCACCATCCGCTACGGGGGCCAGGATGTGCCCAACTTCCCCGCTCGGCTCAGCGTGGAGCCTGCCGTCGACGCCAGTGGAGTCCGCGTGTTCGGACCAGGAGTGGAGGGCAAAGGTACAATGACAAAAGAACCTGAAATTCTTTTGAATATGTTTTTTTGCTCACACATTTGTTATTCAGTGTTCTTGGTTGTCATTAGTAACATGCTGTATGCTTCATGTCCTAGGTGTCTTCCGTGAGGCGACCACAGACTTCACTGTGGACGCTCGTGCTCTCACCAAGAGCGGCGGCGACCACATCAAAACCCTCATCAGCAACCCATCGGGCAGCCGCACGGACTCCCTGATCACCGACCTTGGAGATGGAACCTACAACGTTGAATACACTCCCTATGAGGAGGGTGAGTTCAAGCGTAGCAAAGTGTGTGGAGTTTTCTAGGTCTGTGATCGGAATCTTCAATACATGAGTGTGACGCTTTCCTTGAATTGTACACGTGCTGCAGGACCACACAATGTGGAGGTTTGCTATGATGGCTCTCCGGCGCCTAAGAGTCCCTTCCGTGTTGCTGTCACCGAAGGCTGTGATCCTGCTCGAGTTCGTGTGCACGGTCCAGGCCTGAAAGGAGGCATCACCAACAAACCCAACAAGTTCACAGTGGAAACCAGGTAAGTGAGTCAAAACCTTTTACATGTAAGAGCTCAAGTTGTTTCCGGCTTGTATTTTTAATGTCCATCATGCTCCCTCTGCAGAGGAGCTGGTACTGGTGGTCTTGGTTTGGCAATGGAGGGTCCATCAGAGGCCAAAATGTCCTGCACTGATAACAAGGATGGCAGTTGCAGTGTGGAATACATCCCATACGAGGCTGGCACATACAACCTCAACGTCAGCTATGGAGGACAGCCCATCAAAGGTACTGAAAAGACAAACCTTTCCTTATTATGTTCATGATGTGGTAACATATTCTGCTTTATTTTAAGTATTTAAATGTACAGTATTTCAGCCTGCTAAACTGCTAGGGTTTTGTTTTTGTCCGTGCAGGTAGTCCATTCTCTGTGCCAGTCAGTGACACAGTGGACAGCACCAAGGTGAAGTGCCAGGGTCCAGGACTGGGCAACAATGTCAGGGCCAACATTCCTCAGGCGTTCACAGTGGATGCCTCCAAGGCTGGAGTGGCCCCACTGCAGGTCCGCGTACAGGGACCCAAAGGTAATAGTGTGTGCTGCTATGTATGCTGTGTAATCACGAGGAGTCACATACAAAAAGAAAATAAGCAAGAATGTATACATTCAACACTTGTTTCTGTGCATTTTCTGCAGGTGTGGTGGAGCCTGTGGAAACTGTGGATAACGGTGACCAGACTCACACAGTCAACTATGTCCCCACCAGAGAGGGGCCTTATTCCATTAATGTGTTGTATGCCGATGAGGAGATCCCACGCAGGTAACACAGACTCCATGTGTAACCACCATTTTCTTAACATAAGCCCCTGTTTGTGGTTTCATGCAGTCTCTCTTCCTCCATCAGCCCCTACAAGGTGAAGGTGCTCCCCACCCATGACGCCAGTAAGGTGCGTGCCAGTGGACCTGGCCTCAACACCACTGGGGTGCCAGCCTCTGTGCCTGTTGAATTCACCATCGATGCTAAAGATGCAGGCGAAGGGCTGCTGGCTGTGCAGATCACTGTGAGTGCTCACATGTCATGCACATGATGAGAATGAAAACAAATTGTTTTATGTAACCTGTTTTTAAAAAACTTTGATAACTCTCCCCCATAGGATCCAGAGGGCAGGCACAAGAAGGCCGACATCCGTGACAACCATGACGGGACCTACTTGGTGTCCTATGTGCCGGACATGACTGGCAGATACACCATTCACATCAAGTATGGAGGGGATGAGATCCCATACTCACCCTACCGTATCAGGGCCCTGCCAACCGGAGACGCCAGCAAGTGCACCGTCACAGGTACGCAAAGGACCATTAGACTGCTGGCCATTCACTTGAATAAGGAGTCTTATTCATACATTTATTTAAACATGAAAACGTAGCTTTAATGACTAGTTTGTACCAAAATCCATTGTGCTGATAGTCAATTTTTCCTCAGTCCTCTATATACCACCGTCACTCTGCATGATAATGAATTCTAATGGTATACACAATGCACCTAGATGTTTCCTTTTGATGCTCCCTGCTGCTGTTCACAACATTGTACAGAAAACAAGGGTATCTTGCTCCTTATTTGGTCCGTACTAAAGCAACAACGGTTTACATACAATTACGTTTGTACGGATCCAGACTGTCTTTTTCCCTCTGCTTACAAGTCTTTATGCTAAGCTAAGCAAAGCTAAGCGACTGCTGGCTCTAGTTGCAAATACAGCATTAAACATGAGTGATATGGATGTTTTCATCTAACTCTCAACAAGAAAGTGATACAGCATACAGTATGTCTTATGCGCACTTACTTTGTATACACACACAGATTTATTCCCTCATCTATTTTTTTAATTTTAATTTTAGAAATGACTAATTATTTTACTTCATCAAACTATGATGTATGACAATTATGTAATATACATATTATAAAAAGGTGTTCAGCAATTTAAGATCTCTCGGCATAACTGCTTCTAATCCTATTTTTCATGCGTTGTGTTCCTCATGCTGTGCTCCACAGTTAAACCCCCATTCACACAAACAAACACACACACACACACACACACACACACACACACACACACACACACACACACACACACACACACACACACACACCCCTCCCTGCTTCACACTCCACCACCACCGTTTGTTTCATCAGTGTTCGGAGCACATTATTGCCTCCCACCACCCCCTCCCCCACCTGACTGTCTTTTATTTGTCACTTTTTTCTCTCGCTCCCCTGCTTCTCACCGTTCCTATTATCAGTCTCAATCGGCGGTCACGGTTTAGGTAAGCCTACTGTAAGACTCGAATGTATAGAAACTACTCCTACTACTTTTCCATTATTTACTGTCAGCATGGATGATAGTGGCACCAGCTTTCAACAGGATATCCCATTCTCTCTCTCTCTCTCTCGCTCTATCTATCTATCTATCTATCTATCTATCTATCTATCTTTATTTCTCTCTCTGCCTTTCTACTGCTTGTCTACCAGTTATCTCTCCCATCCCTGTTTTCCTCCCATCTCATTTTCCACTTGCTCTCTAATAACGGTTTGTCTCTGTTTCCTTCTCGCATCTTTCATTGGACGGACTAATGGACTAACAGTAGGTAGGATGGCATGGTGGAAACGGCTAATCTAGCTTTCAGTGCTACATGGAAACTGTGTGATAATAACATATCATTGGTAATGATACAGTAGATGGAAATAACATGACTAGATCTCATGCAACTTTAACCTGGTGTCATGGTTGTGGAATGTGCATGCTGAATATTGTGCAGGCAAAAGGAAGTGTGCACGTGTTTGTGTCTCTAGAAGATGGGAAAACACCAGCTTACATTACACCATTGACCCCCTCTTCCCAATTCTTAAGGCGCCGGTGTTGGCCCAACTATCCAGATTGGCGAGCAGACAGTCATCACAGTTGACGCCAAGGCTGCTGGGAAAGGCAAGGTGACATGCAGCGTGTCTACGCCCGAGGGGGCGGAGCTAGATGTGGACGTAGTTGAAAACGAGGATGGCACATTCGATATCTTCTACACGGCGCCACAGCCTGGCGAGTATATCATCTGCGTTCGCTTTGGAGGGGAGCACATCCCTAACAGCCCCTTCCAAGTCACGGTGAGTTATGTGTATTTTAACATGTGTTACACCAGGGTAGGGGAAGAGTTGGCTGAACATCACACAGCGTAACTTTATGTTTATCATATAGAATATGGTGCTTTTTTGTCATAATTATCTCCAGAAATGACCTGGTTTAGGGTGGATGCAACAAACAAGAGTCTTTTACTTCAGCTCAGAGGGAAAAGTTCATTAGAGGAAAGTGGACAGAGTCAACAACACTGTGTTGTCATCTGCATAAAGAGAGATTTGACACGAGGACACTAATTCATATTTGTTCTGAACAGAGGAGCGTCTTTTTATCAAAACCACGGCGAGCATTACTGTATGTCTTTATGTAGGCTATAGTTTTAGTCATTATATGATGAAAGGCTAATTTGCCTTTTTATATTCTGTCGGCAGCTCCAACAGTTTTCTAATTCAAAATGCACTGTAATGGCAGTGATTCAAAGGGGCATTTTTTTATTGGTTAAAGCTTAAGTTTCCTCAGCTTTTTACCCTTAACTATCAAGTTAAGTCAAGTCCATGGTAAAAGGGAAGGGGCCCAGAGTTGATCCCTGCAGCACACCCTCAAATGTTGACCTATCTCTACGCACCACTGCGGCTACAAGCATCGGCCAGCAGATGATCATCTTTTGTACGAGCAAGAAATTATTTACTGCATCAAAGGCTTTTGACATTAAAATATGGAGGCAACAAGTTTTTCTTGTTGTCTCCACCTAACAATAATAACACCAATCAAGACAAAATGATGAGATGTGATTGGCTTCCAAACCTGGACTGATGATGACATGATGCAGTGCTTTAAGAGGAGTGCCCTCCTCTGGGTATTGACCGTCGACTCCTAGACCTTTGACGGACAGGACTACTTGGATACACTGAGACACAGAACTGAGCAATCAACACACACTTAGTACTGTCTGTGTAAGTGAGAGATGCTGCGGGAGAGACCAAAGATCCCTGATGCCGTTTCTCCCTACATAGGGCTTCGTGATTGGGTCCTGGTGGCGCCAGACATTTTTCTTAATCACTCTGACAAATGTTTTCTTCCCCTCCAAAACCCTTCCATCTTTTTACCCCTTCCACAACCCCTACCCAACCCCTCACCACCTCCTACCCCCCTCAGGCACTGGAAGGAGCTCCATCAGACCAGCTCATGACGCAGAGCCAAATGCCCCAGTACTACACTCATCAGCCCTGGGTACCTAAAACCTCTGCCTCCAGCCTCTCAACCCCGCTCAAAATCAATTTTTTTCGTTCAACCTCCTCTATTCCCTCTTTCTCTCCTCCATTCTCTCCTCTCCATCATCAAAGTCAACTCGTGTGGGGGACAAAGGCAGCCATTTTGAGAATCATTAATGTGGGCATGCCCGCTGCTCCACATTTCACAAAATGGCTAACTTCCTTATTCTCTCTTGACCTCCCGGTGTTTTTCGTTCCTCATCTCATTCCCCTCTTGCAGTTTGTGTCCGTGTCATCATCCTGACCATGATCATCACTCATATCTCCCGTTCATCATTTCATCTCATGATTGTCTCATCCCATTCTGTTTGTTGATGTTTGGGAGCTTTTACCCCCCTCTGTCCTGCACTGTGTTGATCGTTTTTGTGGCTGATTTTAAATGTTACTGTAACCACAAACTCTTCACAGACAGCGTGTCTGACCTCTGAACTCTGTCTCCCAGGCAACAGACAGAGCTATGGGAATGAACGGTATGGATGTGGCAGGCCTGAGACCGTTTGACCTGGTCATCCCATTCACCATCCAGAAGGGAGAGATCACAGGTAAGCGGACGGACAGATTGAACCCGTGATTGGTGAGGATATCTGTGTTGTGCCCACCTCACTGTGTGTTTCTCTGTCTTTTAACGAAGGCGAGGTCCGAATGCCGTCGGGCAAGGTGGCCAAGCCTGACATCACAGACAACAAGGACGGCACTGTCACCGTCAAGTACGCTCCCACTGAGGCCGGCCTGCACGAAATGGACATCAAATACGATGGCATCCACATCCCAGGTACCGCCTATACCTTGGAAGTGTTTGTAGAAATGTAACCTCTTAGGTACATGAAAATCGCAACACATATCCACCTCCACTCATTCTCTCTCTATTATTTCCCTATTGTCTTACACAGGAAGTCCCTTACAGTTCTTTGTGGACTACATGAACAGTGGAAACGTCAGTGCCTACGGCCCAGGACTCATCCACGGGATGGTCAACAAGCCCGCTGTCTTCACTGTTAACACTAAAGATGCCGGAGAGGGTATGAACACCTGAATGCACACAGCTTGTATTGAATATTGCTCAGTAAACTACACTCACCAGCTGCTCAAACTGACACCACCATAGACCGAATGGAAAGCCGGTAGAAAAGAGGGCTACAATGAGTTATCACTTAACACTCTGTCTGTGAATGTCCCATCCTTCTAGGTGGTCTGGCTCTGGCCATTGAGGGTCCATCCAAAGCAGACATCAGCTGTCTTGACAACCAGGATGGGACCTGCACTGTGTCCTACCTGCCCGTCCTGCCGGGAGACTACAGCATCCTGGTCAGATACAATGACAAGCACATCCCTGGCAGCCCCTTCTCTGCAAGGATTACTGGTAACCTCCTCTATTCTTAAATCCTCAGTTATTATGTCGAGATATGAAGGCCATCACATCCCCCACATTTTTACATCGGCTGGATCTTGGCTGAATACAACTTAAAGGAACTAGTAACACTAACAGACATGCCACTGCTGTATCTTCAGGTGATGACTCTATGAGGATGTCCCACCTGAAGGTGGGCTCAGCCGCAGATATCCCGTTGGACATTGGAGAGCTTGACCTCAGCCAGCTGACCGCCTCCCTCACCACGCCCTCAGGCCGCGAGGAGCCATGCCTGCTGAAGATGCTGCGCAACGGACACGTTGGTGAGCATTTGCCTCACGTAAGAAAAGATCAATGAAGAGTTAAGTCATAGATTCTGTTTTAACCCTCTCCCTGCCTGTCTGTTTCTGGTAGGCATCTCGTTTGTTCCCAAGGAGATTGGAGAGCACTTGGTGAACATCAAGAAGAACGGTCGCCACATTCCCAGCAGCCCCATTGCTGTTATGATCAACCAATCGGAGATCGGCGATGCCACCCGCGTGCGTGTGAGTGGCCAGGGCCTGAGCGAGGCCAGGACCTTTGAGCCCGCTGACTTCATCATCGACACTCGTGATGCAGGTATAACATTGCTACATGTGGTACTTTGTCACATTTCAAATTCAGTCATCTAGATTGAATATTTTTAATGATTTGTGTTTCTTCCATGAAGGCTATGGAGGCTTGAGCCTGTCCATCGAGGGGCCCAGTAAAGTAGACATTAACACGGAGGACCAGGAAGACGGCACCTGTAAGGTCACCTACTGCCCCACCGAACCAGGAAATTACATCATCAACATCAAATTCGCTGACCAACATGTGCCAGGTGCTTACCTTAAAAAACAGCCAGGGCTTACAGAGCATAGCAGGGTTGTTCTGATTTACTAAACTGTGTGTGTGTGTGTGTGTGTGTGTGTGTGTGTTCACGTTCACAGGGAGTGCGTTCACGGTGAAGGTAACAGGGGAGGGCAGGATGAAGGAGAGCATCACAAGGAAGAGGAGAGCGGCGTCAGTCGCCAACGTTGGAAGCCAGTGTGACCTCAGTCTCAAGATCCCAGGTGACTATGACAGGATGTAATGGCATTGTAACGCATCTCTGTGGTCACGGTCAACATTACATTCCACATTGTGACACTGCTGGACTCTCTTGTTAGATACATAACTATTGCAGAAATTACTTTTTGAAAAGACTGATTTTTTTACAGCGAGACCTTATAACTGTAAAAAGAGAAAAGTAATTCTCCCTCTCACAGAATGAGAAGCTTTATTAATAAGCCAACCGGGCTAATTAGTGGGTTTTGTTACTTTTGACTCACTTCCTGCTGGATATAGCTTTATAAATACTCTACACGACCATTATCATCTACAAGTTAAAAGGTTTCTCACTTTATGCACCTGTGTTTTGAATGATCCGAGCATCTGTCTGTCTGTCTGTCTGTCTGTCTCTCCAGAGATCAGCATAGGGGACATGACAGCTCAGGTGACCAGTCCGTCTGGACAGATTCACAAGGCTGACATCATGGAGGGAGAGAACAACACCTACTGCATTCGTTTCGTCCCCACCGAGACGGGCGTGCACACTGTGTGTGTAAAATACAACGGCGTGCACGTGCCTGGCAGCCCGTTCCAGTTCACCGTGGGCCCCCTGGGAGAGGGAGGGGCTCATAAGGTCCGCGCTGGAGGGCCTGGCCTGGAGAGAGCCGAGGCAGGGGTACCAGGTTGGTCTGATGGATGGATACTTGGATTGTGTGTGTGTGTGTGCTGTGATATATTGTTTTAAAACAGTGTGCCTTACCCTGTTTTGTGTGTAGCTGAGTTCAGTATCTGGACGAGGGAAGCAGGAGCCGGAGGTCTCAGCATTGCTGTGGAGGGGCCGAGCAAGGCCGAAATCGCCTTTGAGGACCGCAAGGACGGCTCTAGTGGAGTGTCCTACATTGTGCAGGAGCCTGGTGAGAGAAGAGAGCTGTGAATTCGGCATGAGCCACAGTACATTTCTGTTCTTTAATGCTGTTTTGTGTTGATCCTCCCCAAATAATCATGTTTGTTTTAGCCTAAAAAAATTTTTTAAATTAATGTGATCTATATAGATGCGGGATGTGGTGGCCTCTGACATATTTTTATGACTTCCTGACTTGAAATGCGTTCCCCTGTAGGAGACTACGAGGTGTCGATCCGGTTCAACGAGGAGCACATCCCCGACAGTCCCTTCATCGTCCCAGTGGCCTCGCCGTCAGACGACGCTCGCCGCCTCACTGTTGCCAGTCTTCAGGTGAGGCTCTGAGACACACACACATGTCCGTGTGCACAAAGCACCAGGCCACAATACACAGCCTACAATGCAGCAGCAGCAGACCACAGTTTAACTTGCTATATCATGACCGAAGGAGTCCAGTGTGGACACAATACCATGGTGACTTGCACAAAGTAATGCAAGGGACTTAAGTTCTACCTCTTTGTGGACATCTTAAAGATCTTTTTTTTTTTTTGGTTCGTTTACACCAGTGAGATATGTTCAGCTTTTGTAATAAATAATTTCAATAGCTTCTTTTAAGTATACAGCAGAGCGGTGAATGTTTTAGGTGTATCTGAGGTACAGGAATAGGATTAGCAGCTGCTACTGCATTGTTCGGCCGTGCAAAGGCTTCTGGGATACTAGAGGACTGTGTGTGATTCTCGTGCCTTATTCTAAAGGCTCCCAACAGCCTCCCAACTCTAACAGCGATACGGGGCGCTAATGGGTTAAAGAGGTCTGACATGGGCTGTTTTTCTTCTGTCTCTTTTCACACTCACATAAGTACAAACACTGTGGAAGCCCAAAAGTTAAGCGGGATAAAAGTTTTTTTTTAAAAAGTCATTATGCGATAATTCTCTTACAATCCAAAAATTTAACTTCTGAAAATGCTTCTGTACGAAACTCACTTTCATAGAACAATAACTATCTTTACCTGCATGCATAGCCACCCTTGCACATAAAAAAAATTCCCTTTTTCTTTCTCTGTTCTCGTTTTCTCTTTCTCTTTCACTTGCACATACACGTATACCTTCTCTGCCTCTAAACTGCACAGCCCTCCTCTTTAGCCTTGTTAGCGACCTCCAGGTAAGGTAAATAATAGCATAAGTCATTTGAATATGGTTGTGTAGAGGTCTGTTGGCTGATTGCCATAGGGTCAGCAACGGGAAAGTGGGATGGTTTGTATTAATGGTGTATACAGTGCTGAGTGTGTGAGTATGTGTTGTCGAGCAGGAGTCGGGTTTGAAGGTGAACCAGCCGGCATCGTTTGCCGTCAGCTTGAACGGAGCCAAGGGCGTGATCGACGCAAAGGTCCACAGCCCCTCAGGAGCTTTGGAGGAATGTGTCGTCACTGAGATCGACCAAGGTAACCACATGGATGGCCCACAAAACTCCTCTTGCCTCCTAACCTTCACACACCTGTATTGTGTCACTGGAGACTAAAACACACTTTCATGTGTCTCACCTTTCCCATCAACTCTGTTTGTCCAGACAAGTACGCAGTCCGGTTCATCCCCAGAGAGAACGGTCTCTATTTGATTGACGTGAAATTCAACGGTAGTCACATCCCTGGCAGTCCGTTTAAGATCCGAGTGGGAGAGACGGGCCAGGCCGGAGACCCTGGCATGGTGTCTGCCTATGGACCAGGTCTAGAGGGAGGCAGCACAGGTAACAACACTGGCCCACGACACAAGAGGACACAGTGAAACGGGAATGGAAGTTATTTTGACTTGATTGACTTTACTGTGATTTAATTCCTCTCCTCTCCTCTTCCCGTTTGTCTCCAGGAACTGCTTGTGAATTTGTGGTGAACACGAGCACCGCGGGCCCCGGCGCTCTGGCTGTGACCATCGACGGGCCGTCCAAGGTGAAGATGGACTGTGTGGAGTGCCCCGAGGGCTACAGGGTCACATACACCCCAATGGCTCCCGGCAACTATCTCATTTCCATCAAGTACGGCGGTCCTTACCACATCGTCGGAAGCCCCTTCAAGGCCAAGATCACTGGTGAGAAGGATGTTTGTTTTGTCAGCAAAACGAAATGTAAAGATTTGAATTAGAACGGGGGAAAAAAATCTACTTTATTACCTAAATCAACTTACTCCCTCTTCTGCATCTTCCAGGTTCCAAGCTGGTGTCCAGCCACAGTATGCACGAAACCTCTTCGGTCACGGTTGACCCTCTGACCCGCGCCATCAGCTGTTCTCAGCAGGGCGCTCCCGTCCAGTCCGATGCCACCAAGGTCGTGGCCAAGGGCCTGGGCTTGACCAAGGGCTTCCTCGGTCAGAAAAACAGCTTCAGTGTTGACTGCAGCAAAGCAGGTGTGTATGACTATGATGACAGAAGCACAAACACTTAAAGCCATTTAGAGCACAGACAAATGTTTTCCATGGAGACAGGGGAAAAAAATACCTTGTGTGACTGACCAGCGCTCATGTTCTTTAAGCAGTTAGCTCACCAGCTACAGTAGTTTATGGGATAGCCCGATGAGTCACTTCATCAACAAGCTTCTAGAAACAAATGTTCGTGGTGGGACTATGCCGCCCCGCTGTTTTGGAAAATGGAGTAAATCATTCTGATTGGCTGTTATGTCTCCAGCCTGATAGCTTGGTAGGAGGATACTCCGTTTCCAGGGAGGGAGGGAAGACTGGTAGGATGTTTAGTAATCACCACAGCCACATGTCAGTAAAACTTCTCATATTGAATTACTCTTTGTGGGATAATATACATACAGTATATAATATGAATATTCTCTACAATATATTGATCCTTTTCTGTGCTAAAAATGCCCCATTGCGTTCTAAGAACGTGGATATAAAGCCATGTGTGTTATGCCAAGTGTTCAGTATCACACGAGCACAAAGTTTCTGTATCGTCTCAGTGGTCTCATATATTCAGTCTTAGGTAATAATACATTGATGTAGATACTCAGCTGTTTTTGTTTTTATTCACAGGTCGTAACATGCTCTTGGTTGGCGTGGACGGTCCCAAGGTTCCCTGTGAGGAGATCCTAGTCAAACACACGGGCAACCGCATGTACAACGTCAGCTACCAGCTCAAAGAGAAGGGAGAGTACATCCTGGTGGTCAAGTGGGGAGACGATCACATCCCCGGCAGCCCCTACCACATCACTGTCTAAACCCTAACCCTAACCCCGCTCCACCATCCCAACCTTATACCACTGTTTAAAAAAAACAACTGAAATTCTATCTAGAGTCTAACCGATCATTGTTTACAGCTCCAAGTCTCTCCCATGTATACAAATTGCAAAGATTTCTGGCTTATTCTATAAATATTTAATCAACTAGAGAACAAAGCGCTCACATCAGTGTTTAAACTCAGCCAGATTTCTAGTCTAGAGACTCCCAAAGATGAAACATAATAGACATAGAATATTCCTCTCTCTCTCTTGGTCCATTAGCTCCATTATTCTACGGCTAATCGCAACATTTCAGAACATAACAAGGAGGAAAGAGAAAGGAAAAAAATGCACCTTTTTTTGTATTACTGTAAGCCAGCATTCAGTTGTGCCTTAGCCTTTTTACATTTCCAGTCGTTGACATTTAGTAAATGTGTCTGAACAATAGTGTAGAATGATAAGGCTGGTTTAGCGTAGTGTAGCAGCTTTGGATGGAAGGTTACTGTTTACACTGGAGGAGCTAACTCTTTACACACATTAATCGTGGATTCAAGCTTTGTACGAACAATCACAGGACTCGAACAAGAGACTCCTGAGAAAGGGCAGAAAAAAGCTCTTTCACACACGGGGGACACGCTTTGATATGAGACTTTTTTTTTTTGTTTAATTGTCCGTATTAAAAGTCCATTGAACGGCTTGTGCTTTTACTTATAGCAACAAATGCTCAGCACTGTCCACTCAGTTTGTGATGCTCTTTAACTTACCCAGTTGTTGTTTTACCTGCTGCTAGTAGTGTGATCCAGTTTTAGGCACTACTGTTCTTAAAGCCGTAATGTGGATTGGAGTAGGGGAAATGATGATGATGATAAAAGATTGAAGATAGATAGTAAAAGGGGGGGCCCCTGATTCAGAACAACATCAATGTGACATGTGGGACACCTTTCGCGTATGGAACTTTTTCATCTAAATTTAAAGGTTTAAAAAGGGAAGTTTCTGACTAAAGTTGTGCAGGACAGAAGGGGCTGAAGATGATGTTGCGGTTTGTCTTGATGACCAAAAAAATAAAAAATAAATCAAAAGAGAACAGATGTTGCTTTGTTTGCCAGCTCAGTGTTTTCTGTATCTCACCCCCTTCAGCCGCCACCCACCCACCCCCCTCCCTTCATCCTTCCAGCTCGCTTTATGCCTAATCTATCTTTCAGAAGAAAAAAAGAATCTTGTCTTAATAAAAAAAAAAGGCTTTAAAAATGTTTGTATGACAGTATTTTGATACACAATAAAGTTGTCTAAGTGTTTTTCTGTCAATCTTGTGTTTTTTGTCTTGAGAGAAATGTTTCACACTGAACAAAATGAAGATAATGAATCATTGCAAAATGGGTGATTTGTTGATATTCAAACGATTCAAACAGGGACTCCATGTGACTTTAGAGTTGACCCTTCAACTCTTTTTTTTTAAGTGTTTTTTTTTTCTTAATAAGGAGGTTAAACTTCTCATGAGAAACTCCTAGTCATATAAGGTCTATAATATCCAGATGTTTCCAGTGAGAGGGACATGTGTACATTACTGGAGTGTGCAGCCAACGCCCTTCCTGGAAAAACTCCCAAACTCCTTATTGGGGCCGACTCCCCGTCAGCCTGCAGAGGGCGCTGCAGGGGAATGAATCCTGCTGAACAGCCTCGGCACATACTGTGGGCCTGTCGCTGAAAGCTCTTTGTTCATGCACAACTTTCAACTGTAGGCTATGTTTTTATGAAGCCACTAGTTTAAAACCTATTGAGACATAATTGACTAAATGCTGCTCATACCGCAGAACAGAAACCTGTGGATCGGGATGGGGTTCCTAATGATTGTCATTATTCATTTTAGTAGAAGTAGTAGCAACAGACAACGTATTTATTAAAATACACTATCCACGGATAAGGAAAGACATAAATAAAATGTATAAAAGTCTGGGTTTCAAGGCATTGTAGAAAATGATTTTGTATTCATGCTTCAAAGTAAAGTCTCATTCCTGAACAAGTAATTGTAAAATATACTTTTAAACTTTGGTGATGATGAAATAGTTTCTGTTGAAGAACCTTAATAATTTACCATAAGTTATTTCAAACTGAGTATTTGAAGTAGTGTTTAAGTTGAGGTTTGGTGGGCTATGGAACATAAATCCTATGTGTTTGTATTTTTATTTTTAGCCATAATTTTGAACACATTTAAAACACAACGTGGGTTTTGAACATACTCAGATAAAGTACCGTCCTACAGGTCTTCCTCGCTTAGGCTACAGCAGGAACAGCAGTGCACAGATGTGGGATGCTGATTAGTTTAACAGTATGGCATGATAGTGACAGTGAACCAGAATGAAAAACAACAGGAGCCTGAAACCGAGGCAACTGAATGGGATTAAGCCTATCGATCATAAGATTATTTACACATTGATATGACCTGTGAGCTTTGATGTAGCCTACTGGAGCACCACTTCTCTTTAGTGTAGTAAACAGAGAGCAGTTGTGCCAGCGGTTCAAACTTTGAGCGCAACTCAGTATACTGTAGTCTGTAGGTGTGCCAAGTGCAGGGTTACACCCACTTATGCAGCCCGCTCTGCCTCCTCCTGCTTTCACACACATTTGAAACCACGACTGCAACACTTCTGTCTTTTCCAAAGGTGAGTGAAAACATTTCATATCAGCTTCAAACCAGTAAATTTAGGCCTACAATTCCCCGCTTCTTAAATATTATTTGTTTCCTTTTTCAATGTTGGCGTTTGCTTCTCGAGCGAGATTAGAAAAGCCGCGCAGTCCGGTTTGGTTTCATGTCGTTGTTTCTCTGCTGCTGAACGTCACCAGATATCGCATATTTATGTAGGCTACATGTGGCAGAAAAAAGTGTCGAAATGTGAAACAAAGCGTATTCAACGAAGAAGTGTTTACTTTGACTACAAAAGTGTCAGTTTACTTGTCAAGACACCGAGCTTTTCTCAAGATCATGAAAGTGCGAGTCCTCCCTTTTATCCCTATGCAGGCTGATAGATTATAGCATATCCATACTGTATGCAGCTACACATTAAAGGTACACTATGCAGTTTCAGGGGAGGGGGGTTTGTTTACATTTGCAGAACCTGCTCTAGGTTTAAAGAACAGATTGTTTCTGCATGTAATTCTTAGTATTGAATAATTCTATCATAATTAAATAAAAAATAGTTTTGAGGCGCTTGCAACCAAACGTAAGACTAGAATACGTTTGTGAATAAGAATGGGGGCCCAGATACTGTAAACAACAACGGTGAAACGGTCACTTTTCAAGAAAGCTTTCTAACTTCAGTGTTTCATGGATCCGATTTTCCTGTGAGGAAAGTTTGTTTATTCAGTTATGAGATTATACATTAGAAAATGTTCACTTCTCTGACACACCCAAAGTTACATAGTGCACCTTTAATCCGCATATTTATATAGGCTACACATGTTTTACTATGCTCATCCACATAAATACACATGTGTAACTGTCTGCCTGTCTCTCTTTCTGTGTGTCGTCTTCTTTCTGCAGATGTTTTTGACAGAAAAAAGTGATGAGGAGATCAGCTCTCTGCTTACAGAGTATGGCATCAAACATGGACCCATAGTAGGTAAGAAAAAATGCACAGGAATTATTTAATGAATGATGTCATCAGTGCTTGTGTTTAAACAGCTGTGAGAACTCCAATAATCAAACTACTATAATAGAGAGCAGGAAATATGAGGACATATCCCTATATTAGATAAAAAAATAGAAATAAAAAAGCATCCTTGACCGCCTTGTTTTTAAACCAGCTGAAATGACTGCATAGTCTGTTTTATCATAATTCATGTTTTCCAGTATTCTTAGTAATCGTCCGCTATCCTTTATTCTTATTAAGGCAGTGCACCTTTATATAATGAATACAATGAAGATTTTCATAATACACTAGTTCATTTAAGCATTCCCCGTGTTGAAACTCCATCATGCCAAATACAGAGGATGCAAACATGTGTTGTGTGGTACTGTGTCTGTGTGAACACAGAATCCACCCGGAAGCTTTATGAGAAGAAACTTGAGAAGGCCATGGAGGCGGGCGCTGCAGTGAGCCCCTCATCTGATAAGACCTACTACAGAGAGGAAGGTAGGTCAATTAATGTTTGAATTAAAGGCCTATTCTCGTCCTTACCCCGACCGTATTGTCTGACGGCTGTGAAAAGTCTGCTCTTTGATTTGATGCCTGACTTGGTGTCGACTGCTGAATTTAGAGTAAATATTTACACTACACCTGGACCTTGTTCATTGTGTGGGTCATATTTTAGAAAATGAAAATATCAGCCTGAAGACTTGAGATTGTTATATATTAGAACAAATTAACCAAAGTCAAACCTGCCATCTGGTGTTTGCTCACTTCATGACTTCTATAATCATAATCGTATCATATAGTTTAAAACACGGTAGAGTCAATAAACCTATATAGTCAGCGAGGTCCAAAAGGTGCTCATGTGTTCATTGTGTCTTTACAGAGGAGGAGGTTACCTACATCACATACCGCAGTCCGGTGAGTCCTGATTGTCTGCTTGTTGCCTTTTATTGTGCCAAATGTCTCTGTGGCTGTGAACTTACACACAAACAACTGCTTTCATTTCACAGGCTAGAAATGAAGTTGGTGGGGACACGTAAGTACAGTTTTGACACATACACACACACACTCACATATACAGAAAAAAACACAAGACATGTGAACTTTGTTAATACGCTATCCTTTAGTGCACCTTTATATATATTATTATTATATATTGGTGTGGGTAATACAGCATGCATGTATTTTTGTCCTGCAAAAGTATCAGCAAGAATATAAGATAATGTTTCTACCTATTCTTATTTAAATCACCCTATTTTTTTAATATGTGCCTGTAGTTTGAAACAAGGCTGAATAAGATGAAATATTCCATTTGTATCAAAAGGGAAAGATATTTACAAAAGGGAAGATATTTACAAAGGACTTAAATTTTCCATCCCATCCAGGCTGAGGCAAAGAGGCAACGCCGCTGAGCCAGATGAAGACGAGGGGTCAGAAGAGGAGGAGGACACTGTCACAGAAGCAGAGTGAGTCTCGCAGTATGAATGAACTAGTGGATAGTTTGAGCTGATGTGCTCATCACCTGGTCCATACATCTGCTCTTTTACCTCCTGTGCTTTAGGCCTCCCATCCAGATGACTAGCAGGACAGTCAACCACAGTGCTGTGCGCTCCAAGGAGCCGGTCAAGCAGTCCTGGGGGGGCTGCATGTGGAAACTGCTTCGGCTGCTGCTGCTGTCGGCTGTGTTAGCGGCTGTCTGCTACTACGCCTACTGCCACGTGATCAATAATGAAGATCCTTTTAAAATCCAATGATCTGATTGGTTGTTAGAAAGGTACAAGGTGTGTGTTTTTTATTACATTAAAAAAAACATTTCTTCTCCATTTCATGTCAGTAGTGGAGGGAACTGTAACAATGTATTGTTAAAGTATGCCAGTATTTTCTGAGTGCCAAATCCTGTTGAAATGACCCAAAACCAGACAAATTAAAGTGTGTGTATCAGCCTGATGTATCTTCTTCCACTGAGCCATTGATCTCCCATTTTAAAATCATATCATTGGGCCACATTGTTGCGATGAGTGACATGTTCCTTCATCACCATAAACACACACACACTAAAGTTAATTAAGACCTGTCCAAATCGCATACTCTTTCTTTTTACTATACTGCAACAGTCCATAAAAAGTACATAGTTTGCATGCAGTATGCAATTTAAAAATTGCGACTGGATGTAGTAGGACATCCTACATTTATTGTATGCATCCTTGATATTTTTTTACCATACTAAATAGCAGGGAAAGTATGGGTATTGGAATGCACCCTCATTCTCATACACCGTCCTGCTCCTCCAAATAGTCACCAAAGCACCACATTTGGATTTCATCAGACGTTGAAAGTAGTCCCCAATAAATGCACTATTTACTCCTATTTCAGTGTAAAATACTGGATCAATCTTTGAACCATTAAAGGTTTCCATTTTAAGTAGGAAGTATTTAGACACCGACTAACACATGGTTGTTTCCCAGCTATATTCTAACGTGTGATTGTTTCATATTTCCCCCTACCCATCTTGTTCAATTGAAAACCAAACGCTGTTGTATACATGTGTTGATAATTTTTTTCAAATAAATCATGTCTTGAAATCCTCAGACAATGAAAGTGCTTGAACTTTTTGTAAAACATTAACAATCCTTGTATGAAGCGAAAGTTCACTATAAACAGAATAAGAGTTGAGTCGGATTCTCTACTAATAAAAGTAATTCATTTATTTAGGTAAAAAAAAAACTTTGAACAAGCTTAACTATACCAGTCTGACACTTGAACAAAAGAACAGTTATATTTACAAGATAGGAGCTTTAAATATAGTGTGTAACAGATGAGCTTCACACTGCAAAGGTCAGGGGTCAGTAATACACCACAGTAGAGCCTCTTGGCATCTGTAGTGGAAGGGAAACTGAGGTTTTCAGTTTAAGATTTGGTTGATTGAACTGGTGTGATCCTGAATTAATTGGTTGTGGTCGATGGTCACTGAGGATGACGTATATTAGTTAGTGATGTTATCTGGGTGTCAGCTTAGGTCAGGAAAGCCCTCCAAGCAGTAAAGTGATAGTAGATCCATTTACAAAAGGTTCCTTCCAGCTGGTGAATTTTTGTCGAAACAGAAAGTGTCTATACAGAATTGACTAAGAAACCACTGTCCCATTACAACCCTTTAGATACCAAGGATTACAGATGGCGTACAGAACTGGGAAATTACTTATTGGCCTCCTGTCACGTTTAAATCGATGGGCATAGGAGAAATCTGATGCTCTGGCATTAATACCATAGGTGTATGATCCGGCCTAGGGAAAAAAAGAAGAACAAGTTGCTTTATATGGAAATGAACACAAGGCTACATGGAAATGTGTCTTTTTGCATATCCCCTCTCAAGACACGACACTCCAGAGGGTGTCATGCAGGATCAGCCATAGTACAGCGCCCATGGAGCAGTTTGGGGTTAAGTGCCTTGCTCAAGGACAACATTTTAGAGATGGTGGGCACCATAGATGTTATACCAGGCCAGCCACCATTAGTTTGACAAGGAACACCCTTCTGTCCAATGCCGGGGATCGAACCAGCGACCTCATGGTTACTGCTCAACCCCTTTTAAAGGAGCTTACAACATTAAGAGAGCTCACTATGCAGTGTGTGTGTGTGTGTACTGTGTAATGGCCATACCTGAGAGCATACCCCTCGAATCCAAGCGCTGTGATGAAGATGTTGATGAGGACTGTGAAGAAGACAAAGACCGTTGCAAAGTTGTTCATGGTGTTCAACTTGGCCTGTTTCCTCACGTCGTTCAGGTCGTACTTAACTGCTGATACAGAATCACAGGAGAAACTAGATTAGCTGCATGATACCTGAGAGAGAAAGGGGTGAATAGGAGGAGGGAAATAACAAGCACCACAGTTCCTTATATTTAAGGAAACTGATGATGGATCTAGGAGGGGTATTTAGTTATGGATAGTTCCAGATTAAAGACTATTTATGAGAAAACACCAATTTAAAAATAAATGTAGGCACCAAACACTGCTTATATATACAACTGTGGATTAAAATGTATCTATATTTATATTACATTAGTGAAAATAAAATCCTCAAACAAGAGAAGAGTGGAGTTAAGTGTTGGATCTAACTTCACAATAAAGTCTGACAAATCTTGTTTGTAAAAAAAAAAGTATAATAAAGTTGGAGTAAAGAGTTATTTACTGAGGTGTTAGAATTAGTTGACACCACTGTTCTGTTGGAACTCTTAATATGATGCTACAGCTAGCAGTCTGTTAGCCTACCTTGATATAGAGACTGGGAAAAGCTAGCCTGGCTCCACAAAATTCACGTACACCTCTGAAGCTCACTGATTAATGTGGATGGGTCAATGAGAAGCACGTTACGGTAGGCGAGACGATTACTAAGTAATTGTTGTCCACCTGTTGGCTCTACCTGCATACGTATTTACTACATCTGTGACTCATATATATGGTAAATATGAATAGGGGAGGATGGGGGAATGTGAGGCATCGGGTAATGTGAGACACCCACGGAACACATTTTTGGTCATGTGAGATATACACTCACCGGCCACTTTATTAGGTACCCCTGTTCAATGGCTTATAAAAACAAAAAGTTAATCTTCCAATCACATGGAAGCAACTCAATGCATTTAGGCATGTAGACGTGGTCAAGACAACATGCTGAAGTTAAAACAGAGCATCAGAATGGAGAAGAAAGGGGATTTAAGCAACTTTTAACGTAGCATGGTTGATGGTGCATGACAGGATGCATCCATACTTTCATGTTGTTTACGCCACTGAATGCCGCAACTGAAATCGAGACTCATCAGCCCAGGCATGATTTTTCAATCTTCTATTGTCCAATATTGGTGATCCTGTAAGAATTGTAGCCTCATTTTCCTGTTTTTAGCTGACAGGAGTGGCTAGGGGTGGGGTCTTCTGTTGCTGTAGCCCATCTGCTTCAAGGTTGGTCGTGTTTTGCGTTCAGAGATGGTATTCTGCATACCCTGGTTGTAACGAGTGGTTATTTGAGTTACTGTTGCCTTTCTATCATCTCGAACCAGTATGCCCATCCTCCACTGACCTCTGACTTCAAGGCATTTTACGTCCACACAAATGCCGCTCACTGGATATTTTTTCTTTTTCGGACCATTCTCTGTAAACCCTAAAGATGGTTTAGAGTGAAAATCTCAGTAGATCAGCAGTTTCTGAAATACTCATACCAGCCCTCCTGGCACCCTCAACATTGCCATGTTCAAAGTCACTTAAAACCCCTTTCTTCCCCATTCTGTTGCTCGGTTTCAACCTCAATAAGTTGTCCCGTCCAGGTCTACATGCCTAATGCATTGAGTTGCTGACATGTGATTGGCTAATTAGTTATATGTGTTAACAAGAAAATTAACCGCTGGACCTAATAAAGTGGCCGGTGAGTGTATGTTTTCAAGCCCCTCTCATTTCCCCTTGGCCATGAAAGAGAGGACCTCATGGTGATGTTGTAAGTATGTTTTTTTCACAATTTTTTTTTTTTTTATGTAAAAGTAAATTTTCTTGCTGTCAACTTAATCGATTGTTGTGCCAAAGCAAATTTATTCAGGTAGAAAAACTTCTATCACACATGTTGATGAACTACCAACATATGAAACCATGTGATGATGATAACTGAAGATTAGCCTAATTGCTGAGAGAGGTAGTTTTTTCTCATGTTGTGGCAGTGGGGTAAAGTGAGACAAATGCTGTGGGGTAAAGTGACACAGTGTCTGTGCCCTCTTTTAGGTAGCAAGGAGACTAGTTTGAAAAGACAATGTGGGCTGGAGTTGGGGGTTATATGGTTGAAGGGGTGTCAGCAAGGGCATGGTTTGGCACGTATGTATGTGGGGGACAGGAGAGTGACCTTTAACATCAATATCCTCTAAGAAATATGTCTTTATTCAATGAATGATCCCAATAAAACAAATGCAGAAAAAAAGACTCAAAAGATGGAAAATGACAGCTGGGTCTAGTCAGGTTATGAGGCCCAGACTGTTCTGGTTCTGATTGTCCTTCTCTCTGACCCCCAGACACTAGCTGGCTCTAAGGGTCCTGTGTTCTGACCCCCAGACTGTGTTTTAATCTAACTGGTTCAATCTGTGATTTTTAATGAATTATTTGTTGTATTTGATCAGAGTTACTTTCAAGTGTTTAGAATTTTTTTTGCTTAATTGACCAAACCGCATGATTCTGTTACTAGTCCGACATTAGTTTTGTAATATTTGGTTTTCAAGCTAGCTGTCAGGATTCTAACTGTTACAATTTGTGTTGTTATGGCAGTTTCAGAGTGTAAAAAGTAAGTGGTAAGTTTACCCCATTGATTTTTCTGGTCTGTCTCAGTATACCCCACAGCTGGGGTAAACTGAGACGCACGACAACTTTTTTTAAAACAATCATATTTTCACTGCCCTTTGTCTTGATTTTTTTTTTGCTAATGCCCTTTTCTAGGAAACATCCTGAATTAATGGGAAATGTGTACAGTTGAGGGATAAATCATTTTAGAGGGGAGCAAATGTAAAAAGTGTCTCAGATTACCCCGTTCTCCCCTACTACTCAAAATATCTCAAAATGTCAAACTCTTCCTTTAACCCATTACCATTCCTGTAATGAGCCTATATGCCCTAGGGTAAGGATTAGAGAGAGGCATTGATTGTTCATGCTGTTGTGATATTTTTCAATAATTTGCATCAATCGTATCACAATAATCTTTTCTCTTCAAAGATGTTTCGCCCACTTAAACATAAAAGTGTTGTACCTAGCACAGTCGCATCCATGAGATGGTTAGGGTTAGGGGTTAAAAATGACCAAAACTACTTATTTTACTGAAAAATCTGGACTTCATCTTAGAGCTTTGTATGCATTGGTTAAACAAACTTTCTCAAGGAGGGGAACCAAAGCAGTGATGTTGTCTTTCGTCTCACCGGGCAACCCAGGCTGGAGGTGATTTTCAAGTTGGATCGGATTGATTAAAATCTATAAACCTCTTAAAAAATACAGTTTTTGTATGCCTGCTTTGGTTATTTGAAACTTGCGACTTAAAAGATGAAAAGATCCAAATACTTGTTTATTTCAAGTACAAGGAGGAGGAGGATGACGACAATTGAGATGAAAAAAGGTCTGAGTCACTTGCCAATAAAGACGAGCAGCAGCCCAACAGCGACCTGTAAGAGGATGGATAGAACCAGCAGGACGATGAGGGGGATGTAGAAACGATAATTAGGCCCCACGTAGAGGACGGTCTTCAGCTGGGACGAGTTGGCCATCAGCAAGGCCACGTCCAGCATGCTCTGAGCCGCAGTCTTCTTAGTGGCGTAGTGATTCATGTTGATGGAGCGATATGGCTTTCCAGAGGGGTCCGTCAGTGCCTGGAGTGTAGAGAGGAGAGGTTAGGTCACACAAGTGTTTTACTGCAGCCACATGAAGATCTACCTTGGACAGGAAAACATACTTTAGGCTTCAATGACTTTTGGTTCTTGTAAGGAACAGTGGTTTTCTCTTGTTCTCTGTCATAGGTGTTAAAGGTGGAGTCAGCATTTCTGGAGAATGCTTTTGGTCAAAATCACTTTTTGCCAAAATCCGTAAATATCCCCTAAGGATCATTACCTGTGTGTACGCTAAAAAATATCCAGTGTTAATACACAACCTATGCTCTGTAAATTGACATGTTGCTAGCTACGGTGGGCCACGATCGTTTACATACCCGTTTACAGAGCCTAAGTTGTGTATTAAAGGTGGAGTCAGCATTTCTGGAGAAAGCTTGTATATATTTTGTCAAAATCAGTGAATATCTCTTCACGACCTGCTACCTGTCAGTAATGAGTGAGAAGAAAGCTGGTGTTAATACACAACAGAGGCTCTCTTCACTGGTATGTAAACAAAGGATATGTAAACAAAGGGGTCCCACTATAGCTAATAAAATGGCCGAGGCCAGAGCCTAGGCTGTGTATTAACACCAGATTATTTTTCAGCGCACTCAGTACAGACATGTAGCAGATTGTTAGGAGATATTCACCGATTTGGCAAAAGTGATTTTGACAACAAGCGTTCTCCAGAATCACTGACTCCACCTTTAAATCTCTCTGTGTCCATGTGCCTCCATGGATTACATGAGAGGTGTTTTGTTTCTATGTGTACACAGGTGTGGCTGGGAGAGGAGAAGTAGGAGTGGAGGAGTGACAGGTGATGACTCACCTGGGTGAGACGGAGAAAGGCAACAAGACACAACGTGCAGCAGTATGTTTAATTTTCTACATCCAACAGTGATGAACTGATAGGAAGAATAGGTGAAACTGAGCTAATAGGAGGTTGAAGTTAACAGTAAACTGCTGTCCTGGGTAGAAATACCACCCTGGTCACAGTGTCCATGCCTCAACCCCTGTCTGCATTACTGACAGAAAGTGACAGTTTTGTTATTTTTAACAACATCAGTGGCTTTTTCTCAGGACGTTGCCCTAAACTGCTGTGGCACAGGTAGACAAGAAATCACACCTGGTTGTTACCCTCTTTCAGTCACAGAGCTTTCATTCATGTCTAGCTACGCAAAGCTGACAACTATACGGAAAGAGAAACTGCTTTCACATGGGGTTATGTCACCACTGACATTCTTGTATTCAAACAATAGAGCAGTGGTTTTCAACAGATACATCTGAAGGGACACCTGAATTTCCCCCTTTTCAGTCTTTTCTCTTAACTTTATGTTTTATTGAGAATCACTGGAAAAGTCCAAGAGGATGGTCGCTGGTTGTACGTGTGGGTTGTGGGAACAAAAGTGTAAGAGCATGTGCAGTACTTTGTATACAGTGGACTGTATATGCAGTTCTTTGTAAGGGAATTATGTAAATGACCATCTATTACCAATGATTTCCACCACCATCTGTTGTAGACTTTAACACCTCTACACTTGTCCCCATTTTGCCAGTTTTACAAGCTAGCAATAATCAAGTAATGATGTTACTTACAGATCAGAGCAGGCGAAGCACACCTGTACTGTGTAAAGTTATTAACATTTAGATTGAGGGAGCTCAGATACTCATTATTAATATCTGAATATGATACAATGCAACACGTTTCATCCTGATCCATTCATGGCTATCAATAAAGTTCTTAGACATGATAGAACAGAATAGAACCGAGCAGAATAGAAACAAAATAGGATAGAACAGAAATAGAATAGAATAGAGCATGGAGAGCGTTTTCCTTGCTCACCTCTATGTCGCCTAGTTTATTCAGAGGCATGTCCTCTCCATTCAGTCTGCGTGCTGCGTCCATTGCGCCTGTGATAAATCAACAGCAGCTATGAGAAAACTGTCCTGCCGTGGATGAATTTGAACTGAAGTTTGCTGCCGTCTCAGAGCTCCAGAGAAAGTTTAGGGAGTGGGCAGGACAGGATTAACAGGCCGGATGAGTCTTCTCAAAGACCCTCCCACTCCGTGCCTTCTTCTCTAACTCTTGGAAAGAAAGCAAAGAGTCTTTCCCTAATGGTCTCTTCTATAAATAATGTTAATCAACTTTACACTGTATATTACAGTTAGGTAAAAAAAAATTGTGTAAAAAGTCATTTAAGTGCTACAATAGAGAGCAAAACAACACTGATGGAATTTGTTATAAACTGTAACCGCATTGCTTCTGATTGAACCGTGCTCTGAAAAGTCTTTCAAAAGCTCCTGATAAAATATTCCTTTGGTCTACTCTTTCGAGTCAGAGCTTTGGTGAAGATAAAAAGGTTTGGAGCTTTAGGCAGCAGAATATTTTGCAGAGCTACAGCTAAGAATCAACACATGTCAGTGCAGGACAGGGGTGTTTCCAAACTGGGAGACAGCCTCCTCTCACCTACTTTCTGACATGTTTAGATTTAATTACAGTATATTTTATTGTCATCTCACCAAAAGAGTTTTCCCCACTATCTGACACTTATAAATGGATCAGAAATGTTATGTTTTTATTTTTTGTTGAAGTCATTTATAAATAAATAGGCAGAATATTCACTGGTTTCAAATGTGATGGTTTGCCCTTTTTTGTCGCAGATATATGTGGAAAGAAATTGCTCACTGGAAATTACTTTTTCGAAGGAAAGAATAAGCGTCTTTCTCAATTATTGTAACTTATTTGTAATGGTTATTGTTATGCTTATGCTAGTCTGAGTTTGGTAATATAAGACCAAAATGTATCATTACAATATAAACGTAGCCTACTATCCGGCTGTTTAGACTAGAGGATATTCTACTATTTTCCTGAGTGTATGTTTTGATCCAACCTGGAGCATAGTGTCCTTGGTACATTTTATGAGAAACTTGTTTTGATTTTGTTCTCAATCAACTCCAGACGGGGCAAATTGTGTCCACAGCCTTTCACCATAAATAAAGTAGTTTGCTTCTGTTATACACTCTATAAATATTATGTTATAGTCAGTTATTCAACTTGATCAATTTATTTAATATACAAAATACAATTCTTCTTGTATGATCTTTAGGCCTATTTGTTCACTTCTCTTGAAAAAATAATAAGTTTTAGCCACGGGGAAGAAAAAAAATGAGGAGGGAGTTTTTTATATATTTGTATGTATTATTATTATTATTATTATCGAAATGTCGTCTTTAATATCGAAGTCTATTAAAAAAAACGTACTCCTCATTGTTTTTCTTCCCTGTGGCCCTATACCTTTCCGTAGAATTGAGTGGTGCTGTGTGCTAAGTATTCATTGATTCATATGAATTATGATTACACTTGGTAAAACACTGAAATGCCTTTTCCTCTTCACATAAACAAATAATATAAAATGTTTTATTGGAATGGGTTTGGCTACACTACAGGAAGTACTTTACTGTTTCCGACTACGTCACACATCCACACAACATGGCGGCCTCCTTCACCCTCCGGTCCTCCGTGCTCGGTCGGGCGCTGCTGGGAGCTTCCAGCCTGCACGGTCGGATACGGACACCTCCTGTTGCTACTACCGGGCTCAGGTTGGTCTGTAATGCCGCTCCAGAATCAACAAAGACGGCGATACTAGAGTCTACGGAGGAATACAAGTTCGTGGAGCGGCTCATCCCACCTTCACGAGTCCCCGCTCCGCCCAAACACGCCGGTCCTACCCCGTCAGGCTGGACCCCACCGGCAGACTCACCGCCCACTCTGCCCTACATGATCCGCCGCTCCCGCATGCACAACATCCCCGTGTACACCGACATAACCCACGGCAGCCGCATGACGACGCTCGTACGTAAAGTGGAGGGGGACATATGGGCTCTGCAGAAGGACGTGGTCCAGCACCTGAAGGAGGTGACGGGAAAAGAGCTGCCTACACAGGTCAACGAGGTCACCATGACCCTGAAGGTCAAAGGTCAGTTCGATGTGGAGCTGAAGGAGTGGTTGGCCAGCAAGGGCTTCTGACTCCCAGAACTGTCCTCGAGCTTAGGGAGAGATGGACGACTACTTGGTCCACACCATGGTCCACACTGGGAACTGCTGGCACGTCACCAACCTGAATCATTGTTCCACTGTAACCCATTTCAGTCCATATGAGGACGGCTTCTAACAATGAACTTTTTTTTGACACCATAGATGTTGAAGTTATGGGATCAGAAGGTGTTTAACAGTGTACATACTTGTATGTTGTGAATGTAACATTAAATATAAAAGCAAACTCCACTGCCTGTTGTGTTATTACCCTTGTGAACAAGTAAGACATGCATGGAAAGATGTTAATATGTATATCTTACATTTAGTTTCCACTGTTTTTTGAGATATTTTGGCTGATGTGAGAAACCCAATGTTATCTAATCACTTTGCTTGATTTGAACAGCAGAGAGGTACCACATCCCCATATGATGACTGGAGCAACACATAATTGAGCTATTTCTGAATAGACTAAATTAAACAATTGCTTATTAAAATAAACAAGATCAGGATGTGAAGGGAAAAATGGACCAATAAATATCACCTCACTAAACCTGTTGTGATGACAACTGAAGAATAAAACATTAAAAATGATTCAGTAAAACAAGGTGCACATTTATATTTATTAAAAACAAAGGACAATAGAAGAACAGTTAAGAAGTAATGAAGAGGAATGATGATACAACTCTTATTATGATGTGAATGGTTAAAAAAAAACCTGCCGGACACAGCAGTCAGATTAAAGTTAGTGATACACAGTGTTAACCTTTGTGAAATCAAAACACTCACTCGTGGTCACATTTCTGTTTGATGTTTTAAGTTTTAACAGCCACAGATCAGGCTCTCCTCCCATGAATGCTACATGCTTTAGCAGTCAAATGGCCGGTCGGTGTCTGTACACTGCATGTAAGGGCTGCCATCAGGAAGGAAGCAGTGAGAAAAAGTCTCTGATTCGCCTGTTAAGTTCCTCCATTTGGTCCTCTGGAAAAAACAAAACAAAAGCCGGAAACACATTTAACATTATGGATCAAAAGTTGCAACACTCGCGCTACAGAGATGCAGCACAGAACGCCACAGGAAGTCTTTCCTGCCTGTGACTGAGGGTGTTTTCACACCAGGGAAGTCCGCTAGTTCACTGGTACACTGGTACAGACCAAATACCATTTAGATTTTTTGTTTGTTTGGTGTGGTCCACTTTCACACTGCACACTTTTTGGAAGTGAGCCAGCATTAGCAAATTACACGTGTGCTAAAGTCATTCATTCATTGGACAGAAATTCTGGGGTGGGAAAAGCAGGATGCAAGAAGTGAAAACTGCCAAAGTGTAAACAATCATGGATATATTCCATACTGTGATCATGTTTAGCGATTTGGTGCCATGAGCGAATAACAACTGTCAGTCATTAACATCTGTAGGCTAAAGACTGCGATTCATTTACGTTGTTCAGAGAGAGAGAGAAGGGACCAAACTTTTCTGCTGGAAAAATAGACTCGAGCTGACACAGCTGAGCCACGGCAAACTGACACGGGAGTATTAAAGGTCTAACCCGTCAACATGGGAAGCTCAATAAAAACACGCAGGCCACATTAAGTACATAGTGTCAACCTGTCGGCACTGTGCGGGAGACGCTCCCCTCTCCTTCATCTGATTTCTGAATTTAACAGCATTTTTACTCGTCCTCTTTATCAAATGTAGGCCTAATATATTGACTCTGGCCCCCGATCAAAACACAGCAAATTTTCTTAACAATGGCTTCAACAACACCTTCCCATAAAGTAAAGCTGACGGCGAGAGACCCTTTATTAGAAAAGAAAAGAATAAAAGGCACAGTGCTTCCTGCATTTGGGTCAGATCGAGGACCGGCCATTTTCACACCCTATCGAACCGTATCAGAGTTCGTTTGGAAGCGCACCGAGACCACCTCTTCAGATCGGTCTCTGTGCGCTTGTTTGCTAAGCACCCCAGTGCAAATGCTGTATTCACACCTGTCTGAAAGATGCACACCGAGGGCGGAAGCGCACCTGACTTTGTTTCAACCGAAATAAACAGGGCAGGTGTTAATACGCCCTGACACTCCCTCTGAGTCAACAGACTGACCATGAACTTATTAGTCAGTGGATATTACACCATCATTTATCAATTATTCATATTGTACCATGCCCTGACTTAACACCAAAAAAATCGTGTGCTATAAATAAAACCTGCAATACTCTTGAATACTGCATATATGGTACATTTATTTAAATATATCCTTATTTATACTATTTTTGCATTTATTACACTTAGATAGATCCAATTTATCAGCAGTTATTACACTGTTGTTATATGGGATGTACATATTTTCACATATTTGTTATTTGTATTTTTTTCCATAGATAATAATAATAATAATAATAATAATAATATATTTAATTTATATACCGCTTTTCTCACACTCAAAGCGCTAATATATAGTGTTATATATTGTAGTAAAATGCACATATCTTACATACTTATTGCTATTTTATTCTAATTAATGGATGCCTTTATATATATATTTTTTTTTTTATTATAGAACTAGAGCAACGCACGTAATCCAATTTCTTGAAGACCAATTACATTTTTCTTATTCTGATGTGTGAGTGTAGCCTGGTACCGCCCGCCTACCTATTTCCGCTCAATTTTCATTTCCCGTCAGTAGTCAGTCTGGGTCTGTGGTATATTTGCGGGTTTTCTCCCTGGCAGATTTTTAGCTGTTCAATCAGCAGACAGAGGGAGTGGCTGAGAACAATTATCTTGAGGTCGTGCGCCAGTTTCAGTTGAAGTCAAAAGCCGGCGCATGTCATACGTCACGACCAAACGTTATGCGATTGGTTGGCAGATCCAGAGTGGCACTGGGCAGATGCAATAGTTTTAAACTTCAACAGACACCCGCCTTCAAGTGAGTTTACGTTTGTCTATTGAGTGATTCCAGACCTTCTGTACAAATGAAATGAAGTACGATGGTCTGGTAGGACCAGGCTAGTGTGAGTGTGTATTTGAAAGAGATAATCACATACCTAACGTGCGCCTCTCTCCTCGGCTCCAGTAACACGGCTGCGTTTGAAGCTGGTTTACTTCCGCGTTCATGGACACAGAAGCCTCTGATACCTCCCTTATCATTTCCAGCTCCTGATAAACAAACACAAGAAGCAAACAGTGTCAGTATGAGTGTTTGCAACCCGTGTCAAGGCCCATTTGGACGTGTGTATATGTCAGCGCTTATCCTCTACTCGTTTAGGTACCGTGGTGAAGGCCAGCAGCAGTTGGTGCACTCTCTGGAAGACGTCGGTGTCTGTGCTGAAGCTGGGTGGGTCTCTGCTGCAGTAAGCTCTCAGGTCTGTTTCGTAAACATGGCTGAAAGCAGCGATCAGCTGCTGGAGGTCACACGCCGCCACACGCAGTGAGCCGGGAGAGAAGACGCCAGGGCTCGGCTCCTCGCTGGGCAGGAATTCACACTGAGGAGAAAGACGAAATAGGACAGCACTCATTACTACCACAACATTAACAACTAGGCTTGATCCTTATATTATACACTCTTTACTAGTGATCTCTAATTCACGTGGAAGTCACCTAGCATGGACACCCTGTTTCGAAGGATGTCTCTATAATGCTTCTATCCACATGAACATCATACCTCTGACTGTAGCTGCTTCAGGGCTGACTGGGTCTGCTGTAGAAGGGCGGCAACATCAGCAGCTTCTCTACTAGCTTCTCTACTTGGCTTAGGATATGGCTTGATGCCCTTTGGTAAAGCTCTGGGAGGTCAAGATAAAAGAAGTGAGGGATGAGGGCAAATACAATATAAGACATAATATGTGAGCAACTGGATAATCCAAAACAAACATACTGAGGCCAGGGGTTGAATGTGGGATTAAGCATTTGCGTGAGGTGAGACAGATTCTCAACCGCGTAGAGCTCGCTCAGTAGCATCTCTGCGTCAAGTCTGCGCCCGGCTGACTTCTTGCAGCCTGGAACCAGTGTGGAAAGCTTCTCCAGGAACACAAGCTGCCGGTGGGGACTCGCATCACCCTGGACAAACAGCTCGAGAATTTACACAGAGAAAAGCAGACTTTTTCGGCCTATTGTTGTTGTGACAACACATAACTATATCTGTTTTTACGCAACCTCTCACCCTGATCAGGTCCAGGTCATCTGCTTTGCACAGCATCAGCTCCTGCCCAAGCAAAGCCATTTCTGTTTGGACAAAAACACACCAGAGCAGTGTAAAAGGTTATTATAATATGAGAGGAAAAAACACGAGCGATAAACAAACTCAAAAGACATGCATGACTCTAAACCCTGTAGTAAAGTTAGCCTTTAAAAGATAACAATGGTACCTTTAGTCAAAACATCGGGGTCTATGGGTCGCATTGACATCGCCTTTGAATTGCAAAAGTTTGGGTGGATGCTGTAAAGTGACAGGCAAAGACAGAACAGAGGAAATTTGTTTATGTACTGTATATATAAACAAATCATTTCAGATAGAAAACATGGGGGATGATCCATGCGGCTTATTCTACCTGCTGCAGATCCATGCCAGTAGGTTTGTGCGATGCTGGGAGGGAGAGCACAGCAGCTGCAGCATGCTGTCTGCCTCCTGTAGGTATAAACCCTCCACCTGGGGACAGGACGCAGCCTTCAAAGAGTCAAAGACACAGACAGGACATTCAATTTGTAGACTTTGAAGAGTTGACACCTTCACTTGTTCTTTAATCCAAAACAATTATAGATAAACAAAGGGTAATCTGCCAGGAGTTCATGTGATAATCAATGCATTAACCAAGATGTATTAAGGGTTAGGTTGAGTTGGAGTGATGAATGCTTTAGATGTATTTATTATTAGGCTACGCTACGTGTTCGCAGCGTAAAAAACTCCAAACTGCTTACCTATAATGCTAAATTAACAATAACATCGCCACCTCACAATGAGCATCCAGTAGCCTATTAATGTTTTATGTAATATGACTGGCTCTGTTTTAGATTAATGTCAGGTCCAAACGTCTTCTCAGTGTTTATATGAAACCAGTTCCCTCTTGCAGTTTCTCGAAAATACTTTTAACTGCGGTTATACTAACCCGCTGAAGAAGGTTTATAATAATAAGGATGTATGGAAATGCTAACTTATGCGAAGCACGTAGAAATTAAATGTTCGGAGTGCCAATTTACCTGTTCCCAGACCCTAAAAGGCAAAAGAACCGCAGTAGTAGCTACTTAGAAGAGTTTTACGTTATTAAAACATATTTCCCATAACATAGTAACTTTTTTTACCTGCAATGACGCATAAACATGTTGCACAAGTAGTTTTTCTTTCAAAGCACCCGCCATTTTTCACACACCATTAACAACAACTTCTTCTTCTGGGATGCTTTACGGCACTTGATGCAGTAGGCTACTGCCACCTGCTGGATGTCTTTTGAAGTCATAAACCAAATAGTGATCTTCTGCCCGTCCACACTCTCATAACATAGGCCTATATATATTTTTTTTTATTCCTTTTTATTCTATCTTATTTGTTCTATTGTTTTTATTTCCTCGTATGCATGTCCTTTTATACTGGTTTTCTTTGTTATTGTCTGGTTTTCTTTTCTTTCATTAAACACCTTGTAACATGAACAGTTCAGTATAAATAAAGTTTATAATATTACACAACTCTTATAGTTATATATCTGATATCGTAATCGGTCCTGTAATTTCACAGGATAAGGGTTTCCAGCTGTTTGTCAAAGACTATTTAAGGTCCATGTGTTTAATTCCTTCCCGCTTCATTTCAATGAGCCACAGTCATCCTATCATGTACATTACCTTCAAATTAGCCAAACTGCAAAGTACTATAGCGTAGTGTAAGTGCATTTTCTTTATTTTTTTCTCATTATCATTGGAGAGTTGGTCTTTTTTCCCTGCAGAGGAAGATGTGTAGACTTTCTTCTGTCCTGATGTCAATGGGGAGCTCTTCCACCATTTGGGAGTCAGGACAGCAAACAGTCCTGATTTCAATCATCAGAGTCTCCTTTGGATGTTTTTATTTTAGCTACTATAGCCAATGGACCTGTCTTATCCAACACATCAGATCCCAGTGACCTAGGCTATTTATTGCCGGATCTGATACAAATGTCTTCCTTTCAGATAAATAGGCCTACATTTGTGTAAATTCTTCTGATGTCTTATTCGGTCATTCTAAGTAGCCTACAGTCCTAAACATTTATAGTGGCACAGTACAATTAGTTGAATCATAGGCCTACACCATGCAGCAGGTTAAAACTTAACACTTTCTTGTACCAAATGTAGCATATACTTTATATAACATGCAGCCTAGTGCTGCAAACTGTCCAAAAGAAGCTTGTGAAGATACTTTACCCAGCGTTAATGGCCTAGAAGTCAATTACCCAGTTTACTTTAACTATTGTGTTGTTATTCTTTATGTTAAATGTATCATATCTAAGAGCCAAAAGTCGCAAATGGTGATTATTAATATTTTTCTAAAGAATCATGTGAGTGGATGTTTCGTAGGGGACATGCGCTTACCGAAATTGTCATTTTGTTTTCGGACACAGGTGTTGTGCCGAATTCCCACTCCCCCGCAGGATCCCACTCCCCTGATTTTACCTGTATAAATAAAGGTTAATAAAAAAAAAAAAAAAAAAAAAAAAAAAAATGAATTAAGTGGTTGTAGAAAGTGCGGGGGACAGAGGGCACAAATCGTATAGACTCTCAAGTGCAGCACAACATAACTTATATTTTGATGAAACATGAATTAAATAGCCTACGAACAGTTTCCTCAAAGCCTAAGACGAAGGAACTTGGCTTGTAAAAATCGCCTCGGTTCGTCAAACTACAACTAGCAATACGCTAGGAAGGCAGTGGGGAGTGGGATCCTGCGGGGGAGTGGGAATTCGGCACAACACCGGACACTGAAGGAGTTAACGGACTCCACATGGTGGCAGTAATGCAACAGAATGCAACAAAACAGCTGCCGTTAATGTGAAAAGAAGAAGAATTCGGCACGTCGTTTCCGGGATGCGTCGCTCTCGGTATCCCGTTTCCATAATACGTCCATGCTGCAAACACCCTCGCGCTGTGACACAACGCTGTTTTTGTTCCTTAATAAGAGAGTGGTTGTTGGAAGACAGAACTAACCGGGCGGATAAGAGCGGTATGTGCACGCGGTGTTAACGGAAGTCTACCGTGTGACCTATCCACCGTGAAAATGAAGAAGAAGAGCTCCGAGAAAAAACGCCATGTGGTGGCGTGGGTCAACAAAGCTGAGTGGGACCAGGTTCTGCAGTATCTCTACTCGAATGATGCCGCCTTACAGAGGTACGCACTGCACAGAATTTCCGCCTGGAAGGGCAGGTACGCTAACAGCAGCCCCGTGGCGGTGGAGTGCACCGCGGACCTGGTGAGGTGCCAGGTGCTGGACAAGTCGGGCCATCTGGACGGTGATGACCTGGTGCTGCTGTACGGAGCGGCTCTGGTCAGGTTCGTCAACCTGATTACGGAGCGACTGCAGGGGCGAACGGCCCGTCCACTGCGGCGGCTGGCTGGCAACCTGAACATACCAGGGTGGGTGGTAGACCTGAGGCATGACTTTACTCACCGGAAGCTCCCTACCGTGACCAGGTGTAGAAAGGGGTGTAAGGTGGTTCTGGAGTGGCTCCAGCAGGAGTACTGGTCCAGGCAGTTGGAAGGAGGGCCGAATGAGGACTGGGAATCACAGTCGGAGGGAGAGGACGAAGATATGGAGCTAAAACGCCAAGAGGACGAGCTCATCGCAAAGCAGAAAGAAATGGAAGCCTATAAGAGTGCACGGGATCTTTTGATATCTTATGAAAATGGGCAGTTCCAGACTTTGGACGAGCTCTCTGAAGGCAAGCAGAGGGGCGCGTGGCCACCCCCCTTCGCAGACATAAGCTGGATACTAGGTGAGATAAAGCAGTTTGCTGTGGAGTCAAGTGATCTGCTGGTGGACGTGTTGCTGGAAGATGGATTTCTAGTTCCTACAGTTGATCAGCTGGGAACATTAGGCTGTAACACTGCAGGCCCCAACGAGGTCAGACTCCCTCAAACCTTCCTGCGTTTCTGGCTGCCCCTCCTGAAGATGCTCAACTCGCCGGCCTTCATCCACCTCCTCCTGGAGAAGCTCTTTGTTGAGCTGAAGCTGCTCGCCACAGAGCAGGGAAATAACCGGGCGATCTACATCTCCGCTTGGATCTCCGAAATCATCATGTGCAACAGCAACAAATTTGAATTCCATTTTGAAACAAAGGGCCAGAAGAAGGCCAGAATGAAGGACAGGATTTTCGTCAACCGCATCCAGCTGAGGTGGCAGCAGCTACTCTCTGCGTGCCTGGATGCCCCCTGTGCCAGCTCGCCTCGCTTGCTTAAGCTAATCCTGGATGACATGGAGCATCCCCTCCCTGTGGAAACCCGAGAGAGGCTGCTCCAGCTCTGTTCCATCTACACACAGCCCGCAGACTCTGAATACGACAATTCACTGGAGCCAAAGAAACAGCCCATATACACGCTGGAGAGTTTGCACGAGAAGCTGCAGAAATCCCGGCGCCACCACACCCATCCCTGGCGTTCCACGGGGGGATCAGAGAGGAACGAGGCCTCATCGCAGGAGCACAAACGGGCCGACGATCAGGCCGAAAAGGCAAAGATGCTCAGGGGTTCTCCATGGCAGGTGTGCGTTGAAAAAGTTGCCTGGAAGTACTATCCTCTAGGTAAAGTCCCCGGACAGTCAGATGACCCCGCGTGCCTTATGGTGGAAAACTACTCCACGATGACCGTGTTCGACCAGCCGGTGGAGATGGAGAGCAGCACCAAACACAACGTCCCAGGAGTCTCTGCTCCAGTGAGAACAGCCGAGGGCCTTGTTTGGAACCAAAGCGACGTTAACAAGCTGAAAATTGGACTGCAACTTTTTTGAGTCGATTTTGTCACGCTGTGACATATTGGCCTCAAGCTGCTGGCACATCGTGAACTGAAATGTGCTCTCTGTTTTGCATAATGTGTAAACATCAATACTGAACAAAGTTTGTCGCTGGCTTAAATAAATATAAGTATTCAATTAAATTGATTTGCTGATTATCATAAAAGCCATTTCTCAGATGTTCACTGGTCTCAGCATCTGACATGTGATGATTTGCTGTTTTATATCATTTAGTTTTGAAAATGTAATTACAAGTTCTTGCTGATTATTTTCCTAATTGATAAAAATGGCAGAAAAGTGTAAAAAAAAATCACTTATAATTTGCCAGAGCACACAACGACTTCTTCAAATTACTTTATCCCAACAGTAAAACAAATATATATATCAGCAAAATAATAAGTGTCTATAGTATTTCCAAATGAAACTTAACTAGTGCACACATCCCATAACATATACTGCACATAGTAAAGCTAGAACGAGATACTTGGGATAGTTATTTCATCATAATGTGTATTAAGAGTACAATGAGGTATTTTTTTTTTACACCTGTCATGTGACTTAACCTGTTCTGTTGAAATAGTTGTTGCTCCCTACAAAGAGCTTTGGAGTAGTAGCCTCTTTGAAAAAATTGGCAAAGGGGTCATTATTGTACTCTCAAGGTTTGTGTAACACATCTATTTTGTGCACTTATGTTCTATTAAACCTTTTTCTAATGAAGGAATATGATTGTGTTCTTTAAGAGTCCATGATGCATAGACATAAAGATTGGAAGGATGGGGAGAATTTCAGGACAAGGGTGTTGAGGCAGCACTGAGTTAAAAAATAATAAACACCATTTACTCAATACAAACATTTAAGAAGACATATGTACAAATCAAAGCAAAAGTGTATAAAGAATCCAAAAGACACAACACACTAGCATTAGAAGAAATATATGTATCCAGTAGGAAATGTGTTTAACCTCAATATATTTATGTATGCATTGTTTAAAGGGAAATTATTGGTTTAAAGAAGATTATGACAAAAAGAAGTAATATAAGAAAAAAAATCAAAGCCAATATGTAGCTGAATGTTTTTTCAAAACGGTCACAGAAGTGTTTATACAGACACACATACACATGTTCTATGGAAATAACAATCATCAAAATGATAACCAACATAAAATGAAAACAAACAAATAAATAAGCAGTCATTTCTCTATTGAAATGAACAAAATCGGGAGTAAAGGACACACATCTTAACAACATGAAACAAATATATATCCCCTCACAAATCTTTCTTGACATATTAGTTGAACTGTTGCACCTATTTTCTACAGGGATTAGAAAAAAAGATTGGTTTCACAAGACGTGTTCTGAGGTTGTGTAACTGCGTCATGGTCAATTGAGTAGAGTTCAGTAGGACTTTTATTTTGAATGGTTTGTACCGGACGTGTGCTTGCAGTCTCTTCCTCAGTCGTTAAGCGCGTCGTTGTTGTACTTTTTGTTCTAAAGCTCCGAGCGGGGAAAAGAGAAAAAGCGTCCAGTAACCGAGCAAACAACAGGAGTTTCATCCAACGACCCAGTTCCAGTGTTTTTTTATTTGCATTTATTGTTCAAACGGGACGGTAAGTTTGTAAGTGCCTTTAAAAGATGCTGCGTCATGTCTGTTTACGCCTCATGGCTTTAGCTAACGTTAGCTAGCTGGGGGCTAACTAAAACGGTCCGGTTACAAAGGTAACGTTCACCAGGTTAATGATATGGAAAATGTCGCTATGTGTTTGTTGTTCTTGTTTAAATGCACCAAATACATCGTCTTATCTGAAGTCAGCTGCATTCATCTGAAGTTAGTTGTTAAAGCTATCGTGCTCGATGCCCTTTCATTATTATTATATTATATTAGGGCGCTCAATGTCACTTATCTTTTGTCGACTTAAGCAATTGATTAAAATTTTGGGGTATGAAGTATATTTGTGACGTAAAGGTCGACTGCTACAACGGTCATTGCAGAGTGTCGTATAGTGCTAATGCTACTGGGCCTAGCTAAAGCGGTAAGCCAGTTACGTTGGTCATACGTTTGGCCAACACACACACCTCATGTCCTCCTCCTGCGCATGCAAGGAAATGGAGGCTGTCAGCAGAAAGGAAGGATTAATTTATCAAGGGAATAATGCACGGATGCAAGTTTAGAGCATTATTGCATTCTTTTATTGTTATCTTCATGCCTGAATGCGTAGTATCAACATTTCCTTATAATTTCCTTAACAAATTAATTAATTAAGAATTAATTTGTTAATTGCAGCAGGATTACACACTAACAGTATATTTTCTTTGTCTCCACAGTTTTGGTATCGCAAGACATTTTTCTGGATATCAGCGTCTGTGTGGTCTCGCAATCAAACCACAATGATTACCAGAAGAAGAGGACGCGTTATGACCAATACAGAAGTGCAGGCCATTGAGGTGGAAGTGGAAGATACTGGGAAAACCGACAAATATCACCCTAGCCCATCTGTGGAGTTTCAAGCTGATGAAATTGACACCGCTGGAATCGAGCTGGAGGACCTGTTTGGAATGGAAGACCTAGATTGGACACTTGATAGCGATGGTGCCTCCCCACTCTTCGATGTTGAGTTTTCTGGTCTGGGTGGTTACAGTGCCATGGATCAAGATTCAGGAAACGAAGCTTCCACAGCGTCGTCTCCAGAAAGAATGTCCTCTGACTCGAAGAAGAAGGTCAAGGAAAGGCGAAATGAGTCGAACCACATCATCAACAAAAATGCCATCGCTGCCAGAATGAATCGTCTCAAGAAGAAAGAATATGTCAACACCTTGGAGAAGAAAGTTGGCAATCTGTCGACGGAAAACAACGTGCTCAAACAGGAAAACTCGCAGCTGACCAAGAGAGTGGAAGAGTTGGAGGATGAGACCAGGTACTTGAGAGCTGTGCTGGCCAATGAGAGCATGTTAGGCCAGCTCTTATCCAGGCTGAGTGGCGTGAATGGGATGAAATTATCTTGCTCGCTTTTACAGGCGCCTGACTCAAACGACCACGACTATGCGTTGCCCAGGAAGCGTGTGAAGGTGGAGGACAAAGAGACATCTGGCGGCGTGTGTCTGCACGTGGACAAGAACCACGTCTCGGTGGAGTTCTGCACTAAGTGTGCAGAGAGTGCAAGCACATCGCTCAAAATGTAGGGTCAAGTACTTACCTCTGTTTTCAGATATTGAGACTGAACTTGATATGGCTCAGTGTACTGAACATCTTGGATGAACACTGTTGAATCAGTTAAGATAACCTAAGAACTGCTGAATATGCATGTTGTTTTTGTGTAATGATGTATTGCGCACACGTTACTGCTAAACCTTGTTGACAGTTTCTTCTAGGTAATGGTTGATGCACCATGCGGGATGAGTGGCTATCTGAACACCTTTACCTGCTTGACTCCATGGTAAGGATCAGACAAGAAAATATATTTTTGTTGGTTTTTCAGTCTTGGCAACCTTGGCAGCAACCTAAGTACTTTTTTTTATGATACAGTTCTTATTTCCAATTAGTGTATTTTGAGTACATTTAAAATGTTTTTTGTTCATGTGTAATGATAGGAATTTTTTTAGTTAACATGTAACAAAGAGCTACATCAAAATATGATCTGAAGGTGAAGGTCCACAAAGAGTGATCTTGAATCAGCAATTTAATTGGATATGCCATATTCCATTGAAAAATAATTATGTAAATACTTAATTTTGATGATAATTGATCTCTTTGTGAACCAGCACCATTGTACAGAAGAATACTTTCATTTAGCGCCACCCTTTTTCTTTATGCTAAAGTGGATTCTGCTGGTGGAAGGTGAAGAGGCTGGACAAGCAGTTGCCAACGTGGCCTGGTATTTTTTTAAAGGTAGTATGGGTATCAAATGGTATGCACCTAATTATCTTACACCATTACGCCACAACATGTGTAGCTGTAGAGCCTGTCAGCATAGCTCATGCAGCACTATGGAGGAGCTGACTACAGATGCTCCATTACTCAGAGCAATGCTACCAGAGGCTTAATAGTCTCATGTCTTGTATATATTGACACATTGGAATGTATTTAATGAATACGTCCACAATGATCTACCATAAGTGGTATAATTGCCATTTTTGAAATGTATCAAAATGTAAATGTGTATATAATTTTGAGTACTTACTGTTTGAAGTAAATGACCCTTGAACAAATAAATTCTATTTTCATTATGTTTGAGTTTCAAATATCTACTGTGTCTTGTGCTGTACTTTTGATATTAATGCATCTCTTTTTCTCTTTCTGAACAGCAAAGCTCTCTGCCGATAAAGGTCTTACTTTTCCTGAACATTTGGGTCGAGTCTGGTAAAGGTGGTTAAAACAAATGACCGAGACCTCTGATGGAAGTACAAAACATTACAAAGCAGTATCATCCTGTCCATGTTTTAGCCCATTGACTTCAATCACTGATACTCCTATTACAGCAAGCCATTTATGAAAGCCACTATTTTTTAATTGCAATAAAAGCAAATATATATTTTTTTTCTCCATTGGACATGGTCGTGAGCTTTAGTTGCGCCATGCCTTGATGACATGTTACCACTACTTCTCAAGTCGAAGGGGGGCAGTCCCTGCTGCCCTGCATCTGCTGCCCCTGGCCAACCTGGGATGGTCTCTACTCTCCATCATCTGTGTTCTCAGTTCTTAAAAAAACAGCTTTTTTGTGAAGAGCTTATAAAAAATGTAATGTGTTTGTCACAAAGTTAGCTGTGCTTCATAAGCCGTGCAGTTTCTCATTTAAAACTCATCTGATCAACCAGGTAGGGACACATTCTGCTCTTAATAAGTCAGCAGATGAGCTTTAAGTTTTGCAGGGAGGAATAGTGCAAAGACAAATAGCTGTTGGATGAAAAGCTGCAAGCTACAGATTCGTAATGTCGCTAGTGACCACATTACCAAGGCAAACTACATCAGTGTTTAGTTCAGTGGAAAAAGTGTATTGTCATGTCATGGCCTGGTGCAACTAACAATCCTACAATGGAGAATTAAAAAAATTCATAGATCTACAATTTTGAACTTTGACTGTTACCATCGCAGGAAATATATTCTTTTTGTCCCCCCAGCTCCCTGCTATCTTTATTTTCTGTAGTCTGGGGACCGTGCTTCCATGTACCTGTATGAAGGTCTGACTCAGACTTCAAGGCATACTAGGTTATTCTGGAGGATGTTGACATCAAATGTTGTCAAAATCAGTGAATATCTCCTTACAATCTACCCCAAAAGGCTGCCCTGCTCGGTCACCAACACATTTAACTCTTTTGTTTGATGTATATGTATTGCCAGGCAGCTACTCGAGGCTGAGACGTTACTGACAACCTCAGAAAGTACTGTTTACACACTTCCAAGTTTTTACAAATTCACAAACGAGATGTAACTGCACTATAGCTGCTTTCTTGTTTACTGCCTTAATGCTAAGCTAAAGGTGGTTTCATATTTATGAAGTAGGAGCAGTGGTATCAACCTTCTTATCTAATCTGGCATTCGAACAGCAGCTTTCACTGACTTAAAGGTGCTACGAGGAACTTCTGAATATTACTGAAGCAGTCAAATGTTTCCTTTGATGATCACAAATGACATGTAACTGCAAATGAGACCATCAGTGCAAGAATGCTATTTTTAAATAGTTTTTCTTAATGCCTTTGTCATGGGTCCCTTACCCTGGAGCTAAAGCTGGCGTATTAAAAACACTACCGCATTTGTTCAAAGGGGGTGCAATAATTAACAAAAACTGAAAGTCCCTCGGAGCACCTTTAAATAAATGCAGATATTAAAATATTTGTACAGTATTAATTATTCCGCCTTCTGTGAAGACATACTTAAAATTATTTCAATAATGATCCATCTGTTAAAAGGATAGTTAAGTATTTTTGAAGTAGGGTTGTATGGGGTACTTAGGCATAGTTGTTGTGTTACCTATGGAGATGGGGGTCAGAGCAATACTTTTTTAGGAGTTTGAGGAAGGCGGCGCTGTAGCAGAAGAAAAAGTTTTTCGTCCACATATATAAATGCTAACCTAAAAGCTTAATATACGTACAGTTGTACGCTAAACTAAGACTTTTTCCACAGCTTTTGTTTACCTCAGAAAACCATTTATTTTTGTTTTCTTGTCTCTTGAATATCGGCAGTAGCTCTAGAGGCTCATTGAGTGATACAAAAATAGAGGGCTGTCTGGCCGCAAACTAAAGCGGTGGAAAAAATCTGAGTTTAGCCTACAATTGAACGGATATTTAGTTTTTTTGGTTAGGAATACATTTGTGGCGGGAAAAAAAAGGTTTTTGTTCTGGCCCTCTCTGCAACAATCCCCAAACTCTTTATAGTGACTGCACTGACTGCCATCTCCATAAGGTAACACACTAACTATGCCTAAGTACCCCACACAAATACTGAACTATCCCTTTAAAACAGGAGCCCCCAATTCTGGTGCTCACAGAAGAAATTGTAGTTAAATTAACACTTGTATCAGCTTACAATTACATTGTTACAAGTCATGTATAACATGTTTACCGGTCATAAATCGTAAGTGGGATACTTGAAATACTACTGCAATCTTAAATGTGCACTTGGCATCAAGAGAAAGGATGTAAGAATTACGTTTTAATAACGTCTAATATTGATAAAGGATGCTGGACTTGTTTACATTCTTCTAATGTGAAAATATTAAAGTTACCTGTTCAGAGGCACAGCAAACTTGAATGTATCTTAGTCTAATAATGCATTGTTTTTTTTTAACTCAATGCTCTTCAAAGTGACGGAATACTTAATTTCAAAGCCTAGTCTGTAGATCCCCCCCCAAATTGTTAAAAAGACAAGCATTTAATATTTGTTGCGATTTGTCTCATAAACATTGTTGCTGTAATAGGTGTTTGACTTGAAGAACATGGGCTAAACCAACAGTGAATGGGACTGCAGTCAAGAGTTTTACCCTGCGTTCCAAATCACATACTTTTTCTTTTTACTATACTACATACTAAAGAATCCTGGTTTGCATACTGCAAAATGCAATCGGATGTATTGGGGCATCTGGGTATTTTTGGCATACTGCATTTGATATCATCCCTGTGTTCCGAATCGCATACTTTCTACTGTATAGTATGTAGAAAAAAGATTTAGGATGTCCCGATTCTTGTGGCCAGATTTAGGAGGGTTAGAAGTACCCGGATTTCCTACCAAGATTGTTAGTTTCCTACCAAGAATGTTAGGGTTGAAAACTGCATCCTATTTGGGCAATTCTGACCCACAATCAAGTGCGCACGTGAAGTGACGTCACATCAACGAAGCCTCCATATCAAAACGAACAGGGATGAGGCGGATATAAAAGCCAGAGGCAAGATCAAGGCGCAATGTTATGATGAAATAAAAGAGTAAAAGTATGTTCCAATACATAGTATGCCTACTGCATCCTAACAAGATTCTTTTTATCGTTGGAGGTAGTGTGTAGAATAGAAAAAGAAAGAGTATGCGATTTGGAACACAGGGCATGTATTAGGATATCCTTAATCTTTTTTCTGACATACTAACTAGTATGGGGATTGGAACACGGATAGTTTAGTTTAAAGCTATAGTGCATAACTTTTTCATCTAAATGAATGTTGATTACATTCAAGCCATTGCCACAATAGTTGACACAATTGTTATTACTCAGAATTGCACATGGGGGCATCAAGTTACACACTATAGCTTTAAAGGGAGTAAAGACATGATGGTGAAATGTTAACCTTCATGCTTGGTAATATTACATTTTTAGCAACCGGAAGCTTCTAATTAGCTATCGGCAAACATGGGAACCAATTAAGACTCGTGTCAGTATTGTTCTTTTCAGGCAAAGTGTATCAGCTGTGTTAAGTGCTGCTCTCACTCTGAGTCAACAGAAGTATCGCAGGCCCAGAGGTATTTATTTTGAAAGCAAAGCAAAGGTTTAAACAAGCAAATGTATCCCCAAATAAACACACCCACACACGAGTGACCCTGTCTTTTTGACTCTGAGCTAACGCACAAACTACTCTGAGCTAACGCACAAACTATTGGATGTCTGCTTTGCTCATAAGTCAAGTGCTGTTCCCATTTAGCATGCACTTTGTGTCTTTTTAAGATGCTGATTGCTGCGCTTCATTGGGATATTTACGCCAGGCGTGATCGGTTTGTAATTGCTTAAGAGCAGGGTTTGCAACAAATTCACTACAGACAAAATTATATCAAACTGGTTTTGCACAGCGTATTCTTCTGCACCATCCAACATTCAAGGCTACAGAGTAAACCATCACATTTCCATGGAATATATTATTTTTGTGTTAGATTTGGTGTATAAATGGTTGATAGGTCAAGGATTTGATACCACCACAAAAATATTCACAATATGAATATTGTCACAATATGAATATTGTGATACCAAAGCAAATGAGAGTTGACAGGGTGTAGTTCAAACATAGATGAGCCTCACCTATGTTGTAACTACCCTGTCAAACATTCAGTTTGTTGATGCTGCAAACTATAAAGCATCTAATTGAGTTCTTCTATGGACACAGTGAATTTACCACTGTATCTGACATATGACATACCCTAATGCAGATATTTAGAACTTTCAAACCGGAAAATGAATTAAAAGTGGTTCCTGCCCTGCCAAAGCACGTTTAAACAATACAACACATGGCTGGTATTGGACCTTCTTCCTCTGCCAGCCCTAATGACACTTGAATACCCTAGGGCCTTGTTATATTTATAATATGACCAGTCCTAATATACAGGTGAAACTCGAAAAATTAGAATATCATGCAAAAGTTCATTTATTTCAGTAATTCAACTTAACAGGTGAAAATAATATATTATGTAGACTAATTACATTCAAAGTGAGATATCTCAAGCCTTTATTTGTTATAAGTTTGATTATTATAGCGAACAGCTTATGAAAACCCCAAATTCAAAATCTCAGAAAATTTGAATATTACATGAAATCAATAAAGAAGGGATTTTAAATACAGAAATGTCGGCCCTCTATAAAGTATAATCATCCAAATATACTCAGTACTTGGTTTGGGCCCCTTTTGAATGAATTCTTGCCTCAATTCCAATTCATTTTCCATGATATTCTAATAATACAAGTATCACCTGTACAGTGGAAAAACTGCAAACTCCACTGCTAATGCCAGTCTCCATTAACCATTATGAGGAATGTGTGGTGTGAAAAATGTATGGTCCAAGCTGGAGACGTCACCAACTGGAAGATCCCTGATGTGGATGTGATGCTGGTCACCTCATCAGAGATTCAGGAAGACTGGGAAATTACTTACACTCCAAGCCACTGTCAGGCTTTATCGACCAAAAGGAGCTAATAACTAAACCCTTTAACAGTGCTGCTGTACACCTGTGTAACCACAGCAAAGTCCATGTAAGGATACCAACATGAAATGGATTTAGTTTTTTTAAATTTCCTATTTAATAATAGGCCTACGTTTCTAAAACGTGTTATAGCTTTAAGGCTTTAGACCTCATTAAGAAAAGGCATACTGCAAACTAATGTTGAAAAAAATCTCTTCGATATTTGTTTCGAATTAATGAACAGTTATTAACCATGGAACTATTATGGAGCATACCCCAGTGATGAAAACGCCTGTATTGTCTGCTTTGCCCTGTTATAGCCTACTATCGGAGGGGCTATGCCGTATTAGCTGCGGTGCTGTTCAGACCTGTGTGCATTCCACTATATCTGTTATACAGTCTATGGTTTGTATAAGACATGGTCACATAGGTCCCACATTTTCAAAATGTGTGTGTGCTGCCGTGTCTGAAGTTCCTGATTTTCCTCTGCTATGACTGCACTTCTCATATTTTCTGGGTCACAATGTTGGATCAGAACAGGAAGAGAAAGCATTCTGCAGGTAAGAACTGCCAATATACTGACTTCATGAAGTCAATAATGTTTGGTTTTGAAAGAAACTCTGGTTTTACGGCCTCTAGAAACGGTACAACTGCACAATATATTTCAATGCAGAGATCCAAAACAAACATTTAGCCTACAACAGCAGCTGTTCCTTCCTCAGGAAAACTCAGACATTAGCTTGCAGGTTTCGAGCAGCAAAGTAACATCTGGCTTTGGCTTAATTGGAATGCAGACTTTATTAATGTTAATTACACATGTTGAGTCCTACTGTCTGCTGGGAAGAAGACAAAATGGAGAAACATTGGCCCTCCACCTTCAACACAACAGGTTGTGTTGGTTTGGCCCCCATGGCCACAGGCTTTTTCATAAATGAAAAAAACTCACATTCTTCAGGCTGTCTGACCCTACACTGTGGAGAGTTGGGATAAAGTAAGACACTTTTAAATATATGTATTTTTCTTTGTCATTGTTGTGCTTTATTGATAATGCAGAGAGACAGAGGTGAAATGGGGCAAAGAGGGGAGTGACATGCAGAGAACGACCACGGGCGGGAATCGAACCCGGGTCTGTTCCTGGGCGTGGGGGGGGGGGGGTGTGACGCCCTACCAACTGAGCTAAGGGCGCCCCAAAGTAAGACACTTTTGACATTTGCTGGGACTCAGAACACAGGACAAGACCCACCTGTCATTTTCCATCTTTTGAGACTTTGATTAATATATTTTTTTTTGGGATCATTCATTGAATAAAGATGTTACTTAGAGTCCATTGATGTTAAAGGTCACTCTCCTGTCCCCCACATTCAAACCATGCCCTTGCTGACACCCCTTCAACCCCCACCTCCAGCCCGCATTGTCTCTATTCAAACTAGTCTCCTTGCTACCTTAAATATAATGGATTCATTTAAAGAGGGCACAGACACTGTCTCACTTTACCCCACAGCATTTGTCTCACTTTACCCCGAGGCCACAATTTGAGAAAAAATAGGCTAGCCTACCGCTCTTAGCCATTCAGGCTAAACTTCAGTTAGCATCATCTCATGGTTTCATATGTTGGTAGTTCATCAACATGTATGATAGAAGTTTTTCTACCTGAATCAATTTGCTTTGCACAACAAAGCAAACAACAACAAAAATATTTTTGTGAAAAAAACATGCTTACAACAGCACAATGAGTTCCTATCCTTCATGGCTAAGGGGAAATGAGAGGGGTTTGAAAACATAATGCTCACACGACCAAAAATATGTTCCGTAGCCTAGATACAGGGGGTGTCTCACATTACCTCGTTCTCCCCTATACTTCATGCGGCCAAGTTAAATGGATAACTGAATTACCCTTGAGGCATTTCGTAAACGCTTCATCTCCTGAAAAACATCAGGCCAAGTGTCGCCTTGTAGAGTTTAAAATGTTAGCACAGAAGAAAAAACACAGGACCACACAGACTTTGTCAAAGTTATTATTGTAGAATACTTTGATGTATTTTTTTCTTTCATACAGACAAAAGGTGTTGGACTTAATTCCCATTAAATTCTCTTAGATTTCCATACAGATTTAGTCTACAGTATACAGGTGTGTTCTTTCTCATATATAGATATTTATTCGCTTAAATAACAGGCAGGTAACTCTTTAATATATTCAATAGTCTTTATGTTTTTTTTTTTTTTTTTGTTTGTTTTTTTCATTTCAGCACAGTTAAGGCTGCATTTTCTGTCTGCAGAACAGCGCTGCATTGTGCAAGAAGGGGAACCATTTCACCCACACAGTATTTACAACAGTATGTATAATGAGTAATGTAAAACCTTGATTTCTTCCCGTCGTAACATGGCAGTAAATACTTGCAGCAGATCTAACAGAGCAGCCTAAACAATGCACGGCAGCATTGCACTTCTGCAGTCTCTAGCTCTGCATCTCCCTCCAGTTCTCCATTCTCCCTGGGTCCCCACGTTGTCCAGTCCTTTAGATCATAATGAGGTACATTTGTATCTCCTGTATCTCTATTTACAGAGTGGTGTCTCTGGTCTTAAGAGACTGTAAGCATCTCCACACATCTGCACACTTCAGGGGCTGTTCAGTGGACAGAAAACACAGCCCTCAGAATATGCTCAGGAGAATGTGCAACTGACTTCTTTTTCCATCAGTGGGAGCACCGGTGGAGAAAATAAAAAATTAATAAATAACAATAATAATAATCATAATATACAAGCGCTTCAGTTTTGTTGTTCCTCTCTTTACAAAAAGCAATAGGATAAAAGAAAGAAACATCAAAATAATAAAGGAAAATAAAAAGTGTAACAGGAACATAGTACCTGTAAAATCAAAGATGCACATGTGCACATTTGGGCGGTCTGTACAGTCGTGGTGCAGTTGTACAATTTATAATTTGGATAAATATAATATATTCTTTTTTCACATCGTGTTTCGCCTTTTGTGAAACTGTCTCACAACATCATGATGTAACGTGGCTGGACGGATGGACAGAGATGGCTGGAACTGGACAGTCAAATTTACACTGCACTGTAGACTATTCGCTTGTTGTTTTCTGTGATTGTGTTTGTGTGTGTGTGTGTGTGTGTGTGTGTGTGTGTGTGTATATGTCTGTGTCTGTGTTTTTAGAGCGCAGAAAAGCATTGACAGAGCTGTGCTAAGAGAGGTGCTGAAATAGAATAGGTTAGACTTGAACAGGGTGTGTGTGCGTGTGAGAGATAGAGAGGAAGAGAGCAGATGTGGAGAGATCATATATCACACGGTAGTGACAGTAGCCTAAATGATTTACTAACACATAAAGAGTGACATTAATGATACCAAATGCATGCTTCAAAACAGACAGACCAATACAATGTCACCACCCGCCCGCTCCCCCAGGTCAGGTCAGGTCGGGTCATGGGGGTGGCGATGATGATGAGCATTCAAGAAGACAAGAGTTCTGTACAGGTAAGGGTGTTCCCAGAGAGCCCTGCGCATCCTGAAGCAGAACTGGCAGGACAGACACGCATTCTCATCTCTGTTAAGACTCTAATCCTACGTCTGGGTTACGTGAGTATCGACATGGCAGTCTGTTGCATATTGTCTGCCCTTGCCTTTCTCTGGTGGTTGGGACCAGTTTGATAACTCATGGAGTGGGAGGGTGTGTGTGTGGGTGGGTGGGGTGGGGGCTTCCAGGTTTGCATTGCAGTCCCACTCCGAGGCAACATGAAGTCAGCGGTCACCCACACCTAGTGCAACATGGGAACACAAGAGGGCGCTCCTACGCCCCGCTCTGGAATGTGATGGCTGTTTGGAATGTATGTTCATGGAATGTTGAGGCAGTTGGTGATGTCACAAGCCATCACGCGGGGCGCTCGCCACTTTGGGGTGTGCTGCTCATGCATTGTGTGTTGGACAGCTTCGACATAATATGTCTTAAAGGAATAGTTCAGCATTTCGGTGACATACGCTTGTGTCCTTTTATTTTCTGATGAATAAGAAGATAGATGCAACTCTCACTCAGACCTGTCCATTCAATATGAAGCTGAAGCCAGGACCTGGTTAGCCTAGCTTAGCATCAAGACTGGAAACGGGGGGGGAACAGCTAGCCTGGCTCTTGTGAGCCACACAAAAACCAGAGTGCAAAAGCGTGGTTTTACGTGGGGTTTTATGCCAGGCTGCTATGAATATTTACTGAGTCAAGCGAATAAATAATCCAGAATGTAACTCTCCATAAAAAACACTTATCCTTTTTTACAAATACGGTTTTGCAGAGTATAAAAGTATGATGAAAACCAGTGACAGCTATTTGGCCATGAATGATTCATTCTAATATCACATTCTTTCAGCACTTCTGGCAGAATATAACAATAATTTCTAACAATAAAATGTATTTATTGAATGTGACCGCACCGACTACAGTAGTGTCGGTATTGGCTGCAAAATCCAACAAAAGGCTCCTGCAGGACAATCCACTCTCACAGTTTATAAGTGTGAAACGTGTCCAACGGTTTCCAGACCTTATGCTAAATTAAGCTAACCTGCTGCTGGCTGTAACCTCGTTAGTAGACTGCAAATGTTTAAGTGCGATCAACCTTCTCATCCAACTCTCCCTAAGCAAACGAATAACCGCATTATACAAAATGTCAAAGTGTTCCTTTAAGGTGCCCCAATCGACCAACTGTACATCATGATGATGGGGAATGCACAGTATTAGACGCAAAGACATGACACATAAGCTCTCATTGGTCATACCTGATAGATCTGGGTGGGCTTCAGGCCTAAAGCTAAAAAATTAACACTCACATGACCCTTATAATTTTTTTCTTCTCTGTAAAAATGAGCGGATCTAACACCCGACAGATCAAATGAAACAATCTCTTTTGTCCACAACACTCACAGGTACACGATGGACACAATAAAATGGCACGTAAGCAGGAGCGGGGCTTTGAAGTGAGTGTCCGTTACTCTTAAAGGGCCATCGCCTGTGCATTGTGTGTTTGATGGCATTTAAAGGGTTAATGCTTCACAAGCATTCAGCTTCTTTCCAACTAAATAAAAATTTAAAAAAGCTGACACACACACACACACACACAATCACAAAAGCCCAGGAGGGACGAGGCGAGACTACCAGAGAAAAGGAAACAACTGAATGGACTAAGGAACAGCAAGAGAGAAGATGATGCAACACCTGACAGCAGTGAGGAAGCTGGAAGAGGATGCCACCCATGGGCGCGCCCAAGGCGCTGTTGCCCATACACACTCATTAGTTCACTCACATGGCAGGAGGTTGTACAGTAAATTGCGTCAGTCCTGTATGGGGCTAATGTATGTATACATCATAATGTATGTGACGTCCCACACTGTATCATCTCATAGCAGGGTGGAAAGTATAACACATACATGAAAGTCATGTGGACTAATGGGGCGGCATTCAGGGATTGGGCAGGTCTGGGGCTGGAGAAAGAACAGTGATGACCATGAAGAGTTCTGTGCTGTTGCTTCCCAAACATTCAAATATATATACACATATACTGTATATATATTTATATGCAACCCTACCCACCCATCTTTTAGTCGTTTTCTTTTGCAGCCGTTCTATTTCCTATTAGGTTTAAATGAACAGTAACTTTCTTTGCAATTTCTGTTTTAGTTTTTTTTCAGAAGAGACAAGACAATACATGTACACATTGAAATAGAGAGGGGGATGAAAGAAGAGAAGATATGTCAATTGCAAGAGAAAGCGAAATAGAAAGGGAGAGAAATAAAATAAACCGGTGTAGAAGAGGGAAATTAATGAGCACCATCATGTAGAAATAAATGGATCTGAGGGTGGAATTGAATGGAGTCTAGTTAAAGCTTGAACAAAGCGTTTGACCTATATTGCAAGCAAAGTGATGGGTAAAAGTGGCCGTAGAATGCAGCCTGAGAAATGATGGCGGCTGTGACTATGGTGCCATGGCAGGTAGGTGGGTGATGACGACAACACTAACGATGTACATCGATAGAAACGGAGTTGAGTCAGTCCCTGGCCCTGACATGCCCCCGCCCCTCCCCCCCCAGATATGCTGTCGAGTGGTGGGCCGTTTTCTTTCGACGAAAGCCAGAGAAGATCTGTGTGCGTGTGTGGGGCGAGTGTGCGTGAGATAAGGTGGGGTTGGGCAGGCGGGCGAGGGGGGCAACTGATGGGGGTGGTGGGTTTGGAGGGCTGAGGTTGGGCTGCGGTGTCAGGGGGGCGGGGGGGGGGGGGGGGGGTTGTCAGACTGAGAGAGCTGCAGCAAGGGGGTAAATGGTGGTGAAAGGCGCAATGTTCTCGGGGAGCCACAAGCACAAGTGTCAACAGCCATTGTCCACTCCCTCCTGTACCTCCCCTACTGTACCTTCGATTGGATGAAAAATGTCATGTTATGTGAGTCCTCAGCCCCCTCTTTCCTCCTCCCCCCCCACGTTCCAATCAGTTATAAAGAGGTCTCCACGCAGTACAGATGGGCCAAGTGAGGGGCGGAGGGTTTCACCGGCCTGTACCTGCCTTGATGAGGGTTATGGTGCCTTTGTTGTTGTTGGTGGTTGTTGTGATGATGGGGGCTGCGGTTGTTGCTTGGGGTAACTGCGTAGTAGGTGATGTGTTTGTTGCAGTGGTGGGCGACTGTTGAACTGATGCTGCTGCTGCTGCTGCTGCTGTTGTTGTTGTTGTTGTTTCGGTTGCACGGGGTGACTGGGAGGCTGTGCTGGCGGTAGGGGCGGGTGGGGTGTGTGCGGGCCGAGGGTGGGGGCTGGGGCTGGGTGGGAGGGGGCGGCGGCTTGCGGAGGGCCGGGTGCAGGTGCTGGTGGTGTCTGCTGAGCTCCGATTCGTCGTCCACATCGGTGTCGTCGATCAGCGGGATGTTGTGGATGAGGTCATTGATGAGGAACTCCGGGTGGGCCATGAAGTTGTGGATGGAGTTGCGGGATTCCGGCTTCTCCCGGCCCTCGTACAGGTTACTACGGAACGCATTCACCACTCGCATCTGCCGAGAAGGGAAGGAAAAGATGAAGGGGGGGAGGGGGGAAAAGCACAAGAAAAGAGAGAAAGTCAGATGTAACAAAAGGTTACAAAAGAGACAAGGGAAACCCCCAGACACACTCAAGACGTGTGTCCTCCAGTATAGACAAACAAGAGTGACAGACAGATAGACAGACAGACACACAGGGCCAGGTGGCTTCAGTCAAACTGTCTAAATAACTGCTATTGGTCACATTGGTGTCATATACATTCTATGTAAATAAATATAAATCAACATGTGTTTGACTTGCAGATTGGACTGATTATTTTTGTCATATGAGAAGTTTAACAAGTGGTCTTGTTTAGACAGGACAACTTTGGACAAGGTTTGAGCTGAATTTATCTGGTAACGGATACAATAAAAAAAAAAGTTGGACAGGACGATGAGCCTGGAACTATCACCAAATGTATGTAAAGGTCGATTGGCAAGCTTGTTTTAACATCGAGATGCTGTCTGTTTTTTTAGTCCTGTATCCTCCATGTAGCATGACATATCAAGGCCATTTCTCACACTTTGTAATGCTATGACAGTGACCTTGGAACACAAACATCTTCACTAATTCAGTACCAACAGAGTGTCCACCTGATCCTGTGTGTCTACAACAGACAAACGTGGAAAAAAACACAAGGTGTTTCAAAATGAGTTGGCTCATGACACCTTTTTGTCAGTTCTCACACACCAGTCGGACCTCACAGGACGAGAGCATTCAGTAGCCACCATCACAAAGACCACAGAAGCTGCAGACGCTTCACATCATTCAAATGTGTGTGTGAGTGTTTGTCAAGGGTGAAACAATGTGTGCAGGGAAAACACCTCAGCACACTGGATCACATGCATGCAGACGCACACAGATGGGCGTGGTTGTAAGACACGGATGGAGAAGAAGCAGAAATGGTGATTGTGTTAGTTTAATGTACAATAACATAAGAAATTGGCAAGAACCTATTGCAGTGACCACACACACACACACACACACACATGCAGCAGTAGCAGTGTAGCTGAGTGAACCAACAGTTAAGTTGTTGCCACATAGTGCGGCATGGAGGTTGACGTCTGCATGCATCGGACAGTTGTCAAACATGGGTGCTTTATGTTAGAGAGATCTGGTTCATACTTCGCAACACATCTGACAGCCACCCTGTCAGCATCTATACACACACACACACACACACACACACATATATGCTCACACACGCACAAGCGCAATATGAACTGCAGTTATGTAGCAGTGATAGAGGAGAGCAGCGTGATTGAAATAATGATGATGGTGTTGCTGCAAAAAAAATCAAGTCTTGCAAAACAGATAGGTGACATCACGGAAAATCAGCAGGTTAGAACCGTATGTAATTGGTTAGATTACTGGAAACTGAAACTGTTTGGTTCAAAGGCCGTAGCGAAGCGCGGGCAACAGCCCTGTCACACATAAAGAGGCAGCCAGGTCATGCTAAATCAGTGTACACGTACACACACACACACACACACACACACACACACACACACACACACACACACATCAGAGTTCGGTCTATGAGTGTGTTTCAAAGATGTATGCGTGCATTAACGCATTCTTTTGCCATGGCAGTTGGTCCATGCACCCTTTCCCAAGCCCAAACATAGAGGTAAAGAAGCGGCATGAGCTCCAGAGAAACAGAGACAATTCAGTGCAGATATAAGTGACAGGCAAAGGCAGGCAGAGCCCTACATAGAGACAGTTTGGCCAAATGATTTTGAGTAGCTTCATGGTGACTGCAGCACCCACTGGAGTCCAAACTGTGATCATGAGAGGTGGATGGTCGGGCAGCTGAATGGAAATCAGTGCTGCAGTTGGCCAAACTGAGAGAAGTCTCTATGTATGACTCTGGCATATGTGACAGACAGACGTACGGACAGACAGACAGACAGACAGACGGTCAAGCGGTAGGTTCAGTGCTTATCTGTTTTTCCAAAGAGCCTGTCAGACAGTAGAAAAACACCTCATGCAGCCTGAGAAGGTTTCAGAATGTTACTTTCTCACTTCGTCAGAGCTCGCGTTTGTTTTCATTTTGGAGTAAACTTTCGAGTATATACGACCCGAGTGAGGCCAGAGAGGCCGAAGGTCAGCGCACTGCTTCTTTCTCTCACCCACTTCCTTCCTTTCTCTCTCCCTCTCTCCCTGTCGGCTCTTTCAGCAGTGCTTGATGGAAAAACGATGATGGTTAAAAGTACGAGAAGGTAAAAGGCGCTGGAAGGTAGAGGCAGCTGTGTGCAAAACAACTGTTGAGATGAGGAACCGCAACATAAATACAGGGAGAAGCTGTGAGGTACATGAGTTAATGGCTCTCATTTCCCACCGTGTGGCCCAGCAGCACTCACCCTTTAATACTGTATGTGATGACTGAGCTCTAATCTAGCAACACCTTCTTCAATTCAATGCATATCGGCATATATGTATTCTTCTTCAATTCAAAGAGAAAAACTGAGGGCGGAGGCTGAAACCTCCTTTTAAATAAAAAGAACGTTAGCAAAGAATTGAGCAGCTGAGAATGGATATAAAAGAGACAATTCAGTATTTTTGAAGATGGGTGTGACGGGGTCCTTATGCCTAGTTAGTCTGTTACTTTATGGAGATGGAGGTCAGCTCAATCATTTCAGGGAGTTTGGGGGAGACGTCGCTGTAGCAGAAGACATTTAAGATTTCTTCACTGCTTTTTAAACAAACTGATAAGCATTTATACAATGTTGAGAATTTTTTATTTTTTTGCTGGTCCCCTCTGCAACTGTACGAGGTTGATGTCTTCAACAGGGGCGTCTTTCCCAAACTCCTCAAAACTTCATTTTCCCCTTTATCTTTCCTGACAGAAACAAACTTTTACATGAAGCTATTTTTCTTGACTTTACTGTAATTGCATCTGTTTCGAATTTTTTATATTTTTCCCCGAGATATCCCTAGAGTCTTTTTATTACCAAGCGAAGATAGAATTAGCAGTAAAATTTAGGGAGGCGATGGTGTCCACGTCAGAACTTACACATCATACTGTTGACAATCATTTCTAGTGTTTTTTCGCTGGGGATTCCCTCATGGGACCACATAATTTTAAATTACTTAAATTATAGGTAAGTATTCCAAAGACCAAATAAAAGACCAAAACTAGCAATGTGTTAGTTGGTCTACAACATACTTCACTACTCAAACTGTGGCACTCAGACTCCGACTCAAGCTTGTTGGTTCCTATTGAAAATGAACATCTTCATTTAAAAATGCTAATAAATCTAGGGAATTTTGTTTATTGTGAGAGACTGATATTTCTCAACACATATTATCCATTGCCATGAGATTTTTGACTGATGCTCATGTTTCAAAGACAATGAATACTGACTTTAGTGATCCACTGATTTCTCCTCCACTGTTTTCATTTGTCCAATGAAATCTAAATATTAACTAGATGGATAAGCACAAATGTTGTGCTGACATTAATGTTTCACATGATTGATTTTTTCCTGTTTTGCAGTGAAATATCTCATATTTTCTAAAATGACCAGCTATTTCATGTCTCTGTAGAGTACATAACAATAGTCTTCACTCTGAAAGCTGCCTCCACACAACATTTAGGGATCAGAGAAGCAAACCTCAAGGTTAAGCTTCTCCTTCACATTCCCTCCTTGTCCTATTTGTTTCTCCAAACTGAACCAAACTTCATGAAGCAAGTATGTGTTGTACTGCTGTTGAGTATCTGTTTTGGACACAACAAGCTCATTGAATTGAGGGGAAAGAATTATAAAAAGTAAGAAATGAGCTAGCAGTGGCTAGGCCTGAGTGATGGAGAGAAGGATGTGTATCCAAAGTGCTCCAAAGTGTCAGTATCCTGTATCTACCCCTACGGGTGATGAGCAACGTGTTGAGAAAGGCAGTGTGGAATGGAAGGGGGGAAGGATGGACAGCTAGGGAGCAAGGGAGGTAAGGAGAAGCAACTGAGAAGACGGATGAAGACTATCAAATGAAGAGACAGCAAAGCCCACACACATGCACACGCAGTCATTCACAAGCATACAAGAACAGATGCACACACTCGCACACTGACAGAGAAACACACACAGAAGTCAGCATACGGCTCTCGGATATGTCAGCAAATGCACACCAGTAAACACGCTTGCAAGCAGACACGCGCAGAACTGACAAACAAAGAAATCAAGAGAAAACATGGGGGTTGGACGCTACTCTAGTAAGGAGATGGAAGGATGATAAAAAGGGATGAGGTAAAGGACAAAATGAGATACAAAAAAAAGAGAAAGAAATGAAGAGAAACTTACTAAAGGAATCTTATCGGTTCTAAACAAGAGTCTGTATTTAGATCTGGTCAAATCTAAATACTTCTAACAAAAGAACAGCTCTACTTATGAAGAACAGTAAGGACACTTTTAACAGAATATTTCTGCAAACAGGGAACCTGTAATATCTCATAGATATAGAAAGAAAGAGGAGAGAATGATGGCGAGAGAGAGAGAGAGAGAGAGAGAGAGAGAGAGAGGGGGGGGAAAAACAGACCGGACAGAAAAAAGAATCAGGACTTTTTAGAGACATCAGAGGGGGTGACGTTGGAGCTGGAATTACTGTTACAGAAATAACCAGTTGACAACAATTGCGGCACCGGAAAAAAGTGAGAGGAGCACAAGAACGAGGAAGGAAAGCAGTCCTGGAGACAGCAATGTGTTATCGGGCTTTTATACTCGAAGGTTTACAGTTAAGAAGCCATATCTAATGAGTATGAATCCTATAGCAGTGAAATCTAATCCAGGCATTTTCTACAATATAATAGAGTCACAGAATTGTTACAGCAACGCTTTATTCTCTTGGTTTTTAGAGAAAAGAAATGACACTCCTCCTTTACATGACAGATGCAGCAGGGGGTCCACCACAGTAACCACGCTTGACCTCAATCACAGACAGGAAATAACACGTGGCGCTGGAGGGGCCGCCATACGCTCTCTGCACTTTTATGATGTGTCCTTAAAAAAATAAAAAAATAAATGTTTTCATACTTAAATTGCTTCTTTAAAAAAACTAAACAAATCCCTTTAATGTCTATATGAAAATTGCATTTGTGTTTGGACACCTCAGACAGAGAGAGAACAGTGAGCTGCCTCCAGCGCCGACAAAAACACTTAACAACTAAACAGGCTCTGGACTGGGACCGGGACTGGATTATGTTTGGACCAGACCAGGTCAGACCAGAACCACAACAGCCGGTCAGGACTTTGTGCTGTTTGAAAAGGGAGAATAAGAGAAAAAAATAAACAGAGGAGACATAGCACACACACGAGCAGCGAGCGAGCCGGAAGGGGGACACAACCATAGAGAGTCAAAAATACTGCAGTCCACGTGCCGTGCAGCAGTGTGTGCGTGTGTGTGTGTGTGTGTGCCTTCGCAAAAGTGTGACAGAGAAGAAGTGAGTGCATGTGTGTGGGCAGGTGTACCTGTGTTTGTGTGTGTGTGTGTGTGTGTGTGTTTAATGTGTGTACATGCGTTCGGCGGACTCACTCCCGGGGGCTGGGCTGGTATTGGCTGTTGCGGTGGAGAGAGCTACGTGAGAGGGGGTAGAGATAGTGTTTACGTCGTGGAGCTGACTGAGCACGGAGGAGCGCCGTCTCACCGCTCCCTGAAACGAACCGCTTCGCTTGAACGTGCTCACTACCTCCATCTGCAGGACAGAGACAAAACAGCAGCACTCAGTCAGGGCAGGAAGGGCTGGTCTGAGTGTCTGAGCTTGTGTGTGTGCGTGTGTGTGTGTGTGTGTGTGTGTGTGTGTGTGTGTGTGTGTGTGTGTGTGTGTGTGTGTTGTGGTCCCTTTAAAACCCTTCCTTATTCATAATTTCTAGAATAAGGGGTCATAAACCTTCATAGCAAGATTCCTTGCACCTTACTTGTTATTAAGGCTGTGTATTGGCAGGAATCTGGTGATACGATATGTATCCCGATACAGGGATAGGATATATTGTGATATATCGCGATCTACAAGCAAGGCGATTTTTTCAAAGAAAAATAGAAAAATCCTCAGTGTTACACACAATGTTATATGCATAACCAAATCCTGTTTATTTCTATGCAATCAGACTCAGAACAGTTGGACCTGCGTTTGTATTTCACTGTTCTAGATTCAACTTTCATCATTAGTAAATCAATCTAGTACTACTTATTATGTAGGTAAAAACTGAGGAATTAACATCTGCCTCAATCAGTGAAAAACTTAAACATGCATGTACGTACAGGAAGGCTTAGATAAACATTAAGAAATACATTTGTAAACAGTGTTAGAAACATAATACATGGGGCGCCCTTAGCTCAGTCGGTAGGGCGCCCCCCCCCCCCCCCCCCCCCCCCCCCGGGCCGGGCCCAGCAGCAGAACCGGGTTCGATTCCCGCCCGCGGTCGTTCTTTGCATGTCACTCCCCTCTCTGCCCCATTTCACCTCTGTCTCTCTGCACTATCAATAAAGCATAAAAATGCCCAAAAGATATCTTTATAAAAATAAATTTAAAAATAAATAATACATGGTCCCTGCAATATCCAACATAAAACAATTTGTGTGCAATCCTTGGAGGCAGCAAGGCTAGGGTCAGGGTAATGGTTAGGGTTAGAGTAAGTGCTGCCTCCAAAGCTCCGTTGGGAGGACAAAACACCATCGAGCAATTTGAACAAAGGAATGACCTGTATCTGTATCATAGAAAAAGAACATAAAGGTATAGAAAATAACATTTGTAAATTGTGTGTACATTTTGACACAAAAGCTAATTAAAGTCCATGTCTTACCAGCGGCATCGAAATACTTAATTTGTATTTTTTATATATAGCCTATATCGTTTTTTGCAAATCATGTGTCGATACAGTATCGTGAAGTTAAGTATCACGATATTTAAATGTATCGATATTTTATATTGTATCCAATATCCTTACCCAAACTGATAATATAAACGGTGTGTGTGTGTGTGTGTGTGTGTGTGTATGTGTATGTGTGTGTGTGTGTGTGCGCATGCAGATTTGTTGTCTGCACACTCAGACCAAACCCTTATGAAAAAACGGACCACTTTAGGCAAAGACAGGCACTTAAGCAGAGAGTCGGGCTCTCTAACGCTGCTCAGGAGGCTGTTGGCAGGTTGTTGTTGACGTTGATGCTGTTCTGCTGTCCAAGCAGTGCAAGGATCAATCAATAAAAGCAAGTCGACAGCCAGTCTACTTAACAATAGCCTCTATACAAAGTGTAAACACTCGTACAGGCAAGTGCCACCGCAGTGAAACACACATGAGCGTCTAAAGTACCACTTCATACAGGGCCATGAGACATGAGCAGAGCAGAAGGTGAGCTGTGTCGGAGGAAAAAACCTGGAGTCGTTATGTTAGGCACAAATCAGAACAACAGAACAGACAGGGTAAGAGAAAAGGCAGACTTTGGACGAGTGAAAACAAATCAGATACAGACGTTTCAACTTAACTTAAATGCTATGTCTATCGAAGAAGTGTCAGTAAATCAGCAAAGGCCATGATACTGGAAATTTGTTTAGAGTGTTCCTACACGATCCGGAGACAATATACCTCCCAAAATGATTTTTGCGTTGCATCATGCAGCATGTGGTTAGGCCCTCACATTCAGATTCATGTTGTAATTCCCCTTTAAACAAACTGTTTCTGTGTCATGGCCTTTGTGAAGCTGCTGGTCGAGGTGTTGTCGTGCTGTCTGGATCATTACTCTGTGTGTGTATTCCTGTGAAAGAGGTTTGGTCACGGTGTTTTGCTTTGTCAGCCCTATCAGACAGTACCTGGGTCTGGATGCGGTTGAGGCCTCTGAACCAGAGGACCTGTCCGCGGCGCAGCTCCCTCTCGGCGCAGTCGATCTCCTCCTCGTCATCCGCCATCTCCTCCCCTTCCTCCCCCTCCGGCTCCAGGCCAAGCCCCGCCTCTTTCAGGCATGGCAGCCGCTCTGTCGGCACGGTGGAGATCACCTGGAAACACCACAACGCATGATATCACATGTATGGATTTTGTACTGAGCATCTACAGTATGAGTACTAGGGCTGGGTATTGAAGTTCAATACTTATTTGGTACAGACCGAAATGCCTCAATACCATCGAGTATTGAAAAATGTATGGCATCGAAATGTCAAGTAGTATCGAAAAATGCAAATCAATCTGAAGATGTAAAAGTACTGGTGATTGGCTGTGTGGAGCTGGCACAGGAGATAGGGAATTTGTGGTAATCTGAAGGCAGTTACGACGATTGTAGCTAGTTTGATTTTTAAGATAATGTGTACAGTATTGTCATCTTGTTAAAACTGATTTCATAAAATTGGTATCGAATTTTTTTTAACGATACCCAGGTCTTTCTAAGAGAAGCTTCTCCGACCAGAGAGGTGTCATCTCAAATGTTTCCTCAGCCTCGTGTCAGGGGGAAAAACTCGAGATAAACAAGCATTCATGTTTTGCTCTGCGAGGTTTGACTCAGGCTTAAGAGCTGCTTACCTGCCCCCAGAGCAGCTCTCCAACGCCCACGAACAGACACCACAGCCACTGCTCCACGTTGAGAGGGGCACAGCTGAAGGGCTTCCCTCCCCACTGCACGATCACAAACTGCAGCAGAAAACGCAGAGAGGGAGACGCTGTTATGGTCACACACGCACAGGCAGACACAAGCACCGCACGCACCATGTATATCTGCTGCTGCACCAAGCGCACAGATGTGTCCACGGTCCACACCTCCACCTTCCCCATTTTAAGTATAGGCTGTAATAACCCCTGCTGATAAAAATCGTGGTAACACAACGCAGACATTTTCTGTTAATGAATTGTATTAATTCATCAGTGAGGTATAGCCAGCCATTAATGGCTGCGCAAACAACTTTCACAATTTAACGAGGCTAACAAAGAGCCTCAGTCAATAAGAAAAAATATGAAAAATTACTATTACTATTAAGTATATACATTTGTAAATACATACATTTCAAGCCACCGTGACAACCCGAAAACGATACATTTTGTAAGGACCTCCACAGATGAATTAAAGAGTTGAAACTATATTTGTATTTATGTAGAGTGCCAGGATTTGACAAGGATGAAGAATATGTGAAATAAAAAAAGCAATACCTCTGGTTCCCCTGCATCGACTTTTGCTCAATTTTTAAACAGTCCAGACAGTGAGGAATCACACTTCTGCTACTTTATATGAAGCCTATAAAGTCCTCTATTTTATTAGCAGATTTATTGGGGTTCGAGGGACTCGTAAATCAAAGTTAGGACTATTTCTCCAACTGATTGAATCTATTTTAAAGGGGGAAAAAAGCAAAAGCTGTTAAACTGTGGTTTTACTGTAATGCCTTAAAAGTGAATTGAGATACATTCGGAGCTGAAAAACACACAACCTCAACTACATTCACCACAGCAATCACTCCAACTCAATTTGGCTCCAACATGACAACCGCGGCCTTGTGGGTTGTTTCCGGTCTGCGTGTGTAAACTAGGATCACAGAAACACCTCCTATAGGTGGATGTTGTGACAGCACTCTAGATAGCAACAGGATCATTTACACGAGGAACAAGGCATATCAGATTGACACTATCATCTTGACACCAAACTGCTAAATCGAAAATGTCACCGAGAGTACACGCATAGTATCACATACAGTAATAATATCTTCCATACTTCTCTCTTTCTCATGTCTTTTCTTGTCTAATCCCTCATTGAACTGTCTCTTCGTCGCTCTCACACTGCACATCACTGCCCCCCGCCCCCCGCCCCCTCCAGCTCTCCTCTCTGGTTTCTCCCCAGAGAACTGAAAAATATCCCTTTTCTTCTCTCTCCATCTCTCCCTCTGCCTCTGTTTGCCTGTGTGTGGCTTTGTGTACATACAGCTCTCTGCTCACTTCGCTGTGGGTCGATTCAACAAACAGGCCTCCTGTGGTCGGCAAACGTTTGAAATCTAAAGAATACGGATCTTTTTGTTGGGGGGGGTAGAATCGAGGTACAGAGTGAACGACAGTGTGACAATTTTACAAGCTGTCAGGGCCTGAAGATGATATATTTCTCTTATTTCACAACACCCATCAATAGAAGACACTGAAGTTTGTCATTCCTCTCTCTCCTTTTCTCTACCAATCAGTTTGAGAAAACAATCAAAACAAGGGCCTCACCTGGATGAGAAAGGTCCCGAAAACGATGGAGCAGAAGATGGGGTTGGCAAATATGCCGTCAAAGACGTTCCTCTCTCCGTGGATCTTGCGGGCGTTGATCTCGTTGAACAGCTGCATGAGGACGAAGGTGTTGAAGATGATGGTGTAGTGCTCAGAGGGAGGGGAGTGGAGCGGAGCGTGGCGGCCACAGTCGATGTTAAAAATGTGCTCGCCTTGGATGGGGACAAAGACAAGGGGGAAGGAGAGGAGGTGAGAGAGGTGAGTGCTCGATCTGCTTCAGGACAAATACACTTCTTAACTGCTGAGATGGTGTGTGTGTGTGTGTGTGTGTGTGTGTGTGTGTGTGTGTGTGTGTGTGTGTGTGTGTGTGTGTGTGTGTGTGTGCGTGTGTGCGTGTGTGTATGTGAACACACCTGCAAACAGCAGGGTGAAGATGATGATTAGCTGGTACACTGCGTGGCCCAGGATGTTCTTCATCATGGTCAGTGAGATGAGGGGGTTGTTGCGGCCGTAGGGTTTCCGTAGCAACAGGGCCTCGGTCGGGGGCTCGGTGGCCAGGGCCAGAGAGGCAAACGTGTCCATGATCAGGTTGACCCACAGCATCTGCACAGCCTTCAGAGGAGAGTCCTGCAGACACACGTTCAACCACAGGCCTGTCAAGATTCACCACTAAACCAAAACCCGGATCCCCACCATGAACCATTCATTTCAGACTTATTTGTGGTAAATCTTCCAGTTAAGTCAAACATATGCAAGTTGATATTCCTTGTGTATCAAATGTGTGATTGTTTCTGTGTGTGTCAGGACGTCTGTGTCTTGCTTATATCAGCTTGAAGTAAAGATGCAGATTCTGAGTCAGTGATGTGTCTGTTTGTGTGTGAGTGTGAGTGTGTGTGTGTGTGTGTGTGTGTGTGTCTCAATGTGTGTGCTTCTTAATAAATCTGTCTACCTGAGTGATGCAGGCCCCACTGAAGGCCACTATGACAGCCACTACGTTGACTGTGAGCTGGAACTGCAGGAACTTGGAGATGCTGTCGTAAACATTTCGTCCCCACATCACCGCCTTGACAATGCTGCTGAAGTTGTCATCAGTCAGGATGATGTCAGACGCCTCTTTGGCCACGTCTGTCCCCGCAATACCCTGACAGAGACATGACATGTTTAATGCAAGCATCCAAGTGTGACTCAATACCATGCCCTTCCTCAGCTTGCTCTAAAAAAATGCTTTAATTTGCTTTTATTAAATATAGGAAGATTAAAATTCTTCATGAATATATACTGGAATATATCAGTCCTCAATCATTCAAGCATTTGTTAGGGAAAAAAAAGGGATAAGAGTCGATCGTGCATCATGATAATACATGATGTAACTGTAAATGAATGGTGAATAATGGGTCAGGTTACCATGGCGAAGCCCACATCAGCCTTCTTCAAAGCCGGTCCGTCATTGGTTCCATCTCCCGTTACTGCGACAACCTGCCTCTGTTCTAGGACGGTGCTGTCGATGATGCCTGGACACAAGGAGAAAGGAAGTGTGTGAGTGAATGTGCACGGCTGTGTGTGTGTGTGTGTGTGTGTGTGCCTGAGACTCACCTTTAACCAGTGTGTGTTTGTCAGTTGGCGATGAGCGAGCCAACACGCGGAGTTTGGGCCAGATTTTGTCGATGCGTTCCTGTTCAATCTGACGGTCAGGTGGAGAACAGAAGATAATGAATAACACACCAGAGAACCTATTAACTCTCGTCTTCTTCTCTCACTAGATGTCGCTGTTTGTACAGAGGCAAATTAAACAGTAAGCAGGTGTGACCGAGGAGAGAAGGCGCACTTATATTGTGCTGCACTGCACTCTTACATAATGATCGTTGACACATAGCACTGAAGAGAGTTCATTATAAAAGCAAAGTCGCAACACTATTCAGCACCTATTCCGCTCCATTACGCATTCTGCTGAATTCAGATGATAAGGTTAATGGTTTAGATTTAACTCTAATAGTGTGAATAACCAGAGCATTGCGGGGATCAAGGCCAGTGACCTCCAAACATCAGACTTCGATCTGAGAGGATTTACTTTACATACATAAATAATAACACACTGTGACCCGGAGCGGTGCTTGTGAAGTAGTGAGAAAACAAGAAAAACTTGGGAGTCTCGTTTAAGAAAAATGAATTCAGACACATGTATCAGCATTTCCCAAATACAGGACCATCTGACATAACATATACAGTAAGAGTCCAGATGAAAGCAGTTATGTATGTGGCTACTCCTACAAAAGACATTTAGTTAACATCCACTTTTACTTCGTTTCAATCGATGTTATTCATTTCTGTGTAGGTTCACCATGCCCTCAACCCTTGCGGAGAACCCAGCTCACCTCTCCCTTCTCGTTTCTGATTCGTCGGTTGAAGTCTTTGCCCTCTATACAGATAAAGTCGTCCCCGGGGTGGATGATGCCACATTTAGCAGCAATGGCCCTGGCTGTGTTAATGTTATCACCGGTCACCATCCGCACAGTGATGCCTGCACGCTGACACTTAAGGATGGCGTCAGGCACCTTAGAGGGACAACACAAAGGCAGTACTTTACAAATACGGTGCTATAACTAAAAAGTCTGGATGGCATGTCACAAACTCACAGTAGAGTTGACACTAGAAATGAAAACACACACGCTCCATGGTGCACCTACCTCAGGCCGCACAGGGTCCTCTATCCCAACCACAGTGATGCAGGTCAACTCTGTCACTATTTCAGCCTCGGTATCCCAGGCTGGTTCCGGATTGGCCGGCAGGTTGCGGTATGCGATGCAGATAGTCCTTAGCCCCTCGCATGCCATTGGCTCGATCACCTTTCAATCAATCATTATCAAAGCTGTGGTCAGAAAGGAAGGTCCACGAAATTTCATGCAGCAAACGGTATTAAAAAAATATCTCATGGCTAAACATTGGATTTAACTTCAGGCACACACCCTGAAGATTATGTCTGGAGACCTTTTGAGTACATTTGTGGGAATGCTCTATGGAATAAAGCTGTGTAAGGAGGACATTCCTTTTTCTCGAGGCACAGGCTGCGTTAATGAGCTACATTTAGGCCTGCAAAGGCTTATCCACACTGTATGTGAACCAAATAATATGCTAAATATTTTAATTAATGCTGAAACCATAGTTTCTGATCACATTCTGTTAAGAAATTCATTCATTCACAAACTCAGAAAGGATTATGATCCTCAACCCTAGCGTAAAATGAAACACGAGGCAATAACTGGGGCACTTGTATCCCTGCGTAAGGTCAAAACAGCACAAGCACCTAACCTGTTTGACCATGTCATCTCTGTCACGTGGGCGGAAGGTGCGCGCTTCTCCATTGGGATCTAGGATGTAGGAACACCTGGAAAGAGAGGAAAGACAGTTACAGAGAGAGAGAAAAGAAAAAGACAAAACACTCTCGGACATTAAAGCTTTTTTACACAGTCTCATCTAAACTATTGATGAAAATGTCAACCCCTCCAAGACCATCTCCAACTCCTCTGACCCTCATCCGTCACTCACTTCTTCAGCATGATCTCAGACGCTCCTTTGCTGTAGAGGCGGAAAGAACCGTCGGGCAGCTTGATCACCGTGCTCATGGATTTCCGCACTGAGTTGAACGTATACACCTGAGCAAGAGAGAGGGAGAGGGAGAGGGGGCGGGGGTGTTTGTGACTCGGGAGGTTTAGAAAAGAGGTAGAAAGACATGTTCCCCAACTAGAAACGCAGCTCTGAGTGTGTTGGATGGTTTACCTGAGGGGTTTACACCAGTGTGGTTAGGCGTGATGTTGGCTGCTTGTGGAGTGTTGAATCATTCAGCTTAACTAAAGACCCTTTACAGCTCTGATGGATGGTGTTTAGCTTATAACACGGCACAGAGTTGTAGAGCAGACTGTTGTTATATTTGAGAGCATTCAAAAGACTTGATTGGTGGTTTGCTGATTCCTAATAGATAGGATGGATTTAAATCCGTACCGAAGCACAGAGCCTCTGCAATGATTTGCTGTAACGTACTTCCTCCTCTCTTTTTGTTCTATTTTTGAGCTAATTCTGTTTCTCTCAACAAAGCATCTGATCTATTTCTGATGCTTGTTGTTGGGTAGGAAAAATCTATGACATTTTCAAGCAAACGGTCTGCACTAGATTTTTAAGTTTGGGGGCCAACTAAGACACGTGAGTTTTAAGGAACACCGGCTACATTTAAGCCAACTAATGATCTTTTGTCATATGTATTCTAACTTTTTTTGAGTAATGGAAAAAGTTTTGAAGTCCCTAGCTAAGAATTTCAAAATGTAAATGTTGTGCCAACAGTTTCAACACCGTTTTATGTTTGAGTCAACATCCTGACTGACTTGGTTTTGTTTATCTGTATGACAGATAATAAGTTGGCTCCACTGTTAATGTTTGAACTCCTTAGTATATAGAACTCAACAGTTTATATTTGTATACAAATGAAAGATACATTTTCATTGCATATGAACGATCATTTCTTACAGTAATTATTTTTTACATTGAGCCTTTTGTTTAAGCTGCAGTACAGTATATAGTTTACATCAGGGGTGTCCAAACTTTTTTCACTGAGGGCCACATACAGAAAAATCTACGAAGGGCCGGGCCACTTGGCAAAAATAACACATTTATCAGGACATGTAGCTGCTCTGATGTTCAGTTTCATAGTATCTTCGTAAATTGTAATCCTTCTTCACGGCAACACTTTCCTTGCAAATTAAACAGACACACTTCCCCTCAGAGCCAGCCGAAGCCTCCAAGGGGCCCTAAGCAGAATTTGATTAGGAGGCCCCTCTCCAATGTTACCGTGCCCAAAGCATTGACTATTGTTAATTGCCTTCAGACACCCAGTGTTTTCTGCTATTGCCTACAATGTCCAGCGGGGTGAAAATAGTAGCCAGCCGAGTTCCCAACCCTCCTAGGGGGGTCCGGGGTTATTCTCCCCCGGGAGATTTTTTTAACTTTTTAAAGTGAAATGCATGACTCTGGTAGCCTGGCATTCCCAGACCTGCCACTAGGCGCAGGCAAATTAAATTTGCTGCGCGTGTTGGTCTGGACACCCTCCGTTGAAGCTTATCAAGAATACCAGAAATCTGGTATAACGTTTCAATTGGTTCTATCTAATATGGGCGCGCCAGAGCCCTTTATATGGTGCTCTGGGGAGGACGTAACCGGATGACGACAGTGACGTGCATGCGACGTCGAAGCTGTGATAGTAAACATCAAAGATGGCTGCGGATATGTTGTGTGAGTTTGAGACTGCTTTGGCCTCGACCCTTAACGAATTGGAAGACGGGACTCATAGCTTTCACTAGCAAGTAAGTGGAATGTTCTGTTTTGCCGACCGACAACGGCAAACGTTTAATTGAACAGTTTAACAGCTGTTCGCTAAACGAACGGGGCTTACGTCACTTGTGCATCGCTCTGATTGGTTGTAGTGCTATCCAACTGCGTGCAGTGGCATTTGAAATGCACGAGTAGGAGCCGCCCCTAGAGTTGGAAATTACTATTGATCGTCGCCAGACCCTCTATCGTTCAAGATATCAGGGTCAGGATTTCCAGGCTATGACTCTGGTGCACTTTGAGAGGAAATATAAAGAGGCTTAATGAAGAATTTTGTGTGAAAAAATTATTTGGAGACACTGTGTCGTATAATATTAATTTAAAATAAAATATTATGCAGGGTCCTCTGGGATGGGCTTGGTGCTCTTTTTCTTTTATGGGACATATTTCTTTGTAATATAATGAATGCATTTAAATCATCTAAAAATTAAAAGGGCCATATTACATTATATTTTTAAAATCGGCCGCGGGACAATAAAAAGTGGGCGGCCCGCGGCCGTAGTTTGGACACCCCTGGTTTACACCTTGTGAAGGTGGCTGTTGTGCATGGTTGCCTTACCTTGTACAGACTCTCCTCAGGGACCTGCTCTCTGACAGGGGCGTAGTCCTGCTGCAGGTCTAATACAAATCCCAGCAGGCCACACTCCGTCTTGTTGCCCACCTGCTTAGCCAGACCCCCCTCTACATCAGGCGGCTGATTGAAAGGGATGTCGGGGCAGTAGATTAGAGAGGGCAGGGAGGAAGCAAGAGAAGGAGAAAAATGCGGATTAGGCAAGAGCACAAGCATGAACATTGAACATGGACCACTGAAGGGACTGCAAAGTGAAGAATAAAGCCAGACAATGACTTTCTGAAAAACAATGGCTTCTGTGTTTGTGCATGACTCACTAAGATCTTGGAGGTGTAGGCGCTGTTGATAGCAATCGCATTGACACATAGATCCAGTGTCTTTGAGTTGACCTGTCCAGGGTCCGGAACTGCGCGGTGGTGCACATCACCTGTGCAACAACAATCTGACTTTAATACAGTATCTTTTATAAGCTCTGTATATCCACCCTATATTATATCTGTATGACTCTGAAAACAGCAAGCAATGGATAAAAGATGGTCTGCCACCAAAAATAAGTCTACGAGTATTGGTTTCAGTTGTGAGTCTTAAGGCTGTTACATACTCCGCGAGAAGAAAGAACAAAGTTCTCGGTGACAGAGCTGCGAGAAGAAAATGACGTCATTTTCTTCTCGCAGTTCTTATTCGGCTGTTCTCGCAGCTTGTTCTCGACACATCACCCGGGCCGAACTTTCTTCTCGCAGCTTGTCCGAGAACTACTGTGTGATTGGTCAGTCTGAAGTCAATGACGAAAGCGAAGTGCCTTAAAGAAATAAGGAAAATCAGCTGGCACTACCTAGTCAGTTACCATGGTAACAACGCGTGACGTTTGCCGCGGTGAGGAGTTCGGCAGTTGAGTTCAGTATGTAATGTCAGACCAGAAAGAACTTCTCGCAGCTCTGTCACCGAGAACTTTGTTCTTTCTTCTCGCGGAGTATGAGCCTTTAGGGATATAATGCTGCTAAGGGAAAGGAAACAGTACTGGGGATACAAGTGAAACAGAGATATGCAGCACTTGTCATGAGTTTAACTCATCATACAGTAGTACGATAACTCTAAAGTGATGTCATTGGGGCAAACTCTGGCTCAATGGCTTAAAATATAGAACAGAAAGTACGCTTTGCTATCTCTAGTGAGTCATCTTTTAAATGGCCAATTACCACAGAGACAAAGTTTAATCAAAAAAGACTAAGAAAACCTTTGCTGATAGAGGGGGGTTGTCTACAATTAGGACAGACTGCACACACTTATTACAGCAACCTCATTAATTACAATATTTATGAAGATAAAACCAAGATGTGCAATGGTGCATCCGAAAAAGAAAATAATTCTATCGTTAATGTAGAAGGGCCACAGCCTCGAGGGAGGGCCCTGCCGACCACTTTTATCCAAAGCTGGACTCTTAATTCCTATTTTGACTAGTTGAAAACCTCACATAAAAACATAGTTGTTGTTGTTGTATGTTGCAAAATCTTGCAAAAACGCTATTTTGAGAGAATAAATGAAATAAGCAAATCTTGCAGCACCTCTTCAATGCTCTTAAGGTACAATTTTGGGAAACACTGATCTAATCACAGTGATGTAAAACTTGGGTCGAATACAAAGTGGGAAGGAGGAGGAGGAGGAGGAGGAGGAGGAGGACGTTTTAGAAAAGAAAGAATCTCATGTCACTTCCGTTTATTCAATCGATCAATAAAGACATGCTTGGTGAATTTGATTTGATTATAGTTTTTTTTTACGCCTTGTCACTCACCTAGATAACTCTGCACCACAGTCATGCGGTTGGTGGTGAGGGTGCCGGTCTTGTCTGAGCAGATGGCCGTGGCGTTGCCCATTGTCTCGCACGCGTCCAGGTGGCGCACAAGGTTGTTGTCTTTCATCATTTTCTAAATACGAGATAGTGATGGAGAGCAGACGGGTGTGTGAGGGGTGGATGATAGATAGATAGAGGGTGGAGAGAAGGACAGGGAGATGGGGTGATGGAAGGATGGGAGGAAGGAAGCAGGGACAACTTAGTAACTCTTCACTGACATGATCATTCAAGGGAAAAACATTTTTGAAGGAGTTATTGCAGTGCATAAAAGGACTGATATTGACTTAATTAAATAAGGTGATTATTGTAGGCGGAGATGGTGCAGGGGGCCAATTATATACGGGACATATGAGGGTCATTCTTAGGCAATATATAACGTCATAAGTTACTTTTCATTCAAGACGTATATGATTCATACAGTGGATTTATACATTACCATGTGCAGGACCTTAAGGCGAGACACAGCAGGCAAAAACCTTGTTTTTTCAAGTGTTTTCATAATCATTCTTAGCACTTTTCTTAACGTTCTTAGAGAAAGATTTGATTGTATGTTGTTTATTATCTGATTTATGATTTCATTTTGTTGTTCAAAAACAAGTCGAAAATGCATTTTAAGACATTTACAGATAGTTTTTTTTTCTATTTATAAAATGAAAAAAGGCAGTATCCAAAATCTGTTCTGTAAACACTTTGGACACTAGTATGTTTTAAAAATGAAACAAAGATGGTAACTCTGACTTCATCCAACATCTAAGTTTTAGTTTAACAAAGAGGTGCTAATAGGCATAATTAGTTAGATATTGCCAAATTTGCATATTTATTCAAACATTCTTGAAAAAATTGTCATAGAAAAAAGAACTATTCTTATATAAATAATCAACTGGCAAAGTTCCATGACATGACATCTATAAGTTGACAAATGTACCCTAATTACCTGCAGGGTCTCGCCTTTAATTGATTTGGCTGAACACTCTGCTAAAGGACTGGTTCTGTGTCTAGTTCCACTGGACACACATTTACTCTTGTTCCTTTCCAGTATGGTCTCTGTGAACTCTGTTACTTCAGCTCCTACATTTCCATTTGCTCAGCATTCACTGAGCGGGGAAGTGTGGGTCTACCTTGACGGAGTAGGCCAGAGAGATGGTGACAGCGAGAGGTAAGCCCTCTGGGACAGCCACCACCAGCACAGTGACTCCGATGATAAAGAACTTGACAAAGTACTGGACGTAGATTGGAGTACACTCCGTCTTCCATGACTGACCTGCAACACACACCACGCTACATATTAAAGCCAAGTAGATAAAGGACTGAGTCATACACAGCAGAGCGGTAAACATTGACCACAACAGGAAGTAAAAGGGATGTATTCGGAGAAAGTGTGTGCGTTTGCTTGTTTGTTAGTTTGTTTGTTGGGAAGTTGTATACACACATACCTTCAACGACAAACGTGTTGACGACAAAGAACAGCACCAGAATGATGACAGTGATGGCCGACATCACTAAACCTGTGGACGAGATTCAAATAAGACAGTTTATCAGTGACGCACACTTCCACACTGTGCTTTATCATCAACTTCTTTCCTTCAGCTGCATGATCACGTTTCATCAATCGCTACGAGGAACTTTCAGTTTCTGTTGAGTATAGCGGCCCCTTTGGACAAAAGCGGTAGTGTCTTTAGGACACCAGTGTCTTTAAGATCGTTGCTAGCGCGCCCCGGCAGTGCATGCCTTTGTTCTGGAAGCGAGTCAGATCAGAGGATGCTACTTGATGAAGTTATGTGCTTTATATGTGACTATGTAAGATTAATAATGGTAATATGACGATGGTGAAGCAAAGTCAACTTTGACTTTGTATCGCTCACAAACACAGGATGTTCCGATCTGCCTGCCGTAAATCGTTTTGTCTAGGTTCCGAGGAGAATGTACACAAGCAATAAAATAATAGCTATATAAAAATAGCTAAATAGTTTTTGCAGATGGTCTCGGGTGCTATTACGGATAATTTATAATCATCGGAGGAAAAATTAGACTGTTTCATAAACATTTAAAAGTTCCTAGTAGGAGTTTCAATGAAACGTAATCCTACCTATGACTCTTCACACCTCATGTGCAAAGTTTCACACAATTAATCCATCGTATTCAGGAAGAAACTTTCTCTCACAACTTTGTGTGATGATGTCTAGAAAGTGTGATGATGAGAGACAGTTCTTCACCTGCTTTGCCGATTTGAACGGCGAGTTTGGTGAGCTTGCCCTGCAACACGCTCTTCTCCTTCTTGGGTATGTTGGTCTTCTTCTTCTCCCTGTCCTCCACCTCCCCTCCCTCTGCACTCTTCAGGGGTTGCATCTCCATGGCAACACCCCCATCCTGCTTCTTGGCTGAAACACACACATACAACATACATTTGTTCAGCACCGCGCTTGCAGACCTCACACGACTCACACATTTTAGACACATCATTAAGCGTTTACCTTTGTTCTGATTGTTCTCCACGGCTCCGTCGGGTTGTTTACCTGAGAGCAAGGGAGGGTCAGTTAGACACATGTACAGGTAAAGATAAGAGGATAGCACCACAAACATTTATGACAAGTGTGCATATTCAGAGGCACCGACTCTTCAGCTTTCATATTTTCTTAAAGGTGTAGTCAGTAATTCTGGAGAACGCTTGTTGTCAAACTCTTAGTTTTTGTCTAAATCATTGAAAATCTACACACGATCCACTACCTGTCAGTATTGTGTGTCGGCTAAACAAAGGATCTAGTGTTAATTCACAGCCTAGGCTCTGTAAACAGGCATGTAAAAAAAGGGTATGTAAACAAAGTGGGCCCACCCTAGCTAGCAACAAGCCCTTTTACAGAGCCTATGCTGTGTAATACTGGATATTTTTCAGCGAACACACAGAACAGACACATAGCGGATCATGAAGAGATATTCACTGATTTTTGAACAAAAAATTATTTTGACAACAAGCTGTCGCCAGAATTGACTGACTCCACCTTTAAGACAAAGTAACACTTCCATAAACAGAAAAGGCACAAAGAAGCAATACTCAAGGGAAGAGCAATAAAGGTGCACACATCTTCATACAAGTTCCATCATAGGTCACTGTCACTTTAACTGCCCCGTATACTGGGGTCAATCCTTGGCTGAGGAAAGGGGCGGGGCAGACAACTTTATGCTCACATACCATTGGTGACTGTGCTGTGACTGGCATCTGTAGAGACGGGCAACTGATTACTGTCCTCTGTTTGGGGGGTTTGTGAGGGGAGGAAAGTTTTGGTGGGAGGCACATGAGAGGATTTGGGCAAAAAGGGGGAAACGAAAGAGGGCAAAAAAAGGAAGAACAAAAAAAACAATTAAATGTGTTTGTGCCCACGGTGGCAGTAGGAAGTAGAACGAGTGAATGTGACAGCGTAGAACGAACAAAAATAATTGAATTCAGCCTCAATCTCGAAAAAATTTGAGACAGATTAAGGAAGAGCGTAAACAGCCCCATAGCAAACACACACATCGCACGAGGAAAAACTAACCAGTTATGGCATTTGTAGAAGTCTCATGAATAATGTATGGGCCTCCAGTAAATGCCTGTCTGAATGATCCAGTCGAGTCCACAAAGGGCTACTGTGCTGAGTACAATGCACGGCTAACACTTCGGAAAATAGAATGAGACTTAATACTGGCATTCTTTCAGGAAAATAAGCACTAATTAGTTTCTGTCAATTTCTGTACGCTGGGATAACACAGATGTTTTCTCCTTTTTCCAGAGGCCAACAATGCCGCACACATTCCCATGCAGAAGTGAGAGGTGCAGTCAGTGGTAGAGAGAGGGAGGCCCGGGATGAATGGCTCTGGTAATGATATTAAACTAAAGTGCTTCTGAAAGTATGGCTAGCTTCTGTTGTTGTCTTCAGCTCCGCTCTGACTGCAGGGCCCTGTCCAAAAAACAAATGTGAGCATAGACTAATGCAGTGCTTCTCAAATGGTGGGGCGCGCCCCCCTGGGGGGGCGCCGTGAGTTGTCAGGGGGGGGCGCGGGCTGCCTTGATTTCCAACTGACAAAAAAAAAAGTTTTTTTTTTAATTTTTTTTTTTTTAGTGCTAGCAAGCGCTGTGTGTGCTTGTGTATGGTCATATCCTCGCGAAAGGCCGCGATTTGCAGTAAATAAATGTCCAAGTGTCTCTGTAGGTTATTTAAAAAGAAATCAAGCAAGTAGACTAATAATAACGTTAATGAATTATTGGTTATCGCATGACAGAAGGCCTATTGGCCTATAATAATAAAAAAAACACCACCTTAACTATGTTTACAGTTTAAAAATGTTTTGAATGAAATGCAAACCTCAGTGAATCATTTGCTCTTGTTTCTCTGTCCTGAGATTCACACAGACTGAGCAGTCTTGTTTAAATTTTACAAATTGAGCTAATAAACTGAACTTTGAATGTTTTTGCTGCAGAAGTTATCTCAGCTAATTTTTGTTATCTAATTTGATAATAAGGTGATTGTATGCAGAATGCTCGTGCCAGAAACTCATACAGTGGTTTTGTACAGATAAATAAATAAATATTGGCAGGTTCTCAATAGTATTTCAATTTAGGGGGGGCGCGAAAAAATTTCTGTCCCCTAGGGGGGGCATGACAGAAAATAATTGAGAAGCACTGGACTAATGCTTCGTTCGTTGACCGCCCAACAACACTCTTCCCCGAATCTCTCTGGCTCCCCTTGCTCTTTCAATAATTGATTCAATCTGCAGCCTCTCTTTTTCTCTGTCTCTCTCTTTCTTTCGCTCCCTCTCTCTCTCTACTTCTCTCTCTCTCTTTCAGATTATATTAAGGGAGAGAAGGAGAAACAGGGTAGAGCAAAGAGAAAATGAAAGAGCCCACAGGAGTGGGGTAAACAAGGGACGGTGTGTGTGTGTGTGTGTGTGTGTGTGAAAGAGAGAGAGAGCGAGAGAGAGAGAGATAACAAAGCTGTAAAGGCAGGAGAGAGAATGTGAGACAGAGTGAAGAGGATGTGGGCTAAATTATCCATGAGGTTAAACTGGTGTGTTTCCTCTTAAAGCTCTTATCCGAAATCAGTTAGGCACCCGACTAACTCTACACACATACACACACACACACACACACACACACACACACACACACACAGAGACGCACAAGCATTCTGCGATGTGTGAGCGTGGACAGATTATGAGACAATACTCGTGTCACTCGTAGTTCAACTTCATACTATCCTTTATATGGTTGTATTTCATCTCTTTATGGTCATTGTGTAGCTGTTTGTGGCTGTCTTTGTTTTTATTTGTGATCATGATGAATCAACGTGTAGTTGATTACATCTCTTTATGGTCATATTGCGTGGCTTTATTGTAATTTTACACGTCTTTGTCGTAGTTCTACCTCACAAGGTAGTTTTAGATTTTCGTGTCTATGCTCTAAGGTTTTTTTTTTTTTTTGTGATTGCTTTGCGTGTATTTGTGGTGATCTTGAGTCTGTGATCATGTGAATGCCATTGTGGTCATTTGGAGTCCAACCTCTCTTTGTGTGCCTGATGCTTTATGAATATTTGCGAAATATCTGTTTGTAGTTTTTTGTGCGTCTCTTGAGCCGCTGCGTGGTCATTTCTGTGTTTTTTCATCTGTTTGAAGTTCATCTTGAGTCCATCACTTTTGCATTCCTTTGACAATGATTTGATTTAGTTTCCAACAAGATGCCCCAACCCAACAGTCCCCTGGGCCTGTGCTTGATATACTGTAGGTCTGTTCAATAAACCCGAGAGCACTTTCAAGTATTCCTCCATGAAGATGTCTGAGCAAGATTCGACTCTTGCCTGAATTTTCTTAGCATCTGTTTATTTTCTCCACTAGTTTCTTCAACACACATCTCTCTCTCTTTCTCTCATTACAGTGGAAAACACAATTCTTTTTGTATACTGTATGTACTGTCTCTCCCCTGATTCCTCTCTTTGACTTACCTTTTTTCTCCTTTGTTTCTTCCTCCATCTCTCCAGCACCCAGCAGAGTGAAGATGATGCCTGTCTGCGAGTTGACGCCCACAGCTGTCACCAGCATCCTGCCTGAACCCTCCATCACATGGGTACCTGAACATCCAAAAAGATCACTGCTTTAGATTCGGTTGAGAGGCCAGTGGTCCTTGCAAAAGTGGCACCCCCAAGTGGTCACAGATATGAAACAACAACCTGATGATATTGCATTGAGAGATTCCTTATAGGTTCTTTGGTAACATTTTACAAGAAGGGTACATTAATGAACTGCTTAATAAAAACCATAAAAGCATTACCTAACTGTTAATAAATGCTCAGTAAATGCTTAATGAATGTAAACTAAGCATTAACTAACCCATAATAACTAATAATTAACATTTACTTAATGCTTAATAGGCATTCACTAACCATTGATAGCATTAACTTAGCATTAACTAACAGTTTATTAATGTACCCAGTTATTGTAAAGTGTTACCGGTTCTTCTTACGCGTTTAATTTTCTTCGCAGTCACAAAGCTATTTTATTGAACATTCCTCCAACCTGTTTTGAACCTGACTGAATGGATGGCAGGGTTTTTCAACATTGGCATATTAGCACTTTGCTAGCAGCTAACAGTTAACAGTGGCTTACTTTCACACTATCACATCTAACGGACACAAAGCAGCTTTTCTTTTGGTCTTCACCAAGTCCTGACAGAATTTCAAAATTCATAAACGCTGAGACTCTAAGCTCTGACGCGCGTTACTAAATCAGGTGATGATTAGTTGTGGATTTGTCACTCGGAATACACATTCATGCTAAATGAGCGATGGATTGAGATACATTTTGCATTCATTTAGCTAGCATTAGCATTTATACCTGATAATAAAATGTACAGTATTTAAGTCACAAAGTCTGTGATGCTGTGGTGGAGCATATATTCTCCTACTTCTCCACATCCACTACAGGCATTGGACAACACATGGCCTGGAAAGGTTCAATTAAGACCTCTCTGACCCCAAACAAAAACATAGCATTTTAGTTTAACTGAAGCAATACTTATCAACTGCAATTTGTCAGGTGTTTGTGCCATTTTGATATTTTATGTTTCATGATGTTCAGGCTTGAGTTATTGTGTCTATCCCATAATAAGCATAATGTCTTCCTATGAGAACCAGGGTGGCAGTAACAGTAAAAAACTAAAATGTGAAAACAAACCTGAGAGCAGCATGGGGTCCTTGTCCACAGATTTGTCTACCTGGTCAGACTCTCCTGTGAGAGAGCTCTCATCTATCTTCAGGTCGTTGCTTTGGATCAAGACACCATCAGCCGGCAGCAGGTCCCCTAAACACAGACGTGTACATGACACTGTTTGATTCCCCTTTCTTGTTCATGTCCTTGGACAGTCAGGCTAGCTGTTTCCTTCTGCTTCCAGTCTTTATGCTAAGCTAGGCTAATTACCTGCCACTCAAGGCAACAACATGTTACTTTTCTACCTTAAGAAACAGTTTCAAAGTTGGTCTGATAGTACTTCAAATAGGGAGAATGGCATCTGTCCCATTCCCACAATACAGAAACAGAGAAAGTGACCGAGAAAGAAGCCGGATAGAGTAAATATTGGACAGGCTTTCACACGTTGGTGAAAGCTCTACGAAATAGTGTGCTGCATGTCCGACGCCGATGGTCATCTTATCCAAGTTATGTCTCAGATTTGCATACAAATAGATGCATACATCCATCTTACGGCAAAAAGTGTCTCTTTCTGGTTGATATTCAACTGAGCTTTGTAAGTTTGGAAAGTAACAAACCTACTTCAACTTACGTTAGCATGTAATAAATTACCCTCTCCAATGTAACGTTAGCCATTTCGCCATCAAGTTAAACAGTTGAATAATGTTACATATACATACAAATCTATTACACCGACATCTGTGACCTACCAGAAACTGTGACTGATTGACATTGTCTCTATGGGAAAAGGTAAAGCCCCATATGTGTTTTACAACAGTGCAGTTGCACTCAGAGCCTTTAGTTGGCACCAAAGTCCACCTAACTGAAATGATACATATTGATGCTTTAATATTAAGCGCACAGACATGAGAGTGGAATCGTCCCTCTCATCTAACTCTTGTGAATCAAATGAGGATATTTCCCAAAACATCAAACTATTGCTTTAAGGACAGGTAGTAATAATGAAAGTTTGCGACGTCACAGCATTATTATACCTTTGGATGCAGCAACAATTTTACAATTTCCTTGTAAAAAGATCTGATGTATAATTGTTGTCCAACACAAGCTGGCTAACCCCAATTTTATAATTTTGAGTCAGTCGTTAAAAAAAATACTGAAATTACCAGGGTTTTCAAAATAAGAGTCTCTGAAGGTGACGTTTGTTAAAAAAACGTTGTTGTTCTTTTTTTGGGGGAAAATATTCTGTAGGGTGAACAATTCATCATTCAATTAAAAAAATATATAAACGGACTCATCGGTAGTGAAAGTATTTGTAAGCTGCTTCGTTTTTTTTCTTTCTACAATTGAGCGATTGAGGAGATGCCCTTACCGTATTTGACCTGGGCCATGTCCCCCACCACCATGTCGGACACAGGGATCTGGATGACATTTCCTTTCCGCACGACAGTGAACTTCTGCTCTTGCTCGATCCGACTCTGCAGACCCCGGAACTGCTTCTCTTTAGACCAGTCGTTAAACGCCGTCACCAGGACGACACACACCACAGACAGCAAGATGGCCGCGCCCTCAATCCAGCCAGTGTCCCCCTCCTCTTCACTCTCTGCGGACGCCGACAAGTTCCCACATGCTGGAATGGGGAATGAATGAAAGGACCGATGGTAAGACTTTATACACGGCTACAAAATCAAAACTGACAGAGACAATATTTAACCTGGCGAAAACACCTGTTGCTCAGTGTAGTTAGGATAGGTACGCTATCTCTCCCATAAGTTAACAAATGTAAGATGGAAAGGTACATTTTAAAGGCTAAATCTGTGATCCAGATATAAATAAATGAGTTGACCACCAACACCAAAGCTGACAGAAGACACATATCAAAACCTCATGAGCCAAGGAAAAACCGTTAGGAATGAGCTCAAACAAACTGTATGGTTGAGGTTTGACGCTGCAGCTTTTTTGTGTGTTAATTATCATATGATTAATTACAATTAACACATACATTCAAAAAGAAAAGTTCATGCCATTGAGCACCTGACTACAAAGCTTGTGTTGCACCCCTCTGCCTTACAAAATGGACGTGAGGATGGTGCCTGTGTGCTGCTGTTTTCCTGGGGATGCTCTGTGTGGTTTCAGACAGAACCACAGTGCCATATTTGTTCCTCCTGTTGGTGGGGCCCACTTCCTCTTTGGTGTGAACTTTCACTGCGGTTAAGAGACCCAGAAAGCTAATGGCAACAATAAGGCTCTCCACTGTTTGTTGTTACACGATTCTTTTGGTTTGTGCATTTTCATCTTTTAACCATGAACAGGAGCAAAGTCTCAAATACATAGATTCATTAACACCATCTACAGAATTTGCTTTCTAAGATGATTTCATCAGCAGATACCCTTCTCTACTTGGCTTACTAATACACTGCATTTTAAAGGTAACTTGTGGACACACTGTTGAGCCAAATTAGAATAGGCCTATTTTACTTCTATATGACTTCATTTTCACCCTTCTCCCTTTTCTTTAGCTCTCACTTTGCTTTTACGAACAGCCGAAAATATTTTTCAACCTCAGCTATTTCTTCCTTTTATTCTCTTCCCACATCCTTAACTTCCACCAGGCCTCATTCCTGCTTTCCCTCTCAAAGCAGGACACTAACGACCAGGCGATATGTATGAGCTGATGATGATTCGTCTTTCCTCACCTCCCTAAATATCTCCCCCTCTGTTTCTCTCCATCAATCACCGTCCCTGCTATACACATCCATCTTCCCCCACCCAAAACACTCGGCCAATGTATCGGTGCGTATTATTTACCTTTTGCCATACGTTAGCGCTTATCAATGGGAGCGTGTCTATGTTCCCACAGCCCGATGGTCCCACATTTTAAAGTAATCTAACTATATAATAGAGAATAGTTTTCTGTGTGTGTGTGTGTGTGTGTGTGTGTGTGTGTCAGTCTCACTCCTATTCTAACCTCTCCCTGTTTCCCATTACCCTAACCCTAACCACCCAGCTGTGATGCCTGTACCGAATCGCAAATTTCAGGAATATAGGGTTGTGGTACCATCAGGCTGTGGGTCTATCGGGCAGTGGGAACAAAGGGCTCACTCGGTATCAGTATATGCATTAATATACAGTCATATGAAAAAGTTTGGGAACCCCTCTCAGCCGGCATTATAATTGACTCTGCTTTCACACAAAAAAGATAAAAGTGGTATGTCTTTAATTTACCAGGAACAGCTAAGTACTGGGATGTTTTCCAAACAAAGATTTTTTGAAAAGCAGTATTTAGTTTTATGAAATTAAATAAAATGTGAAAAACTGGCTGTGCAAAAATATGGGAACCCTTGTGGTCTTGCTGATTTTAATGCATGTAACAGCATGTAAAACTGAGGACTTTAAACACAAAGTTGGTTGGATTATGTTGTTAAGCCTTGAACCTCATATAAAGGTCTGTTTAATCATGATAAAAGGTATTTTAGGTGCCTAAATGCAAGTTCTACTTCTCTTTGACTCTCTGCAGAAGTGAGACAGAATGGGATCATCAAAACAGCTCCCAAAAGATCTTAAAAACAAAGATTATTCATTGTCATGGTTTAGGGGAAGGCTACAAGAAGCTTTCCCAAAGGTTTCAATTGTCAGTTTCTACTGTAAGGAACGTTGTCAGGGAATGGAAGGACACAGGCACAGTTGCAGTTAAACCCAGGTCTAGCAGACCAAGAAAAGTACAAGAGCGGCATATGCGGCGGATTGTGAGAATGGTTGCACACAACCCAAAGATCACCTCCAAAGACCTGCAAGAACATCTGGCTGCAGATTGTGTATCTGTACATGGTTCAACAAATCAGTGCAATTTGCACCAAAATATCTGTATGGCCGGGTGATGAGAAGGAAGCCCTTTCTGCGCCCACGCCACAGACACAGTTGCATGGAGTATGCAAAAGCTCATTTAGACAAGCCAGATTCATATTGGAAGAAAATGCTTTGGACTGATGAGACAAAAATTAAGTTATTTGGTCTTTATAAAAAGCAGATGTTTTGGTGCAAATTGCGCTGAATTGTTGAACGATGTACAGATACACAATCTGCAGCCAGATGTTCTTGCAGGTCTTTGGAGGTGATCTGTGGGTTGTGTGCAACCATTCTCACAATCCTCCACCTATGCCGCTCCTGTTTTTTTCTTGGTCTGCCATGCCTGGGTTTAACTGCCACTATGCCTGTGTCCTTCCATTTCCTGACAACGTTCCCTACAGTCGAAATTGACAATTGAAACCTTTGGGAAAGCTTCTTGCAGCCTTCCACTAAACCATGACAATGAACAATCTTTGTTTTTCAGATCTTTTGGGAGCTGTTTTGATGATCCCATTCTGTCTCACTTCAGCAGAGAGTCAAAGAGAAGTGCAACTTGCATTTAGGCACCTAAAATACATTTTCTCATGATTAAACAGACATTTCTATGAGGTTCAAGGCTTAACAACATAATCCAACCAACTTTGTGTTTAAAGTCATCAGTTTTACATGCTGTTACAGGCATTAAAATCAACAAAACCACAAGGGTTCCTATATTTTTGCACAGCCAGTTTTTCACATTTTATTTTATTTCATACAACCAAATACTGCTTTTCAAAAAATCTTTGTTTGGAAAACATCCCAGTATTTAGCTGTTCCTGGTAAATTGAAGACATACCACTTTTATATTTTTTTTGTGAAATCAGAGTCAATTATAATGCCGGCTGAGAGGGGTTCCCAAACTTTTTCATATGACTGTATATATAGGGGAAGGTGGGGTGATTTGTGCAACTTTTTACTCAAAGTGATTTTAAAGTGAGGCCTTGACAGTTATGTCTCCAACTCAAATATGTACATATATTTCAGGATGTTGTGCATCCCTGGCAATAAAAACTTTGGATCTGGAATAAACTGTTTAAGAAATATAGCTTTCGGAAAAAAAGTTGTCTTGTCGCACAAATCACCCCACTACGTGGGGTGATTTGTGCGTCATTGTGTCACAATGACAAAGTCACCATCATCATCTTTCTGGCCATCTGAACTCTCATCAGTGGTGTCGTTAAGTGGAATTGAGATGTCACTCTCTTCTGAGCTACTGTAGACAATCACTTTCTTTTGGTGACCAGCGTATACAGCCATGCCACTGGCACAACTCTCAGAAATGTACTTTGCACTAGTTGCTCCGTGCTTGTGGAACCAACTGCCACCTGACAAATGTGATTCCCCCTACATTTCTGCCTTTAAATCAAGGCTCAAAACCCATATGTACACCCTGGTGTTTCCTCCCCATTAACCTCTGCACTACTTACTTACCTCTGCACTACTATCTGTGTTTATGTGGATGTATGGGCTTTACGTCTTTTATTTTGGTTATTGTTATTTTACCTTCATTGTTTACCTACTGAATGCACTATGTACAGCACTTTGGACAGTGCAAACTGTCATAAATGTGCTTTTATAAATACATTTTACTTACTTACTTACTTATAACTCACCCAGGCCCTTGCGCACAAATCACCCCATCCCCAGAATTTTGGATAATAGGCATGATGCAGCAATTTAGGGTTGACATTGTGCTAATTATATAGACTCAAAATGTAGCATACCAAAGCACTAAAACATGTGTCAAATGTTTTCAAACGTGTCTATAATTGTTCAGACACAATAATCAAAAAACCTTGATCATGGAAATTTTACTTTGAAAGGCAAAACACAGTTTTTTGAGCTTAAATGTGCTTATATCTTATTCCTTGTGTCTCCCTTCTTTACAGGATGAGTCAAATGGATGGCTCTTCTTAAATATGTGGTCACATTTCCAATTTCTTCCACGGTTTTCTAGAAACAATGGGTTTTGCAACTTCCAAAATGCACAAATCACCCCACCTTCCCCTATATATATACTGTATATATATTTTTTTTTATTTTATTTTTTTTTTTCAAACAAGAGGTGGCTTGGTGTTCACACTGTTACTGTCACATTGTCACTGCCAATGTATTTGCCCCCCCCCCCCCAAAAAAAAAAACCCTGTCCACACCTTCGGCGTCCCCTCCAGGAGGCTGGTAGAAGGAGAGGAATAGGGAGATGATGGCAGCAGCCTCCAAGATGATGAGAGTGACGTCCTGTAAGGCCTCCCACACCAGCTCCATGAAGGTCTTGGGCTTCTTGGGGGGGATGAAGTTTTGGCCGAACGCTTGACTCCGACGCTCCATGTCTGCAGGGTCCCCACTGAGACCTGACAGACGGAGAGGGAGGCAGTGAGACAGGCAACAGGGAAGACAGACACAGGGATGAAAATGAGGCTGCTGAGGTGATAGCAAAGTTATTTCTGTTAATGGCGTGATAAAAACCAAAAGCCGTCTGCACACATTCACAAGGCAGACACATTCACAAGTTCACTTCCATTCATAAACTTGTAGAATGAATTCCTACGAGGAAGGCACTGTTTTAGAAGGTAGTTGTTTATCACTAGGACACATTAGACACTCACTGCTGTTACACACATGCAAAATCAGCACAAAGACTCAACCCCAAAGGAGCCAAAAGCTGTTCTCCAGCCTATACCGAAAATCTGTTTCAAACAGTTAAATATATTTTTAAAGGCTGCTATCTCCAAGTTTACAGTTCTGCCTGCAAACTCTCTCTCTCTCTTTCATCTCCATCCCCCTCTCCTCTCCCCTTCAACCTCACCCCTACATGATTCAGTTTCCATGGTGACCAGGATATCAGGTCGATGGCTTCCTGTATCTAACAGGTTTCTGCCCAGCAACAGGTGATGTCATTCCTCCAGTGAGCTAGGTTTGGAGCAGAACTGTCTTTTTTATTTTTTTTATTTTTCTGATATTTCGGAGGGGGGGGGGGGGCATCACTCTGTATGTTGTGGTAGGCCAAGATCGGTGACTATCTTTGCTTCTGTTAACCTGTGTGTGTGTGTGTGTGTGTGTGTGTGTGTGTGTGTGTGTGTGTGTGTGTGTGTGTGTGTGAGTGTGTGTGTGTGTGTGTGTGTGTGTGTGTGTGTGTGTGTGTGTGTGTGTGTGTGTGTGTGTGGACCCATCCCGGTCCATTGTGCTTGCCGCAGGGAGCCATGTGTAGCTCCCAACACCGACTGAAAAGTTGTGTGGCAATATGACGTTCAACAGGGTAGAGCCAAGGCAGGGAGAAAACAGGCAACCTTATGCTGAGTAATAGTAGCAAGCTGTACCCCCCTACTTTCACTCCATCCCTCCTTCTCTCCCTCACTCGTTCATCCCTCCATCACTCCCTTCCTCCTCATCCTCTCGTTGGCTCTCCTCTTTTTCTCCCTCTCTCAATCTCCCCTTGATGTGTCCTTGACAATGCGGCAAGCTGTTCTAGCTTTCTCTCCTCACCCCCCCCCCCCCCCACCATCACACACACACACACACACACACACATACACACACACACACACACACACACACACACTCTCACTCCGTCTTTCTCCTCCTCCTTTCTGTCTTTTCAGTGTGGATATAATGGTCTCATACTGCAGTGCTGTGGTATCCGTATCTCAGTGAGTGTGAAACAGAGAGAGATGCATTGGTTTAACCCCCTCACCCCCCCCCCCTGCTCTGTGTATCATCTTACACATAATGCTCGGCATCATCATAATGTATGTGTGTGGTGGTATGTATGCCCTGTGTGTGTGTCATACAGTACTGTTTCAATATGCATTTCCGTTGGCAGAAGTATTTCTATACTCTCTCTCTCTCTCTCTCTCTATCTATCTGACCCCTCCTCTAACGTACCCCAGCCTTCGTCGGAATTTCGACTGTTTCAGATCTGGAGCAGAAAATATCAACAGTCTGCAATTTTCAGAATGATAGGTAACAAGTTTGAGCAGACAATGCTTCTAGTAATGACATTAGATTTCTACAACATCTCTGTTCCTCCGTGTTTGGCAGGTTTGTCAGGTGACACCACATGTAGTTAAATAGACTGCATTTACACAGTGTCCCTGCAAAGTCAGCAGAGTCAAAAGAACCCGACCAAGTGTGCGGAAAGCAGCGTCAATGTGTGTGTGTGTGTGTGTATGTGTGTGTGTGTGTGTGTGTTGTTTGCCAACTGTGCTTTGTAGGGACAACTGCAGATACATGAGTCTTTGTCTTTGTGTGTGTGTGTGTGTGTGTGTGTGTGTGTGTGTGTGTGTGTGTGTGTGTGTGTGTGTGTGTGTGTGTGTGTGTGTGTGTGTGTGTGTGTGTGTGTGTGTGTGTGTGTGTGTTTGGTTTGGTTTGTTGGGACCTGTGCCACTGATTCCTGATCAGCTAACAGTATCAAATTAGCAACACTCAACACAGACTTTCTGTAACTCAACACCCACCAACTCTCTCACTTTTTATCCATCTCTCTCTCACAGAAACACACACTGGCCCTGTTTCTCTCTCTCTCTTATTCCTCTATTTACCTCTCTCTGTTCCTCACCATCTCCATCTCACAGTTATAAGTCATCTTTCTCTCTCTTGCTGACTTTCCCAGCCAACTTCTCTCCACTGTTGTGTTGCTAGGCTACAAACTAGTTGAATGAGTGGGCGTTGTGTGGTACCACACCCCTGTTAGAAGCCAACAAGTGCACATACACACTAGACACAGACACAGAAACCCACATGCTGCCCTCAGGAGCCATTACAAATCTTTGATTGGCAGAATTGTGATAACTTGTTATTGTGTGGGTGAAAGTTATCAATGAAATGTGCAGGATTAGTGTGGAAACAATCAGTGGTCAATTTTAATCCCAGATTAATTAAATTTACAGAGATAAAAAACCTGAATAAAAGCTGCTAGGGTGAAACCAGAAAATGTTCAACCAGATTATGAAAAACATTAATTGTCGATTTTAAATGATTGTTTATTTAGTTGAGTAATTTTATGTAGAAAATGTTTGGCATACATGTGGAAATAAGGCAGCCCAACATTATTAAAAAAGAATAGAGAAAGTAGTTGCGGTTCCATGATGAGCCCACAGTTACAGACACTGTGTCTGCAATAATTTCACTTTTACTCCATCATCCGTTTATTGATTTACTCTATCCGCTTTCCATCCATTTATCAATCCATTTGTCCACCCAGGTTCTCCGTGCATCCGACAGGATTACACCCTGAGCCTTCACTTCACCTGCCTCCGCCTGTTTGAGCTGTGTGACGCATGTCTCAATTCAGTCTATTGTGCATTAGAATGCATACGTATAAAAAGAGTTTGTCGACGAGTTAGTGTAATGTTTTTATAGAAGGACCGTGACCACATGGGATCCGGCGCACCATTTGTTTGAACTAATGATACAGACGTAGAAATCAGGCACGTTCATAGTGTGGTGTTTATGTGTGACCCTGCCATCCATTCATCCATCTAGCCATCTACTCCTACATTATTAATCCACCCATTCTTTCATCCACCGGTGGAGCAGCTCAAGCGTTCCTCTGTCCTTGCCAGCTCACCGTCAGACGTGTTGCACTGTAGTCTCTGGCAGAGCCCGTCTGTGTCTCCGTAGCTCTCCTGGATCTTCTGCAGGGCGTCGTTCCCTCGCAGCTCCATCAGCTCTCTGAGCTCCATCAGTGTGACCCCAAAGTCTCCCCCTGCACCACTGACATCTGCCCTGCCTCCTCCTCCCTTTGTCCCTTTGGGGTAAAACTCCACCGCGCTGTTTGCCATTTCACCCATGGTGGCTGTCGTCGACATGTCAGTAAGGTTCTTCCCTGTCGTTTTGGTCCTCCTTTCTCTCTGTAGTCCGTCCTCCACTCAGTTCCCCTTTCGTTTACTTTGTGGAGGGCTGTTCATGTGCTCAACACTCAGAATCTCACTTCTGCCTCGATTTTCTAATATAAAAAAATGTGCAATAAAAATGGTACACCTAAAACCCTTTTTTAACCTTATTTAAGGGCAACGAAGGCGTTAAGCAGTTTATCGTTTCGTCCTCACTGTTCGGGCCTCCCACTGCTCCTTTAATTCTCCATAACAGGAGGCGGAGGGTGAGGGGGATCAAGGATAGCGAACAGGCGCACTTCAGAGGGGTGGCGTCTGAATGAATCCAGCTTTATCTTTTCCTTGGTCTCCTTTGCGACTCCGCTCTTTCCTCGTTTCGGTCCCCCTCCCTCCAGGGTCACGGCCAGTCCATGGACGGACGGGCAGACAGGCTGACGGACAGATAGACTGACAAACGGGGATGGAGGGATGATTGACGGATGGAGAGAGGGGCGAGCGGGACAAAGGCGGCTGATAAATCGGAGACAGGAAGTGAATCCAGTTCAGAGGTAGCTAGTGCTGCACCACCAGGACCTGAGAGAAAGAGAGAGAGGAAGAGGTAAAACATTAACACTCAGTTCTATTGATCCCACCCACTGTTATTACACCAAGTCATCTCTGAGGAAGACATGAGGCTGTTGAGACTGGCTTCAGTTGTAACCCTGACTGTATGCTTAGAGCACTGGCTACAAACAACAGTACACGTACAAGTATGACTTGAAGTACACATGCATTTCAGGAAAAGGGTGCAAAACAATGATAACCTAAACAGTGAATTCAAAAACGCTTTTTCCTCCATTGATAATCTAAAACCGCTGACTGTGGCAGCTTGAGAAATTGGAGAAAATGGGTAAAGCCTGAAAAGTCTAAGAGTGGGGGTTGTATTATTTTATAGAA
>NC_137211.1:22607460-22739960 GCF_949987685.1 Ammodytes marinus | reverse complement strand
CCTCTACCACTCATTAATGATGACATCACGGAGCTGGTGGATATTAGATAACTTACTCTCCTCCACCTTCCGTTTGAGGATGCCCGAAATATGCTCAACAGGGTTTAGGTCTGGAGACATGCTTGGCCAGTCCATAACCTTTAACCTCAACTTCTTTAGCAATGCAGGGGTCGTCTTGGAGGTGTGTTTGGGGTCGTTATCATGTTGCAATACTGCCCTGCGGCCCAGTTTACGAAGATTGAGTGCACATCAGCCTCATACCCAGAGGTTGGCTTTGGAAAATAGGCCTATGAGTGCTGCCAGCATTGCTGCAGGGCTTGAAGGAGTGGGGGGTCAGCCTGTCAGTGCTCCGCACACGGCATCATACTGGTCTGCATGGCTGTTGTCCCAGAAGGAAGACTATTCTAAAGATGATGCAAAAGAAAGCCCACAAACAGTTTACTGAAGACAAGCAGACTAAGGACACGGATTATCATTACTGGAACCATCTCTGTGGTCTGATCGGACCAAGATAAACTTATTTGGTTCAGATGGTGTCATGCGTGTGTGGTGGCAACCAGGTGAGGAGTACAAAGACAAGTGTGTCTTGCCTACAGTCAAGCATGGTGGTGGAAGTGTCATGGTCTGGGGCCGCATGAGTGCTGCCAGCACTGGGGAGCTACAGTTCACTGAATGCCAACAGAGCAGCATGATCCCCTCCCTTTGGAAACTGGGCCGCAGGGCAGTATTCCAACATGATAACGACCCCAAACACACCTCCAGGACGACCACTGCCTTGCTAAAGAAGCTGAGGGTAAAGGTTATGGACTGGCCAAGCATGTCTCCAGACCTAAACCCTATTGTGCATCTGTGGGGCATCCTCAAACGGAAGGTGGAGGAGCGCAAGGTCTCTAATATCCACCAGCTCCTTGATGTCGTCATGAATGAGTGGTAGAGGATTCCAGTGGCAACCTGTGAAGCTCTGGTGAACTCCATGCCCAAGAGGGTTAAGGCAGTGCTGGAAAATAATGGTGGCCACACTAAATATTGACACTTTGGGCCCAATTTGGACATTTTCCCTTAGGGGTGTACTCACTTTTGTTGCCATCACTTTAGACATTAATGGCTATGTGTCGAGTTATTTTGAGGGGACAGTACATATACACTGTTATACACGCTGTACACTGACTACTTTACATTGTATCAAAGTGTCATTTTTTCAGTGTTGTCCCACAAAAAGATACAATGAAATATTTGAAGAAATGTGAGGGGTGTACTCACTTTTGTGAGATACTGTACATCTGCAAAATGTAAGTGAAGTTTAGGTAAAACAAAAATAAAATCCAAAGTGGTGTCATGAGATGATTAATGGGAGTATGACGTTTTGAGACATCCTGTTTTTTTTCTTCTACGAAATAGTGTATAGTTTTGCCTCTGTACACCTTGAAAGTGTATACTAATGACTCCATGCTAGGAGTGTACATGTAATATGTCTGTTTGATTGTGGAAAACGTGTTGAGAAGCAGCAGACACTTCCTCCTCTTTACTGTGTGAGATAACTAAGTAGGAGGCCCAAGGCGCTGTCCATTGTGCTGAAAGCCAGCGCACCCTAGTGCTTAACAACAAAGAAGCATGAGTACATTTCAGCACACCAGCCCCCCATCCACATGCAATGGCTATACCCAACTGGCTACTGTCAAAGCTTGTTATGCAGCCAACCAGGGAGAGGAGAAAGGGGAGAAATGTATTTATAGATGAATCAGATGAACTTATTAATAGATATCCTCTACACTACAGGGAGATGGACCACAGACTTGACTGTCCATGCATGTGCGTACACACACACACACACACACACACACACACACACACACACACACACACACACACACACACACACACACACACTCAGATCTTGATGAAAAGCTTTGTTGCTGATTTCATCTTTCCCTCCTCTTATCTTGAACTGTTCCACACCATCTCCCAGAGGCGCATGAGACATACTTTCTTTGAGGATGAGCACTAATCTTTTTAATTATTGCCAGTTATATATATGCAAAAGCTAACGTCCTCATTCTTCTTTTTTAAACACCTCAACTGTAGGTGTTTAGAAAGTGCCTGATTATCTGACAAATCCCAGAAATATTGTATTGGCTGACAGTTTTTTGGCAAATTGAAAATGCTCTATCACACCTACTACAAAGAAATCCAGGCCTTTTCCCCCTGATTTGTACTGATTTATCAACAACTATTTAAAAACAATAAATTGTTAAGTTAAAGGAATATATTCAATTCCAAATAGGTCCATATTCCAGCAACACTTTTAGTGTAAACATTCCCTTGTCCAGGCGTACATATAGGCTACACTAGGCCATATATAAACTGTGTCTACAGTGACAGTGCCTAACATAGTCAGACAGCAGCTCCCTTACACCAGGGATGAGGGAAGTGACATGCTATTGGATGTTTTGCCATTAAGTGTTTAAACTTTCCTCTAGCGGCTCCTTTAGCTCAAGATGTGTCAGAGTTAAATGTCTTAACAACTGTTGGGTTTTTAATTCAATTTGGTTAAGACGTTCATGTTCCTTTGGTCATCCCTTAACCGTTGAGGTCTAGTGCCATCATCAGGCCACATCTTAATGTGTATATTACTTATGTTGTAACCAAATACCTACAAAACTGAGGACATGCCTATAAGCTTGGGGCTGTACTTTGTTTACTGCTAATAAAACACATTGTATACTTGAAATCAGTAAATTCGCATTTTGATGTTAGCATTCTGCACATCTGCTGATTACAGTCTCATGGAACTGCCAGCAGGGCAGTAGACTCCTGCGGAGCCTAAAACTCTTAAAAGAGAACTAATATTGTTTTTTTTTCTGAGATTTACCTACACAACATTTATTGTTATAGAGAAACCAAGTTCTCAGTGGCTACAACCACTCAGACGTCAGCTCTAACCGTCCAAGGTTGTATTATTGCTGCCAGTAAGAAATGTCATCAAACCATCTCCAAAGGTCTTGATAGACTTTTGATCGATGGTTTGAAGTCTCTGTCTCACCCTTCCGTTTTTTCATTTCACTGTTTACGTGGGTGATATAGAATGTTCTCCTTGCTCCACCCCTACACTAAGCGAACACTCACACAGAAACACACATACACACACACACACACATATTCACTCTCTGAGATCCATTTTCTATGCATTATGCATTTAGAGTGATCAGGAGTGCTTGGTTGATGTAATAGGTCTGAGGCAGGAGGCTGCAAAGCTTTTATCCCAAACTGTCATTCGGATGTAAACATACAAATACACGCTGAGAGGTGTACACACACACACACACACACACAGCTGGTTTTGTGTGTGTGTGTGTGTGTGTGTGTGTGTGTGTGTGTGTGTGTGTGTGTGGGTGTGTGACCTTGGGACCTTCCCTGAAACCTAGAGGCTTAAGTGGTGTGTAAGCAGATGAGGCTGCAAAGTGTGGAAGTGTGACACAAAAGGATGCACCCTTGCTATTTTCCCTCCTTTTTCTTCTCACCCCCCCCCCCCCCCCCCCCGACCTCCGTTCCCACTCCTCCTCATCCCTTCCTTCCTTCCACCTCTCATCCATCCGTGTCACTCTTTTTCCCTACTCTTCCGACTCCTTGCCTCAGTATGCCTTCCCATCTGATGGTTAATTCATGGAGTCTGGCTGAACATGCACCCTCTCCATTATTAATATAACATTAGGGAGACAGAGGGAGGAGGAGGAGAGGGAGGGAGGAGAGAGGAAAGATGTGTTAGACGTATGGCGAGAAAGACAACCAGATTTCCTCAACAGCAACCACACAAGCACTTGGAGTAGGAGTGACAGCCGAGAAGGGTTAGAGAATTTGTCAGGAAGATGGAATACTGTGCCACATGTGATGCTGTTGGGATGCAAGTAATAGAGAGGAGAGGCAGAATGCATGAGAAAGGAGGGAAAGACAGAGACTCAGATGTGTCAGAGTGGATCATGTGACCATCACTCCTTTATACAGGACTCACACACACACACACACACACAACAGGCAGACCTGATTTTACAAGATAAATACAGAAATCTAAGCCAAAACGCTTCTAAAAATATCAACTCGAGAAGCTTTGTTCGGTGGAGAGGACGACATTAAAGAAACCTTTATCAGTATGCACCGCATCTCAGCGATGACAGGCAGCAACAGCAACTTATTCAGCTACATGCATTGCAAATGTTTGTCTCTTTTACCATGCACACTACAATTCAAAAATCATAATCGTGTCTTCAAGTCACCCACAATGTTTTCACACTTCACGCAGGCCAATACTATTACAGTTACGACTTCCTTACGGCTCTCTGGGATTTTAGCTTTGGACGTTGCACCGTTGCATGTGATCACAAATGAGCTCATTTTGAGTTTACCAACGAGTCAACCTCAAACTCATTCTATATCTTTCTTATTGTCAAGAAGTCCAATGAAAAGACCAAAACCAATGTGATTTTTGATATTTATTCAAAATAACACAAATACATGTACACTATGTAAACATACATATGTACACACACACTCAGAAAAGGAAAGTCATACCCAGAGACATACAAAATACAGTAAAGTACATATATGAATTAAAATACTGTAGAATGGTGTCCAGTTCATCAACTTCTTTCTTCTTACTCAGTTCATTTATTTTGTACTTTAGACCAAAGAGTTTTGCATTGGAGAATCTATTTTTCAGGAATACCATGAAAGGTCCCCTCGGTTTATGCTCCTGCTCCTGTTTGGACCGAAATTGTGTAACTTGTGTTACTAACTGCTATGTGGATTATTAGAGCCTGATATAAATAGTTAAAACCTGTGACCAAAAACAAACATGTTTGCCTTCTGCCTTTATCATTTCTTCTTTAATATCATTACTCTTAGTTTAACTGTGCTATTTCAATAGCATACACATTTTAAAACAAAGCCTACTACAGATCACATCCCCAGATGTTTTTTTTCATCTCAACAATTACAAAGTCTCTTCTGATTTATGAGAAGTTCTCTGAAAATGGTAGTGCTGCGAAAAAACACAAGACTAAACTTAATAAACCAGGGGGCACTTCAGCACCATAACCTCCATGATGCATGGACACCCGTGGTGAAGAGGCCTTTAAGACAATGAATGCATTCACATGTGAATACACTTGTTATCATCATATAATAATATGAAATGTTGTTATGAGTTCTGCATGTTAGACATCAAGGACAAATTTTTACATCCATACAATTCACATTGATGCAGCAGGGTGATCTGGACTTTAATCGAGAGTTGAGATTTAACCTCAACTATATGTACATAGTATTGTCAATACAAAATATCTACCATTCCCAAACGTTTTTAACAGATGCTTTGGAATTACTGATAGATGACTAGATGTTCCCATCACATCCATCTCTGTGGCATTTGCCATTAAAACGTGTTATGTGGGGAGTGTGAAGACACTTCTGGTGAAACCTGCTGCTGATGATATGTTCCAGAGAACATCAGTATTCTGCAGGGCTTCGATCAGAGAGACAGACAGACAGAGAGACAGAGACAGAGACAGAGACAGAGAGAGAGAGAGAGAGAGACAGAGAGACAGAGAGACAGAGAGACAGAGAGAGAGAAATGTCTCCCTAGGGTGGCAGGAATCAGTAGTGCAGCTGTGTTTTTGTCACAGCTCACAGACTAACTGGGGCAAAACAGAGGTTGCGTTCCGAATTGCATACTCTTTCTTTTTTCTATTCTACATACTACATCCGACGATAAAAAGAATCTAGTTAGGATGCAGTAGGCATACTATTGGGACATACTTTTACTCTCTTATTTCATCATAACATTGCGCCTTGATCTTGCCTCTTGCTTTTATATCCGTCGCATCCCCGTTTGTTTTCATATGGAGGCTTCGTCGATGTGACGTCACTTCACGTGCGCACTGGACTGTGGGTCAGAATCGCCCAAATAGGATGCAGTTTTCAACACTAACAATCTTGGCCGGATGAAGTCGGACATCCGGGTACTTCTAACCATCCTAAATCTGGCCACAAGAATCGGGACATCCTAAATCTTTTTTCTACATACTATATAGTAGAAAGTATGCGATTCGGAACGCAACCACAGTGTTCCTCTCTCTCTCTCACACAGACTCATGTTCACAAACACACCTGAACCCTGAACACTCCAGAGAACAACACAGGTCAACACATACACACGGACAACACAACTGTCGTGTGTAGGTAGGCGTGTGCTTCAGACACACTTGGCATCCATATCGTAGAGTTGAAGAAGGTCCGAGATCACAGCATCAATGTGTGATTTAGTCACGTCCTCGCACAGCACCTACAAACACACACAAACACACATATTAGGTCAGGCCGGACACAATAAGCAGTGGACACCGTAGGTTTATTTCAAAATACCTAGATTTGTAGTGCCGCGAGGACTGAACGTTAAAAAAAACGGAACAAATCCAGACTATTCCCACAATGACCGGACTTATTAAACAGCGCTCCGACAAAAGAGACCTCCCTTGTAAAAATTGTTAGTCAATGGGAAAGGTTGGCGAAAAGTGCACAGTGGGTCCATCAGAGCATTCTTTGGTAATACAGTGACTTGCTGTTGCCAATAAACTAAAACAGTCAACTTGCTGGCGGCCTAACATTAACTTAAAAATAAATAACACATTTTATGGAGTTAATAAATAAAAAAGGGTATTTGAAAGAGTTTACCAAAAAAGGCCCCAGGGCAACAATAACATTTTCCAAGTAACTTTCAGACAAGGCAAGCCCAAAGTAACTCATCAGAAGAAGCCTTAATATCTGTGAAGGCTGTGTTTACGTGTTCCATTTGGAGTTTGAAATGCAGGACGTATATCTATAGCTAGATTTCTGCCAATTACGAGGCATATCGATCAAAACTAACTTCGATTTCCTTTAAGACTGGTGTCATAATATTATGAAAAAAATTCTAGTATGTAGCAAACACAAACCTGCCACCACTCTTTTTCCCCGACAGGTAGATCCACTCCGTAGCTGTTCAGAGCCAAGTATAGCATTGCAATAGCGATGTGTTGGGGTAGGTGGCGGATGCACATGGCTCCATGATAACAGTCTCTGAGTAACGCCCAGGATGTCTCGGCGACAGGGGTTCGAGACCAAGCGTGCCGGTTCACGAGCAACCTCACCGACAGCAGGTAGTGGAGTAAATACTGCAGAGAGACCAAACACATTATATAACATATAACCCTGGCAATGAGCATTCACTGTTTGTTTGAGTTTAAAAACCAGATACTACCAATATTTGAAAACCCTTCCACTATGACCCAGATTGTACCACGGATGTACAAACAAACACATTTGGACAACCATGACAACATCAGACAGTAACAGTGGTGGACAAGGAAGCACGACATTAAGCAGGGAGGGGGGAGGGGGAGAAGGAAAATGTGTACATACTGTACACACATTTACCTTGTGAGGGTGTTCAAAGGAGACGTGAAAGTTGAGCTGTCGGAGGATGAGGAGCTCACACTGCACCACACTGTCCCTCAGGTCCCAGAACTGCTTGTCACATTCTAGAGCCGCACTGCCACTGTTGAAATACCTGTGAGGGACGAAACGTAGAGAGAGAGAGGGAGAGGGGGGGTGGGTGGGAGGGAGGGAGGTGGAGAGCATCGGGAGACATCAAGTTCACACAATCTTTTGTAGATGTCCTGTTTCAAAACACTTGACTCACGACCCAAAATATATCCATATTTTTCACTATATATATCGACTGAAAACTCACATCATCGATCCCGTATTGGCCGATTTGACTTTTTGCCAGATGTATTCTACCACTGTCATTTGATGAGGGATGTTAGGTGTCATGTCTTAAGCATTAAATAAATACAAGCACAAATGGTCTAGTTTAGCGAAGAGGTATGTAGGGCTGCTAATGGACATTATTTTCATAACGATAATAGCGATTTAATTGGCAACTCCGAAATTTTCCGACATAGTTAATGAGGTTCAATGGATCGTGTCCAGACCAACCGGCTGAGCAAATTTAAATTAGCCAGCAGCAGGTCTGGATTTCCAGTCTAAGGCTGTGTTCGGAAAGCCATACTAACGTCCTACTCATACTCATACTCATTTTGACTTCAATTTGAGTATGTGACGGTTGGGTATGCGAGTTTGGGTATGCGAGAAATTCGCGGATGAATACTAACTTCCGGGAAGATTTTGGGTATGGATCGATTGGATACTTTTCATACTCAACCGCCCCACAATGCATCGCGTCTTTTCAAACGACAAGGAAGGTTTTCTTTTAAATTCTTTATTTACAATTCTGGATATCCTGCACAACACAGGACTGTATGTAAAAATTCTTTATATGTCCATGGTTCTATATCTAACCTGTGGAGGGCGGCAATACGCTAAACAGCATCTAAACGGCCGGAATCTTATAAGAAGAAGAAGAAATTCTTTATTGCTTGAGTATACTTCAACTGAAAACGTTTTGACGCACCTCGCATACACAATCGATCTTTGAGTAGACAGTATGTAGTATATAGATGTTGAGTATGTAGGATGGAGGACGTTAGTATGGATTTCCGAACACAGCCTAACAGAGCGGTGCACCCCTTGAGCAAAAATGTTACCTGTGGCTGACGTTGATGATGTCACGGGTCCTCATGTGCTGCTCCTCCACTTTGCCGGCCAGGTACACACAGCTCATGGCCACCAGGTAAGGTTCGTACGACGGCAGGTCCACACGCTCAAAGAAACGGTGGTACAACACACACGCTGTGGCCACGGGAACCGAGCGCATACCCAGCTTCACTCCTGAGCAAGGAAGGGGGAGAGTCTTTAAGGGTTCACTCACACATTTCAAAAAATTATCTTGTAAACACACATACAGTATCCATGTATTTCCATCAATTGTAATCCATTGCAGATCTATACATTTAAAAAGGAGCTGTAAGCGGAATGGTTCTTTTAGCTAACTTCCTGTCAGTTACTGCAGTTAGCAGTCCCCTTGCTCGTCCCTACGTCACCACATTAATGCACTACGGTCTTCGAGCAGCAAGTTATCTAGCATCATCTCAGATCCATAAGTGTGATAAAACATGATAAAAACCATCAAAACAGACATTGGGAAGGATTTTTACCTGCACAAAAACATTCACCAATGTGTCGCTCTGGCGTGCACCGGCAGTGAGACCATGAGTGAGACGGGTGCGGACGGGTGCCGGTTTGTAGCGTTATCTCTTGTGATTGGATAACATTTCGGGATACTACATAAAGTTTAATTGCTTATTACATGCAGAGCAGCTGACTAAGAGATTGGCTTTATGAAACGTGCACATCGTGTAAGTGATTACTGTATGAATAAAGAGCGATTTAACACTTATATTAATATAAATAAACCGCTTACTTCACCTTTAATTAAGAAGTCTAAATAGGTTATATATATGCATGCACATTCATCTTCTCTGAAAAAGCAATACTCAGTGTACCATGCTGCATTACGATTTGTCACAGATTCTGATTTCCATACACACCATAGCAATCTGTTTGAGAAAGTTGGTCTGTCTTCTTTATGTACCCATAGAAAGGAACACTGCTATACCTTTCTTGCATGATTACCAGTGTTCTCTACTGGCTCCTAGAAAAAAAACAGTACTTGCCAAGTTGCAACGCTTGCTCTAGCAGTCAAAGGTCCTTTATATGTATAATATTCCTCAGACCTGCACTCCCTTTTTTGAAAGTGCCTTTAAAGCTTTTTCATCCTTATTGTGGTGTAAGTGACAGGATCACTTTCAATTGGGCCTCCCTTATCAACATGGACAACTATAAAAGCAGGATTAACGAGTATTTAACCACATACATGGAATTGTTGTTTATTGGGTTTTCTTGTGTCTTGTATTTTATGATTATGTGAAACTTGTGTTTTTATGCTGCTTTCTTGGCCATGACTCGATTGAAAAAGAGATATAAAATCTCAAAAGGAATAAATTATTTGATAAAAGGGCAAACTGTTGACCTAATTCAAATCTATAAAAAACCATTGAGCCATAAAAGAGTGAAAAAAAAACACTGCATTTACCATCTCATGATTTTGACTCAGTAACCAGTGAAAATGCCATGTTTTTATCTTATTTTTCTTGAACAACTTTTCCCCATCTCCATATATCCAAATCATAGATAGTATATAATAATCCAAATCCATGCCTACACACCTTAACCCGGAGCAGACTGCCCCCTGGTGGATGATTGCTTACCTGTCTCCATAATGAATCGACACACTCGAAAGTGTGTTCTTGTGTCCCGGGCAGAGTCCCCCTCTGTGTCCCCGCGGGAACATCTCCTGGCCGCCGGCCACAGCGCCACGTCCCGGAGGGGGAGTACCCTAGACGGACCCTCCATGGCTAGTGAACCATCCGAATTTCTAACGTTGTTTATATGAAAAAAAAGAGGCTAACTTACGGGGGTCGACAAGCTGATTAGTGCTAGTTATTTGAACGGTTATGAGCTCAATAGACACCCACACGGGACTGCATGTGTGTTACGGTCGGTCTTGTTCCTAAATTAGAAGACAAACGTGATATAGTCAGTTCGTTAACTAGCTCCACAGTCCATGTGATGCTAGCGTAGCCATAACTTGGCTACCGGAGGAAGACAAATAATGAAACTTCCGGTCGACACTACCAAAATAAATGTCGTTTGCCAATCTTTCTAGCAGGTTATTTGAAGAGGCAAAAACACACCCATGTAGAAACCCTGTGGAAATGTGTTAATAGAAGACATGAGAGGAAGCAAATAGAGGACCCAAACAATAATTAATAATCTTTTTTTGTTTAAACTAAAGATTCAACTTGGATTTAAATATCATACAAACACACACCACACAATCATTAATTTGTGTTTTTTACACTTCAATTAAACAGATTTAATTCCGTTCCTAAATGCCCCCAGAGTCCAGTGTTATTTTCCCGGTAGTGTTCCTCCCAGTAGCAGGACCCTTGCTGTCAAAAAAAGTGCTGCCCTTCCTGGGTCTGAAGTCTGGCGAGGAGAAAATCATGGGAGAAGTCCGTTTGATTGCGTTGCTATGCAACGAGTCAACACAAACAGACGTGGTAGCTGCAGATGCAGAAATGTCGTCCGGTTACTCAGCAAACCAGGTGACCTAAACAATGGCAACATAAGACATTTCACTGTTCGGTTTTTACTCATACTTTCTAACTTTAAGTACTTTACCCTTTCCTCAGTTTGACAGCGCCTTCAGGTCGCAGAGGCTGCAGAACTGGTGTGAGACAAAGCGCTTCAAAGAGGTAGCCTAGTCAACGATGCATCAGTAGAGTTGTATTATAGCCTACTAAGTGTATATTTCACATTGAGTGTGTGTGTGTGTGTGTGTGTGTGTGTGTGTGTGTGTGTTTAGAGACCGACTGCACAGGAAGGTCACACCAACTTCATTGCTGATGATAGAGGACATCTTCTCCCAGGGGTGGTTAAGGTGAGAGCATGTCAAACCCCTTATAATATCTTCATTTAAAGATGCTCATTGTAAACCTATGTATGACTCCACTGCCTTGTGTGTGCTGTGCATGTGTTATGCTACAGAGAGGCAGTGCTTGGCCAGACTTTAAGGGGACCTGGGATCTACCTGCCCGAATCCCAGGCCGTCATATCAACCCTACAGGCCGCTCTGTGGAGGGCCTCGATAGACTGAAGTCATGGGGCTTTGACCCACAGCACACTGGCAAGTCTCATCCACACAGAGGCAGCAGAAACACTGGCAGGTTGCAGGATGTTGGGGATCAGGTTAGTCTGTTAATAAAAGCCAACACACACACACACACACACACACACACACACACACACACACACACTTGACTTGCATGCGTGATAACTTTTCAGTAAACTCCTCCTGCCTTGATTGTCCATGCCTGATCTACGTATTATAAAGGACAGTTTAAATGTTTGACCATCTAAAGTCAACATAAATGAATGGCGTAGGACCTTTTGGAGAGGTGTATGCCTCTGTCAACATAGGGAAAAACATCCTGGTTGGGAAAGCTAAAAAACAAATGAGCTGAAGAATCTCATTGACGAGAGTCGAGCTGCTGTCGGACAGAATGTGTCACCGTAAAGAGCCAGCAGAAATGATCTAGTCTCTCTGTGTAGCCTCAGGAAATTGGTAACAATAGAAGCTATCTGTACATGGAGTGATATGAAGAACGTCAGTGACCTGCTTTTTATTATAGTCACTGTAATATGCATGTCCTCCTAATTTGCCTGATCTTTATGCTTCTTGAGGACACATTTAGTCTCTTTCCTGTACTCTTTGCTCCTCACAGTGCCTATGAAATAAATCATGCAATCTGGTTTGAGCATCCTGGTTGTAATCATGCGCAGATTGATTCAGAGTGAAATCACTTTCCCGTACAAAAGATGAGCAGCCAATTGTGATGGGTGATAGACATATAGAGATGCTCTACTTTTTTGTGCCATTTTGAAATTGTTTAAGACACTATAAGGACCCTGAAATAAAATAAAGGACAGTACATATATAGTGAATTATATATTAAAAAGGAAATGATTACAGTCAAGCTTTACCAAACATCTGGTTTGACCAGTTGCTAATGGGGGCTTTTGATTTTTAAACATTATGTTGCTGCGTAACTGAAATGATTGAGTCAGATTGCTGTCGTTAGAACCTTTTTACAGGTGTGCACTGTGTTTTAACATGTCACAGAGACAGACTAGCAATTTATCCCCAAAAAGTTGAAATAGAAGTAAATGTTTATTTTACAGCAGGACGGTGCTTCCCCATCCCCTGGACCTGAAGTCACGTATGAGAACCGCCCCGGCACTGGAGAACAGAGGTCTGCCAGCCAAAACCAGGACTGGCAGGCGGGTGGAGATGAGGAGCCTGAGGGGAGACCAGCCAGCGATGTGGCCGACACAGTGTGAGGCAGGCCAAGGAGCACCAACAACCCCCAAACAGAGACACACAGATGCACAGTGAAGTTCTGCGTACCAACAGAAATAAATGGCCTTCATATCTACCACGTTTGACTTCATTTTGCATGGCTGCGTATACTGTACTACTTTCCTACAAATTAAATCATACAAATTCAAAATATTGTCATCAGGGGAAACAATATAAAAAGCTGACATATTATGACATGTTCACACACCCAGCCAGGTAGAATATGCTTCTACCCATTGTTGTAATGATTTCAGTTAAGATGTTGTATTTTTTGCATTTACTCAAACTTGAATTACACTTGCAGTTTAACAACAATATTGTATCCAGATTTGTTCCATTATAGGGGAAGGTGGGGTGATTTGTGCAACTTTTTACTCAAAGTGATTTTAAAGTGAGGCCTTGACAGTTATGTCTCCAACTCAAATATGTACATATAGTTCAGGATGTTGTGCATCCCTGGCAATAAAAACTTTGGATCTGGAATAAACTGTTTAAGAAATATAGCTTTCGGAAAAAAAGTTGTCTTGACGCACAAATCACCCCACTACGTGGGGTGATTTGTGCGTCATTGTGTCACAATGACAAAGTCACCATCATCATCTTTCTGGCCATCTGAACTCTCATCAGTGGTGTCGTTAAGTGGAATTGAGATGTCACTCTCTTCTGAGCTACTGTAGACAATCACTTTCTTTTGGTGACCAGCGTATACAGCCATGCCACTGGCACAACTCTCAGAAATGTACTTTGCACTAGTTGCTCCATGCTTGTGGAACCAACTGCCACCTGACAAATGTGATTCCCCTACATTTCTGCCTTTAAATCAAGGCTCAAAACCCATATGTACACCCTGGTGTTTCCTCCCCATTAACTATCTTACCTCTGCACTACTATCTGTGTTTATGTGGATGTATGGGCTTTACGTCTTTTATTTTGGTTATTGTTATTGTACCTTCATTGTTTACCTACTGAATGCACTATGTACAGCACTTTGGACAGTGCAAACTGTCATAAATGTGCTTTTATAAATACATTTTACTTACTTACTTACTTATAACTCACCCAGGCCCTTGCGCACAAATCACCCCATCCCCAGAATTTTGGATAATAGGCATGATGCAGCAATTTAGGGTTGACATTGTGCTAACTATATAGACTCAAAGTGTAGCATACCAAAGCACTAAAACATGTGTCAAATGTTTTCAAACGTGTCTATAATTGTTCAGACACAATAATCAAAAAACCTTGATCATGGAAATTTTACTTTGAAAGGCAAAACACAGTTTTTTGAGCTTAAATGTGATTATATCTTATTCCTTGTGTCTCCCTTCTTTACAGGATGAGTCAAATGGATGGCTCTTCTTAAATATGTGGTCACATTTCCAATTTCTTCCACGGTTTTCTAGAAACAAGGGGTTTTGCAACTTCCAAAACGCACAAATCACCCCACCTTCCCCTATGAGTAACTGTTAGAGCTCTATATTTTCACTTCTTGGGTGTGACCATTGTAAATGCCTGGCACCCCTAACAAATGTCTGCATTGGAAAAGAGGGACCTTTAGTTTTTCAATGCATCAGATAGTTGTAAGAGGCATTAAACACGTAAAAAAAAATCTGGCTGAGGTTAGGTTGTCTTAATTAACACATATAGTCATGTTATACACTTTAAGCAGCATGATGGGCAGTATGAAAAAAATACAAACTGAATCTTTATTAGGACTGCACATTGAGAGCACATTGAGTAGGCTATAGAAAAATTTGTCTAGTTGACCATCATGGACTGCACGACCAGCCCTTTGTCCCCATTAACAGCATTACAAAACCACATGATCTGAATGAGTTACTCATTCTGATTCCTTATCATTAACAGACAATGGACCATATACATAGCCACCTCTAGTGTGCGTGCGTGCGTGCGTGCGTGTGTGTACAAATATAGGTTACATGGAGCTGCATGTAGCTGATTTGAACTTCATAATGTTGAAGAGGCATTTTTGGTCAAACATTTTCCCTCACTTTTGACAACGGCTTAACACGCTTTCAATCGGCACTGGGTTGTTGTTTCTTCGTAACACTTTTAAATAAGGCACAGAGTCATAAGTTCAGGCTGCAGCTGAAGGTCCAGGCAGATCTCAACCATGATAAATCACTAATTGGGCAGGAGGACAACCTTTACTCCTACGCTTGCTGCGCAGGTTTACTCTGCTCTGTCGAGATCCTGATTTTCATAATGATGACCCAATCCTTCTGCCCAGCTGTGACTTGTATCCTAAGACAGGAAGAGGCCGAGCTGTACATTTTATCCATCCCTTCCACCTCGAGCCTCCCATTCTCCAACGTCCCCACTGACTGGAACTCCTTACAACTCTTCTCTTTCCCGGTGGTAACCACGTCATGGCCTATCTCCACCTGCGCTGACTTCAGGACGTCTTTACCCCCTGACCCCGTTTCTACAAATATCCCTGTCACTACTGCAGGGTCTTTGAACACCACAGTCAGGTAATTTCCTGTTTTGGGAGGGTGTCCCCAGAAGTGTCCCTCCCCAGCATCCCAGGCTAGTTGGGGGAAGTTTTTTTGATAGGTGGCCATGTCAGAGTAGACCTCGGCCGAAGGATTGGCGTAGAACTCCTCCGCAAAGTCCTTGTCCTTTAGCTTGTTTTGTAACCCTCTGAACGAGGAGAAGGTCCCCATGTGTTGGAACAGCGAGGGTTTGAAGAGAATGGGCTTGTTCTGGGTGAGCAGCTCTCGGAAGTGAGTCATCAAAAAGTCACAAGGCATCTCCTGGTAGAAGATGAAAAGGAAGCGGGCCAGGAGGGGGAGATGAGCCGATTTGTAAAGTTTCCCAATGTAGCCGAGGTTTGAGAATTCCAGCGTTGCCCAGACGGTGCCCTTGGCCTCTTGCTCTCCGACGCGCTTCTTGATGGTGGTGAGGAAGCTTCTTGCGGAGGAGAGGTCATCCTCCAGCTGGAGGTAGTACCGACCCAGACCGGCACAGTAGTGGATCAGAAAGGAGTAGTCCAGGTTCTGCTTGGAGCGGAACGTCACCCTGTCTGGAGGATCGTTGTAGTTCCTCTTAATACCTGCAGGAGAACCAGAGACTCGTATCAGTATCACAGCATCAACACAGCACGCACGCATGACACAATGTGAATGAATTTACACACACCTGTTAACGTAGGGTACAAATCCCAGGGAACATGGAGCACCACCAGCTGGCCTTGTTCCAGCTCTGAGGCAAATGCAGTTTTGATCTCTCTCACTGTATTGACCCTCCAGCTGACGTCGAAATCTGCTAGCAGCACAACCACCACCATGGATGAGCGCTCCTCAGGAGACGACTGGGAGAAGAGAGACTGCAGGGTGGGGACTAGATAGCTCCCCTTCTGCCTTTTCACCGATGATATTCCAACTGATAAAAACCCTGAAACATGTCACCACAGAAAAGTGAAATGTGTTGTTACATCTTTCAAAACATCAATATTTACACCCATTATAAAATCTACCAAATCCTAAATTCTATGGCGTTGCTACTGCAGCACGAATAGCGCTCTGTTTGAGATGCACTTCCATCTTTCTTCATCAGTTATCTGAAATCACCCTAAGGTGATATCAAATTCATTCAAATTCAAAAAACGTATATGTCCCCAGGGGGCAATTGAAGGCACATAGAGCAGCAGCATTACAAAGGAAAAGGGTTAGGTGCAAACATAAAAACAAAAACAGTGTTGTTACTTCACAGATAATATAGACAAGACACAGGTATTTACAAATACACCAAAAAAATATATGAAATATGTATAAAAAAAAAATTTAAATAGAGGTATAGCTATAGATTCATCTCAAAGCTACAAGAGATTTGTTACGCAGTCTTTCCCCTTTTACGGTGGATTTCCCGTGACCACAGTGCAGAACAGAAACTGTATATGACTCTGGTAATAGATCACTTTTTGTTTCCAGATCTATCTAAAGGTGGTGGCTTGGAAATAACTTTTTCTAAAAGTTTGTAACAACAGTTTTCACTTAGACCAATGCAGTTACCGTTTGGCGTCTGGGGCTTTTCTGTGACAGCGCTTGTATTTTGATACCCATCTATTCACACTATTAAGTTAGCTGTGCATTCCTGTCTTTTTTGGCCGCTCCAAGCAACGATACCATAGCAAGGATGGACACGCATCCAAAGGCCTGTTGACTTGACCGGGTTTTCGCAGTTTTCTAAATAACCACTGATCCAAACAACCTCATACTCAGCACTGCACCCCCTTGAGTCCCCCAGCAACATGCCCAACAAGTGTAAAGTAGATAGGATGAAAGGTTGGCAAGACAATCGAAGAACGGACACACACACGTACGCACGCACGCACACACACACACACACACACACACACACACACACACTATGGTTAGACTGGCAGCCTGTCACTCACTCTGTTGAGTCGAGGGTGCTCCAGCGAGGAGCTGATAGGAAGCATTGAGAGGCAGGTAACCTCCCTGTTCCACCCAGGAGTCCTGATTAACCAACCTCTCTACTTGCCATGTTAACTCCACTGGAATCGGTTCGGGTGACATCGTCTGGCCCTGCAACACCTAGAATTAGTATTTAAATATTAATATTAAAACTTTGGATCTGGAATAAACTGTTGAAAAAATATAGCTTTCGGAAAAAAAGTTGTCTTGTGGCACAACTTGCCCCCGGTGTGGTGTAAGTTGTGCCGTTGGAGAGAATACCATGGGGTAAATTGTGCCATTGATATATATCTCATAAACTGTAATGCAAGACAAATCCATAAGACAATTACTTATTTAAGGTTTATTTAAAGTAAATAAAGTAAATATTTGACAAAGATTTAAGGACAATTTTCTTAAACAAGGCCTAGCAGATCTAATGGTTTTACCTGCAAAGCTCACAATGACAAAGTCATCATCATCATCTTTCTGGCCATCTGAACTCTCATCAGTGGTGTCGTTAAGTGGAATGGAGATGTCACTCTCTTCTGAGCTACTGTAGACGATCACTTTCTTTTGGTGACCAGCGTATACAGCCATGCCAATGGCACAACTCTCAGAAATGTACTTTGCACTAGCTGCTCCGCCCTTGTAGAACCAACTGCCACCTGGCATATGCGATTCCCCCTCTATTTCTGCCTTTAAATCAAGGCTCAAAACCCATCTGTACACCCTGGTTTTTTCTCCCCATTAACTATCTTACCTCTGCAATACTATCTTTGTTTATACGTGGATGTCTGGGCTTTATGTCTTTTATTTTGGTTATTGTTATTTTACCTTCATTTTTTACCTACTGAATGCACTAAAGTCAGCACTTTGGACAGTGCAAACTGTTATAAATGTGCTTTTATAAATACATTTTACTTACTTACTTACTTACTTACTTATAACTCACCCCAGGCCCTCTGGCACAAATCACCCCAACCCCAGAATTTTGGATAATAAGCATGATGCAGCAGTTTAGGGCTGACATCGTGCTAACTAAATAGACACAAAGTGTAGCATACTAAAGCACTAAAACGTGTGAAATATTTTCAAACGTGTCTATAATTGTTCAGACACAATAATCAAAAAACCTTGATCATGGAAATTTTACTTTGAAAGGCAAAAAAACTGTTATTTGAGCTTAAATGTGCTTATATCTTATTCCATGTTTCTCCCTTCTTTACAGGATGAGTTAAATGGATGGCTCTTCTTAAATATGTGGTCACATTTCCAATTTCTTCTATGGTTTTCTAGAAACAAGGGGTGGCACAACTTCCCCACCGGCACAACTTAGGCCACTATCCCCTACTGTATACAAATTATTCTCCCAGGATTTACAATCGGCATGTAATAATTTTTTCATCGTAATTTGTTCATACTGTTATTTTTTGCTGCACGTGTAATTTAGTTTATTCAACTTATTCCCATTTAAATGATTTATGGGGAGTATTTCATTATCCAATTAGAGATGGAAGGATAAGCTCCCTTATACAAAATGTTTATTTGTGATTCCAGGCTTAATAAATACAATTGATCTGAAATATGTCTATGATAACGTGTTATGATGAGGAATAATATGTATGAATGAATGAATGAATGAACGACAGTGCATTTCACAGAGGAGCACGAAACAAAGCAAAGTTTTTCGCTGTTGCTCATCCTGTGTATGTTTGTGTGTGTGTGTGTGTGTGTGTGTGTGTGTGTGTGTGTGTGTGTGTGTGTGTGTGTGTGTGTGTGTGTGTGTGTGTGTGTGTGTGTGTGTGTGTGTGTGTGTGTGTGTGTGTGTGTGTGTACTCACGGAAAGGAGGACATCTGAATGGCTTATGAAGTACAGTCCCCCGATGAGTAGCAAAACAGCCAAAAGACCATTCATCTTTTTTAAATGAAGTCTCATTTCCTGTTACACACACACACACACACACACACACACACACACACACACACACACACACACACACACACACACACACACACACACACACACACACACACACACACACACACACACACACACACATTAGCCTAGATTGTGTGTAACTCAGTCACCACGACAGTACTTGCTGTAGTTTGGTCTGGCTTTGCGAGACTACCACGACAGAGACTTCGCTGTATCAGAAGTCACCATTGTACGGTTGCAGAGGGGGCCGGCCGGAAAACACTTTTTCCCCAAATATATAAAATTACCTTAAAAATGTATATCTGTTCGATAATTATTATAGGAGTGGAAGTTGGCATTGTAATACATGGCGGAAAAGACGTTGAAAAAAGTGAAAAATAAAAAGCTTTCTGTTTATGCTGTGTAGTATATCAGCCCATAAACAACAGTAAAAAACGTCCCAAATTGAGCATTCAATTGAACGGATATTTATATTTGAGGTAAGCATTTATAGTCGTGTCGAAAAAGGGTGTTTCTGCTGGTCCCCTCTGCAACAGTAAAAAGCTTCTAATACAGAGAAGTCTCCCACAAACTATCTAAAATGACTGCGCTGACAGCCCTCTCCGTAAGGTAACAGACTCACTATGTTTAGAATCAGAATCAGAATCAACTTTATTGTCATTGCACATGTTACAGAGCAACGAAATTTATTTACAGTTACACCCCACCAGGAAACATAAAAAGACAGTGACCAAACATGGGGGGAAAGGAGGGAGAAACTGTTTAAGTATCTTATACAACCACACTTCAAAAATACTGAACTATGCCTATTCATCACAACGAAAACGGAACAATTACGACCATTTCACCATACAGCATAATAACACACACTGTTCACCTGTTTCTTTTAAACTTCGTAGATATTTTATCTTTGTTTCACGTCTACTCACCAGAATGTGTTGCCGCGTCAATTTCCCATCCAGTAAAGAACATTACACACTTCACTGACTCACTACGTGCAGAAAGTGTTCTTGTACTTTGATCCCAATAATATTAAACGGCTTATCAACAGTCTCCGCTTTTACCTCAACTTGATCCTGACCTTTGTCACATCATGTCATTTCCCCTCACTGTACTATCAATTACACAAAAGGCTAGAGGACGAACAAAGGGACTTTACGCCAAAAATTGCTCAAATGGTTATTAAAAATGTATTTCATAATCATTATTAATAACAACTTAAATAAAAAACAATTTGAAGGGAATATGCCTAAACAATCAAGACTCACTTTAAAGCCAATTGACAAATTAATTCATAACCAACTCAACATTTTAGAATCTTCAACCCTAAACTTCTCACTTGCAGGAGTGAGTTTGGAACATCTTTTTCCCACCTGGCTAAAAACTGTTAGCCAGGTGACAATATGGATATTTTGACCACAAAAATGTTAAATTACAAAAATGGAGACCAGGGCCAGTTGTAGCCAGGGGCCAGGGTGGGCCGTGCCCACCCAAATGTGGGCTGTGCCCACCCAATCAAAAAATGTTGTGTAACTCAGTCACCACGACAGTAAATTATTCATCAAATAGTTAGTGAATGTTTCAGGAGGCTCAGACACAGTAACAGGTTAGGATGTGCGGTGGGTGTTGGGGAGCCTTAATTGGCAGAAACAAAGCACAGACGTGCTCACACTGTCAGCACCAGCACGTGTCAGATAGCAGTGTTTAGTTTAGTTTAGTTTATTTTTCCACATACAAATCGATAAAAAAAAAAACATGTAGTTAAAAAACAATAATTAAAATACATGTGAGGATGTGGTAGAAACCTGTACAGGCTTATATAAAGCCACACCCAAAATACATTTACATATTAATATTAGCAGATCAGCACACAAGCGCGCACAAACACAAAAACATATGTATAAATGAAAAAAAAATTAAAAAAGAATGCAAAACAATCAAAGAAATTCAGAACAAAACCCAAGACAATAATAAAAAAGAAAAAAAAAAGATAGAAAAATAAATTAGTTTAAATCAGATAGAACAAATCAAAATGTAGTGATACAAATTAATGTGTTTAAACCAAACAAGCAGACAATCATGTTAAATATATAAATCAAATTCCTGTTTTAAACTAATTGCTTTAGATAGCATGGAATTCTGCAGTCTCTTTTTGTATATGGTCAATGTTATAGAAGAATCAAGTAAATGTACATTTTCATTCCATAGTATGACGCCACGGTATTTAATGCAAGATTGACTGCGGGAAGATTTATACAGAGGCAGATGGAGATTTTCAGCTTGTCTAGTACAATGATTATGAAATTTTTAGTTTGAAAAAAAATAACATACAAAAGTACAAGGTACATCTGTCAACGTATATCTCACCTTAAAAACAAAAGTGCAAATTTGGAGAATATTTATATCATAAATAGACAACAACTTCAATTTATAGAAAAGTGGTGCACTTGGTACCAGAGGTTTTGAGAAGGTCGCTAATCTAGTAAACCTTTTCTGCAGTAGCACAATTTTATTTAGTTACGATGAAAATGTACTCGCCCAAATAATATTACAGTATGTTAAATATGGATAGATCAGACTGTAGTATAATGTTAATAAACATGAAAACTCTTATTTTTCTAAAGGATCCCAAGTGATTTAGTTACCTTATTGCAGACAAGACCAACCTGTTCTCTCCATGAGAGTTTATCATCAATAATAACACCTAAAAAACCAGTTGATGAGACTTTAATTATTTCTTCATCATTTATATAAAGTTTAATTTGGTCATTGTCATGAATCTTTTTACCAGCAAACAACAGACTGAAATTAGACTTTTTGACATTTAAAGATAACTTGTTTGTTTGGAACCAGCTTGAGAACTGGATAAGATTATGATTTAGCTCCTCTATTAGACTTTTTAGGTCTCTATGAGAGAGAACAAGGCTGGTGTCATCTGCAAAAAGTAAAGGGAATATGGATTCCGAAACCTGCGCAATATCATTTATATAAATGAGAAATAATAAAGGTCCTAATATGGATCCTTGAGGTACCCCATGTTGTATGCAGTTTCTTGTGGAATCATGACCGTTAATATGAACATACTGTTTTCTGTTTTTAACATAGTTATAAAGCCACTTATGGACAGTGCCAGAAAGACCATATTTGATTAATTTTGAAAGCAAAATATCGTGATTAACCGTATCAAAAGCCTTCGAAAGATCTAAAAATATACCTATTGCAAACTCATTTCTATCTAAAGCTGTATGTATCCTATCAATTAACTCTAAATGGGCCATATAAGTTGCATGATTCTTTCGGAATCCGTATTGATGGTCATAGAGAACATTGTGTTTATTAAAGTGCTCAAGGATCCTTTTATATACCAGTTTCTCCAAAATTTTCGAGAAATATGGCAAGAGTGAAATCGGACGGGTATAATGCCAGTTTTCATTGATTGTGCAAAAACGAATGTTAATGGATTAACAATAAATGAACTGACTTCCTTTATTAGGGATGAACAAATACAATCATGACCTGGAGCTGAATCTTTGAGTTTGGATATAATATCAGTTACCTCCTTAATATCAGGAAGATTAAAATGATTAAACTCTGGAAAAGAGCCCTTAATATAATCTAATGGATCAGCCTTTGTATCAACTATTGTTTTGGAAAGAGATGTACCAATGCTTGAAAAGAAATCATTGAACTTGCAAGCTATATCAAATGGATCAGTTAAAGAAGAATTTCCACCTTTAAAAGATAAAGGATAATTTAAGGAGGCCTTTTTCTTTTGAAGGAGTTGCTTAATAATCTTCCATGTATCTTTAATATTACTTTCAGATTTAGCAAACTGATCACTATAGTACCTTTTCTTGACAGCTCTAAGGAGATGATTGTATTTGTTTTTGTATGATTTATAAGTTGCCAAATTTAAAGGAGTTGGTGATGAAATATATTTTCTATAGAGTTTGTTCTTGATAATGGAGGACTTTTTCAGACCAGAAGAAAACCAGGGATTATTCAATTCTTTCCTAGTGTCAACAGACCGAGTAACTAAGGGAAAATATTTACTAAAAGCTGAGTTAAATATTTCATTAAATGTTTGATAAGCGGAGTTTGCATTACTCTCCATATAAACCCTTTCAAAGAAAACCTTCGCCAACATTGCTTTAAATTTGGATTTATTTTTTGAATTGAAATTTCTGTAAGTTGTCGAAGACTTGTCCTTTACCTTTAGACCGTCTAAAACAACAATTTGAAATACTGGAAAATTATCCGATATATCAGTAAATAAAATTCCCGTTTTTGCTTCATAATTGAGAGAATTGAATAGTATATTATCAATTAGTGTAGCAGATGTGTCCGTTATTCTGGTAGGTTTATTAATAGTGGGATAAAAGTAACTTGAATACAATTGGTTCAAAAAATCTCGTTGGAGAGTGTTTCACTTTTAAAAAGGTTAATATTGAAATCCCCAAGAATATGACACATTTTCTTTTCCTTGTTGATGAGCTCCAGGCTGTTTGTAAGGCTATTATTGAAACAATTAATATCAGTGTCAGGTGGTCGGTAAACCCCACCTATGACCACATTTTTGTTATTATTGTAAGACAAGATTTCAATAAAAACAGATTCAACATCCACTTCATCACACTTTAAACAAAGGTCAAGTTGATTAACAAAATCTAATTTTTGATGGACAAAGATGGACACTCCTCCCCCAGACCTGATTTGTCTGACAAAATGAGTAGAGTTATATGTTGGCAGTTCATACATGCCTGTTTCTTTAGATTCTTTTGTAAGCCATGTCTCAGTTAGGACAATTACAGAAAACTCATGATTTAACAATGATAAATAATGTACCAATTGATCATAATTTTTAGAAAGACTGCGAACATTTAAGTGTAACACTGAAAATAGCTTACATTCTACCGGAAATGCTTCAATTAGATGATTAAAACATATTTCATTGTAATATTCAGATGAATATGGCAAGTTATCAGATAGAAAATTACTATCAGGGTCAAAATCTAAATAATGATGATTTTTTTCATGTTTTTTTAGTTCAAATGGATTAAATAGCATACTATCATTAACTGTAATTAAATCTGTCATTAGCATTTAGAACAATATCCACACACCAGAGACACAATAAACCCATACCCTGCAGGATTTTGTTTAGGAACTACCTAACTTTTCTAGTTGATCAATGCTCCTCCAGATGCAAAGAACTTTAGCCTGTTCAGGTATGCCATTCAATTTAACAAACACTTTACAATTAGAGGTTCAAGTGGCCTGAATTTTCCCCTGCTTCTTCATGACCCTTGCCTGTCTTGCAATATCTGCATTCCTTTTTGTGAAATGGTCATTTATATAGACATTTGTGCCCTTCAATCGGCGGCCCTTCAATTTTGTGCTTTCTGTTAGGAAAGCGAACAATGACATCATGTTTGTCTTTTTGGTTTTTTGTTGGGATGATGTGGCAAGCTTCAATGTTGCGTCTGTCGATAGCTATCTGTTTGTCATGGAGGAAATCTGTTACCTGAGCCTCAGCTGAATCATCATGGCCAGCACTATCCACCACACTCACATCCCCATTCAGGGCCCGAGCATAAGACCGTGGCTTGATCACTAGTCCAGTTATAATTACATCATTCATGCGCGTATACTGCTCTAAGTCAGATACACGTGTTTCCAAAGAGTTTATCTTGTTCTGCTGCTCCTCATTTACCATCTTAGGGTGTATTCACACATGCCGTGTTTAGTTCGGTTGAAACGAACTCAGATGCACTTCTGCTTTCGGTGCGCATCTTTCAGGCAGGTGTGAATACACCCTAAATTGGCTTAGTTCATTCTGCTCTCATCACTGCAAAAGCACTGAAATCATTACAAAAACATTCTTCATATTTGAACTCAAATCGGTTCCTTCAATTATTTCCAACTTATTTGTGCCTTGTGACTTTCTTTGCATTAAGAACATTTTTAGGTCTATTTTAATTTTTAGAAACAATACAGAAAGCAGGATCTTGGTGATTACGGCAATAATTAAAACAGGATGATGCTGCTCGTCAGCATTCGGATTAGCTTTTAAAGGGATATAAAACATTTTGTGGAAGTATCCGAGACCGTGCTGTCAATTAACGTTTAGGTGTCAGTAGCAGTCAGCTGTGTGTGTGCTGTATTATTACAGTGAAAATAGCGTAAAGTGCAGTCCTTACCACTTAAGCGGACAGGTGGAACAGGTGAGGAGTTGTTGAACAAGTAAGAATAGGCTGTGTCGGTCTGCTGTGTGTGTCCCGCTCGTCAGAGGGAGGCGGGGTTTATTCGGAGATTACTTAATGCTCCGTGCTCACTGTGCTCACCGTGGCCTTCAGTGTGCGCACGTACTTCTAAAAACTTCACATTGAAGGATGCACACTTTCGTGCAATATCCGGAAGCTCATGCCGATCGGACTAAAACTCAGAGAGATATGCGAGCCACAGACAGACAGACGTTTCTTGCTTTAGATAGAAGCAGACCCGGTTCTAGACAGTTAGATTTGGGTGGGCTGGTAGAAATTGTAAGTGGGCACAGATAGCCTACCAAAGATGCGAACGGGCGGTGACAAACAGTGCCCCTCTGATGCAGCAGCATTGTGAGAGGAGGAAGCAGCACTAGGCTTGTTTACAGGCTTAAATAACCGATACAAGAAAGTTTTGTAAGTCGGTTTGGATAAAGTGGGAAGTGAATGAGCTTTTGCGCACAGCATTTACTAACCGAAAGAACAGGTTAACGTGTGAAAAAAGTCGCCGAGTAGAGGCAGACTTCTAACTGCCTTTGCAAAGGAGAGACATGCGGACTGTGGACGTGATTGACGGTTGACAAAAGAAATGCAGATGATGAGTGAATTTGGAGGCGGGCTGTCGCCGTGCCCACCCAATCAGAAGCTAGGAATGGCCCTGATAGTAGGCCTAAATACACATATTTTAATTGGCAAAAAATTGATACAAAATTTTTTAAGTTTTGATTGGTTGGGCAAGACGCACATTTGGGTGGGCACGAACCACCCTTGCCCCTGGCTGGCGCCGGCCTCGGAGAAGCTAGATAGATGACTGATAAGAAGTTGCTACCGCACTCACGTTTCGAGGCGATATAGCCCAGTTTAAACAGGCTGTGCGCGCTCCCACGGCTGAAATCACTTTTTGGCACCACACCGGGACGCATCATGTTTCACTGCTGAAGAGCTGGGGACTCGAATGATGGGTCCTCCACTAGACCGGCCGCGGTTCGAGTTACACGCACAAACAGCAAGAGATATTTCATTATGATCTCTGTGACTGCGTCCAAGACACCAGTCAGCTTCGCGTCTGCTGCGTTTCTTACACCATCTTTGTATCGGTCCACAGGTAACATCAGCCGACACTAATTTTAGATTATAGATCATCTATAATTATCTTACTCCACTTCAAACCAACAGAAGTGCGTGCTACAATATGGTGACTGGCAGGACATGTGTAGCGTCTACTAGGCTACAGTTAAGTAGGCTATTGTTTTTATTTTTAGAAACGGTCCATAATAAAGACAACTAGAGTGGTCCTTGAACGGCACGAACTAGGTTTACAGTTGTCATTCGTGTCTTACAGTAAACGGGCTCCTTTAAAACGCGTTGCCTACTAAAGGCAGCCTAATAATAATAAAGTTGCTGTTGAAGGAGCCGCTACGTCGTTTTAATTAACTGTATTTATCTAGACAACTTAAATTAGTTAAAAAGCTGTAGGCTATAGTTAAATGTATTATGTAGCCTAGGCTAATTATTAGGCTATAACGCAGTGCCAGAAACATATAGCTTTTGCTATATTAATAAAACTAAATCACCGAATAAAGCGACATCGAAATAAAAAAGTGGCGGAACAAAAAAAGAAAATTAGCTAATTGTATTGATCTTCACATGCTGATGCTAAACACTGCACATATACACCCACTGCGCTATATCCTACTATTTAAACATGAAGTAGTCCAACAGCTGGGATGTCAGGTGCTGCTGCCACAGGAACGTTCTGTGAGAAACTCGACACTCACCTCCCCGCGCCAGTTCCCCTCCGTTCCTGGATATCGGACTTAAAAAAGGAAGAGAAAAACTAACAGGGAAAGACAGACTCGCCCCGCTGACAGGAGCGGTCTCGCGCTTCAGCTGTGTGTGTAAGGTAACCTCCGGTACGCGCTCTGGTTTGTGAGTGGATAGCATCAGGTGGCCGTGGCTTTATAGTGTCGTCCCACTGTCAAAATCAAGTCTAACCAGAAGAACAGATAGCAAAATGAAAATCTTTTATCATTGATTTATTATATCACGTCTTTGTGTTTTCCTCCAGAAAGAAAGCATCATGGTAGCCTCCAACAACTAATCAGCCTGACAACAGCACAAACATTTTAAAAAAAAAGAAGAAAAAAGAAAAAAGCAACAGAATGATAGTGATGTTACAGTTTCTGCACCCTGTCTATGAGTAATGTGCTCACTTCCATCGCCATGTGCTTGTCATCTCTGTCCCAAGGGCAAAAATACTCAGGTTGGTGCAATGAGACCATGACGTTATTCTTTATGAGCGCTATCCATTTTCAAGTTATATCTGCAAACTCATTTCCACTGATGTCCTGCACAGAGAGATTATAGCTATCTCTAATGAACAACCCTTGTCCGTATTTCCCCAACTGTTTGACCCATTCATGGTTAGAGAACTAAGTGAACAAGACCATGAAATTGAATGCAGCGCAGACTGGCGTGTAGTCTCTGAGCCACTTTGAAAGAGTCAGTCAGTAGTACAATGGTGTGTATTTGTGCATTGCGTTTATTTTCTGTCCGATGACAGCGTGTGCAGTACGGTGGTAAGGATGGAGAGGAAGCCCTTCAGAGCTTTGTCATCTCTCGGTTGCTGCTTGACTGTCACTTTGACTTCATCAGCTGTGGCCTCCTCTCCCTCTTTCATCCACTCCTCTTCCCTGCCCTCCACCTCCACCTCTCCGTCAGCCGTGCCTTTCTGCCCTGCTGCTGCTGCTGCTGCTCTCGGCTTGGCCTGCCCAGTGTACAGCAGCTCTGCCAGTATGAGTGTTCTGTGGGCTGTGTCTGTGGGCTGGGTGTGTGAGTACAGGTAGACCCTCCAGGGCAGCGTGTGTGGCGGCGTGAAGGCCAGCGTCTGGATATTGACCAGCTGCATGGCGGCCTGGAGGCTTTGCGGTGAACAGCCAGGTATCGCAAGGCATCGGACGCCATCTTCCAAGCACACATAATCCTCCTCCTCCTCTGCCATGTTGTCTGCACCTATAGTCGCAAAAATGAATAAAATTCAAAAGAAAAGACAGAAAAAAATAAAAATGTCAAACAGAATAAAAAAAATATAGGTGCCACTTTATCTTGATAGTCCATCTGTTGACACGCTTTCAGTAAGATATGCAGTTGCATTGTCAACAGTGGATCAGTTGATAGTCAACATGATTATTTCAACAGACAAGTGGCACGCATTCAACTAACCTGGCAGTACTTTGTCGGCATGCAAAACCTGTCGCTTCAGCCACAGGCGTTCAAACTCCTGCGGGCTGAGAGCCGGTGACGGCGACAAGCAGACGGGGAGCGCCACGCCGGGAGCCTGGGCATCAGCACAGGAGTCTGCACAGCCACTAGCACTGTCTGGGCCTGGACAGGACATGGAAGCATAGAGAGGAGAGAGAGCATGAGGGCTGTGCAGCAAGAGGGAGCAGGGGGATAGAGGCAGGCCTGCCCACACAAATGGCTGGGCCCCTGAAAACCTCCAGTCAATGGGCCCCCCTTACCCATTACTCCTATGAAGAATGAGTGTGAGTGCGCTCATCCCTCAATAAACACATACATGTATTTGTAGAGAGACTAACTACCTTATCAACCAGGGACTTGCAGGGACAGTTGGGGGAGCAAGTGCTCATTATTATTTTAAAATAGTAGCACATTTCTGACTTAGCCCAGCACACCTACCAATTTATTTTGATTCCCTTACACTCACACAATTGTTTAACAGATCTCTACAAAAGAATCAGTTCACACAGAGACATTGTTCTTCTTTAGTATTCACTAAAGCAAACAGTTTTTTCACAATTTGCACGTTTTCTATGCTACTGGTTTCTGGTAAGATACATTTACACTAATTGACTGCACCAAATATTGCACTTTTTTGTATTTCTGCACATGACATTAAATCATTTGAAATCTTTTGGTGGTATTGTACCACCAAAAGATTTCAAAGGATGTATTGTCATGTGCAGAAATAAACAAACTTTAAGTGCAATTTTTGAAACTATATCCCTCTCCGTGGTGCAGTCAGTTAGTGTAAATATAACCTATACCAGAAACTAGTAGCATAGATAACATGCAGATTGTGATAACACTGTTTGCTTTGGTGTTGCCTGCTCATGTAATAAACCTAGTGAATATCAAAGAAGACCAGTGTCTGTGTGAACTACTGATTAATTAGAGAGCCCATTAGTGACGTCAGCTCGAGTAAGGCAGATACTCAAAAGGTAGAAGGACTGGACGCCCTCTGTAAGATATATAATAAAGAATACTCGCTGAGCTGTAAAGCAAAACATGACCAGCTGTTTAGTCTCGTATAGAGCTCCAAATATTGAAGGCCTGAGAAAGCCTCATGGTTATATGAAAAACAGTCAGATGTTGCATGTTAGAATACTGTTTTCTTAATTCTGAGAAATGCACCTTGACTGGGAGCTGACACTTTATACAGATACACTACAATGTCTTTACCTACCTGAGTAAGCCTCAGCTTGGTTACAGGTCAGCGTGTCTGAGAAGTGCTTGTTTGGCTTGGGGTCAAAGGTGACATGTTGGGGGCTTCCTCTGCTGGCGGCCTTTGTCTCTGCGGTGCCCTGCTTCAGAGGCTCCAGAGTGTTAAAGCTGCATGCCCATTGGCTGATGGGCTCCGCGGGCCGGCCAATCAGGACACCCAGGGAAGGGTCTGACCTCCGACCCTGCAGCACCTTTCGTGTCTCTTCTATCCCACAATGCAACAGGCGGTAGTAGAGAAGCCCCTGGTCGCGCACACACATGTCCGTCTCTTCCTCTGGAAAACCAAGAGAGTTGACGGTCAGCACACGCACACAGAGAAACTCACGTGCGCGCACACACACACACACACACACACACACACACACACACACACACACACACACACACACACACACACACACACACACACACACACACACACACACACACACACACACACACACACACACACACACACACACACACACACACACACACACACACACACACACACACACACACACACACACACACACACACCTATGCAGTAGTGAAGCAGTCTTCCCAGCATGTCTTGTGTCTCGGCAGGTCGACACAGAAACAGCTTCATGGTGCTGGTCAGCAGCTCCATCTTGACTTCCAGAGATGCCTCACTCCTTACTCCATCTATAAACACCTCCAAGGTGTAGGGGGCGCCGGAGACCCGCTCCCCGTACACGCCCAGCAGCCATAGCAAGGCCTGCCTGCCCTATTGGAGGAGGAGGTGAATGAGCAGAAGATTTTAGACTCCATTGAAAAGCCTTTCCATATTCCAAAGAGGCCAGAGACAGAGTGTCCTCTCAGGGGCATCAAATATATTACCTATTATGAAATGCATCCTGGTATTGTAATGGGGAAAATATAGTTTGTATGTAAAAAGAAAAACATATTAAAAAACATACATTAAGGAGTTAGGCTATTATAATGTCTAATCTCTATCACATAAATGTCATAAACGGAGAACAGTAGAATCACAACAGAAATCTTTGCTGAGATATAACTAAAGCTGGTTCGACCCAATTGGTCATTACAGAAAATACTTTAATATCAAGCTTTAATGTACAATAGAACATATTCTACATAAGGAGATATATATATATATATATTTGCTACTTTGTTTCCTAAGTCTTTATTTGTATTGGAGTATTTTACATGGTGGCAGTGCTGAGTATGTGCAGGATGTGAATGTGGTTTGAGGTCTGACCTGGCTATCCTGCAACGTCTCCTCACAGCCCTCCAGAGCCTCACACACAGTGTCGCTACACTGAGGGCACACCCAGACCAGGTCTCGCATCGTCTGCACCACCGCTGAGGGGTCGGGAAGGGAAAAAAAGAGACTAACCTGAGTGTTTTTTTTTTAAACCTGCACAGAATGTCAACGTTTACTAGATTCTTTACTTCTTTACTAGACACATGACATAAAACAATTTTTTTATTTTTTATTTTTTTTAAACGCCTAAACCCTTGGCCTTAACTGTCAATCACTATCCTTGCCCTATTTGAAACCTTTAACCCTTGGCTTTAACTGTGAATTACCTTTTATATTATTTTTTGCCCGTAGGCTTCACAGGCAATTAAGCTGTATTCAGCCTATTGCTATGGTCGGCCGTCAACATTATTGACAGTTAATTTTGCAGAGCTTGTTTTTTTTACACCTGTATTTTAGCGAATCACGTTGCATTTCTTCGGTCATGTGATTAAAACGATAACATCTGATTGATGAGACACAGACGTCTCATCAGGTCTGAGAGGTAAAAACACGCCTACGTTGCATCAGGGCTTAATGGGTTGAACAGCGTGCATAGTGACAGACTACAGTATAGATGTGATTGGGGGAACCAGTTGTACCAGAAGTGATGTGCTCCTGTTTGAGCCCCAGCAGTCCAGTAAGGATCTCCAGACATCTGTCGCTGTAGCTGCGTCCAATACGACCTGCACACAATCCACACAGGATATGAGTCAGACTGTGACTTTAACCACAGAGGGTCAACTGCTGCTCACGTTGCTGGGTGATGACATTTAAAAAATGTATTCCCTTCAGTACTCTAAATGCCACATATGGTCATATCATGCCTTCGAAATCGCTTTGAATCCTCAATGAAGATTTTGTGATTTGCAATGGTGAATGTTGACATTTGCATTAAAGGGTTGTGTGTGTCACTGTGAGCCAGGAGAATAGAGGGTAGGGAAAAGTCACTGTCTGTGGTGTCCTGTAATAAAGACATGGCGAATAGGGTGTGTGTGTGTGTGTGTGTGTGTGTGTTTACCTATAGCTGAGATTGCAGCCTGGGCAGTGTCTGTGTTGACATCAGTGCAGTATCCTTTCAGCTCATCCAGTAACATTGCTACGTTCTCATCATTCACCAGCTCCACCAGCACCTGCAAACACAACAGCACGAGCTTTGCTATTAGTAAAGTATTGGACTGCTTCTGCTCATACGGGCTAGTCTTTGTGAATACCAAGGTGATCCAGTGGGATTATGTTTCATACTTTCTGAACCTGAGCGTCTTTGAGCAGGACTGTGAGCAGCACTGTGTTGGCCTGCTGTGGTTGGATGTCTGGATCCACTCAGTAATAACAGCATTGGAACGCTGATTAACCCTCACATAAATAATTATTTATTTAAAGATTTTTTGGCATTTGTAAGCTTTATTAGACAGGTTGGAGAGACAGAGGCGAAATGGGGCAGAGAGGGGAATGACATGCAGAGAACGACCACAAGCCAGATACGAACCTGTGGTCTGCTGCTTCTGAGGACTGAGCCTCTATGGACGGGCGCTATAACCACTAAACCCCCCCTCCCCCAATAAAGAAAATGTTTCTGCTTTCCCTGAAATCTCATAACGAATTTTCTCCATATATAAAGTATTAGAGCAGGAGGCTATCTCTTTATTCCAAACCGTAAGAATACTTTCTTTTGCGATCACCATCCCATACTGGATCGACAAAGCTTTCGTATGACTTAAAGTCTCTAGTTGTTTTGACGAGCCTAGAATGGCCTTGAGTTGATCGAGCAAGAGTGTATGCCGCGAAGACACTTAGCCCAAGCATCTGCTTACATTTCTACTCCTATTACGCTCTCCGATGGACTCCCTCAAATAATGCGTGGACAGGGCAGTGTGATCCGCAAACAAGTTTACCAATAAAGACCTATTTGACTGAGGATGTGCAACATTGAGTCAAACTGGCATCACCTGCATCTTCCTCTGCTTTATGAAGGCTGGCTCAGCATAGCCGCAGAAGAATCGTTTGTAGTGCGCCCCCATCAGGCCAGGGAGAGAACGCAACAGCAACTAGAGGAGACAAAGACAGGGTTTAATCATTTAATCAAACTGTATCTACTTAGTCTAGAGCTACTTTAAACTCCTCAACTCATGAAGAAAATGAAGCAGGAGATTCTGTACTTTATGTCTCTGCCCCCCCCCCCCCCTCCTCACACCAACACACACACACCAGCAAAAGATTAGCCCTGTTCATGCAAACAGAATATTTCCATAATTCAAATCATTATACATTTCTTTGTTGGTGGCGATGTTATGTGTAAGGTAAGGTGCCATAAGCAAAACAGCAATTCTGGTTTTTAAAACAGCAACAAATATACACATATACATACAGGTTTATCTTAATAGCTTCGAACTTTTAGAATGCAGAACATCAGAACTCAACTTTTGAATAGCTAATTCTAATATTAATGTGTGCTATATCATATAGCTATGGTCTTAACATTGAAATTCCTTTCATAGTTTAAATAATTTAGATTTCTAGATTTTTTTTATTTTTATTTTTTATTTTATTTTTTTAAAATCGTACTTGTCAGTCCGATATCCGATACGAAGATTGCAGCCATATCGGCCCCGATACTGATATTGTATCCGATCGGCCCCATCCCTAGTAAAAAGGGCTCCGAAAGGCCCTGGCTTATGGACTTGACTACTTGTTCCTCAACTCCATGCAAATCAATGTGACAGACACAAGAGCACTGTCTGACTACCATCAGACATTGAACACCTTGCTCACAACTTTCCAGGAAATGTCTCTGGAACTTAACATTGATAAAACAAAGGAGCTTTGCTGTCGGAGCAGGGGAACATTGAGCTCACAAGAAATGTTTCAACCGCTCAGCATCAACGCCGGTCAGCCAGTTGAACAGGTTTAGGTTTTTAAATACCTTGGTACAGAGTTAACACCTACAAAAAATATTTGATCCCCACTGCCATCACCACACTGAACAGTAACAAATAGGCAACATATCTCACTCCACTCAGTCACCTCTTTGCACCGCTTGCATTTTTTTGCATTCATTTATTGTCATTGTTGGGACTGTCTCTTTGTGTGAATTGAACCTTCCCTGTCAAAGACGAATTTCTGTCACTTGCGACAGAGTATAAAGTTTTCTTATCTTATCAAAGTTTTACATTTTCAAGTCAAATCCCAAAATTGGAAAAGCAAAAACAAGACGGAAAAAGACAGATTAAAAAAGGAAAAAAGTTTTCGCAAATTGCCGCCTGTTCAATTGCAACGTTGTCCGTTGCATGTCTCTCTCCTCTTTTCCACTGCGTACTAATCTATCAAATAAAGGTGAAACGGTGTTGTGTACAGTTCTTCTGTGTTCTGTATGAATGCAATAAAAAAAATGACACAAATTGCATCTTAACAACTGTTTAGTTTGTGTGAGTTTTCCCTAGTGCATGAAACGTGCCACAGAAGTACAGTCTTTCCTTGCAGAGACTACTCGTATCTGATTGGACACAAAAGAACTTGAAGCAGGAATAGAATAAACAAAGTTCATCAGTTGTACCGTAGATAAAATACTGTTTTCAGGGATCAGGGCGTATATTCAGAAGTCAAGCTGAGACTCAGTGACCCAGTACTCGGTGACCCAGATAAAAAATATGAACCAGATTTATTTTTACTTTTCTATAAGAAGATACAGTAGACGTCTTTGGTATCAAATGCACGTACTTAAAGCCCCTGTAAACCCAAATCCACAAAATCCCTCTAACTCATTTGGGGAGTTAGTTGTATGATTGTGAGCATCTGAAAAGAGTTAGGCATATTTATCAATCCAAATTAAAGATATTGTCATTTTTTCCTTGAATTGTTTTTGTTTTTGCTCTATTGTCATTCCTGTTCTTGTTCTTGTTTGTTTTTTCTTCCTTTCTATGCACACTAAATGTATGTTTGTTTGTGGTTCTTTGGAAACTGATCAATAAAAAGTAAAAAAAAAAGAAAGATACTTAGTGGTCTAGATGAGGCGGGCTATACTCTGGTTCTTATTACACAGTAAGTTATTTGAACCAATCACGGCAGTTCTTTGCCCGAACATTCTATGAAAACAATGACTGTTGCCGTGGAGACAGTTTGATAAGGCCGCGCCCACACTGACCTGTCAAGCGGTTTATGAACATTGATTTTCAATCAGGTTTTGGTAAAAAGCCTATCGAGACATCCAACCTTATTATCATATATTGATTCTAACGACTGGAGACCAGGTTTTCCAGAGGCTTTAGAAACCCGTGCGCCCACATCCTCTCCCTCTGAAACCGGAGTCATTCACACCGACTGACCTGGATGTGGCAGAGGGCGGTGAACCTCATCTCTCTGGACGCGCTCCCACAGGCAGCCAGCAGGGGCCCGCGTGCTCGCTCCAGGGCTGCCAGGCTGACGGCGGGCAGGCCGGAGCACAGGCTGAGGAAGAGGCTGAGGGTGGCGGCCATGACAGGGGGGTGAGGGCTGACCAGGGAGGCATCCAGCAGGGACAGGATGTCAAAGAGCTCCTCCTCAGACTGGGGCCGGTAGCGCTGGAGGACCTTCAGCACCTCACACTGACCCCAAACATCCAACTCCTTCAACCTGAGAGCACACGCAGGCACACACACACACACACACACACACACACACACACACACACACACACACACACACACACACACACACACACACACACACACACACACACACACACACACACACACACACACACACACACACACACACACACACACACACACACACACACACACACACACACACACACACACACAACATTTGGAGATCTGCTTTTTGTGTGATTCTGATTTAAAATCAAACGCTAGGAAGCAGTTCCTCTGCAAATGCTAGAGAATTAAATATCATGGGAAGGACAGTTTTAAATTCAGAGTGATTTGATGTGAAGCATCTGGAAAGCTCTCCTGGTAACATTGGCTTAGAGGGAAATCTATCAGGAAGCAATTTGGCTCTGCTGATTTCATTATCCGTCTGAAGATAAATGGCTGGTGGTTTTATGCAGAGACACACAGGCTCAGTACTGCAGACAAAAAGCTCTCGATCGACCAGGATTGCATACAAAACATAGAGAAAATAAAAGCATTTCACCTCTATGAAAAAATATATATACTTTGTACGTTTGTATTGTAGTTCTTGCAACACTGTTACATATCTGCCCCTCCTGATATTATCATCTAGTCCTCCAACAAGATCCTACTTAAATATTTATGAGAGGTAAGTGATGCTCAACTCTTGTTTTGACAGGTTTTCTCTCAGTGCCATGGTTCTCTGATGCAGGGACTGTGAGCCCACCTGTTGAGTAGGTGATGCGTGATGGGTTTGTTGATAGCGACCCCTCCCTCCTCCTTCAGGATCTCCTCCAGAGCTCGGAGGCAGTTGACCATCACCACGGGGTCCGGGTCCCTCAGCAGGCTGTACAGCTCGTTCGCCACTGCAGCGTCTACAAAGAGCACGCAAAAACAACTGGAAACTCAGGGACTTATTTATATATATTTTATAACAGATCATTCTTCTGCACAATATGTTTAAAGGTTAGGTCAGTGATTCTGAGGAACCATTATTGTCAAAAGCACTTTGTGTCAACATCATTGAATACCTTCTCCCCATCTGCTACCTGTCCATACTGTGTTGCACAAAAAATAAAAATCCGGTTTCAATACACATCCCAGGCTCTGTAAACTGGTTTGTAAAGTAACCAAAAGGTGCAAAGATGCCCACCGTAGCTAGCAATATGCCCATTTACAATGCCTAGGCTTTTTTTCAGCTCACACACATTACGTGTGTGCAATGAGTATGGATAGGTAGCAGATTGTGATTTTGACAAAAAGTGATTTTTGACAAGCATTCTCAAGAAATGCTGACCGGTGGCCTTACATTAGCATTCATTTGAATACTGAAATGGACTGCAAAACGGACTATGAATCAAGTGACATACAAAGGTTATCAATATCCACTTTTCTTCTAATTTTTATCATTGGTTATTTATCCTATAAATATGACATTACTTGTCAGGTGAAGCCTGGATAGATTCACGGCTCTCCGTTAAGTTAGCAGTGGTTTAAGGTTTGAGGCAGTTGGAAAGTCACATGGTCTCTTTAAACATCCTTACTGTCACTGTGTCAACGCTGCCTCCCCTACAAAGTAGAAATAACATACCACTAGGGGTGTGCACGTGTAACCGGTTAGTAAATCATAACCGTTAAAGCTCACATATTATGCACTTTGCTGTCAATTTTATATGGTCTAAGTAGTCCCAAATACTTATTCTTTTAGATGTTTGCTGAAAAACCCATTCAGATCATTTATTGTAGCAAGCCTCTATACCCTGATTGTCCTCTGGTCTCAGGATGACCTATATTTGTGAGATCTGGCTGGCCCCTCCCACCTCTCTGCCGGGCTTTCTTTATATGTCCATGGGGCTCTCCCACCGTCTCTGCCGTGCTCTCGCGATACTAGAGAGACATTGCGTGACTGCGAACACAGTGTTTACCCGTAGCTAAGCCATACTCTGAACAATTTGACATGACCTGACATGATTAAAACCAGTGAAAACAGTAGCTTCAAAGTTTGATTTGTACATGAATATCTTCCCATCCTTTGTCATGTTAAAAATGAGTCATTATTAGACTGCAAGGGGAAAGCTAAGTTAGTGTATTAGGAGTGTAACCTATTTCCTGTTTAGGGCTCTTATTGTGAAAAGATGGAACACGGAAGTGTTGTGGTATTGTGGTTGATTTGACTTATGTTTGGATGCTTCAATAAAGTGGCTCGTTCCGTTCCGTGAATGGAGTTTCCCGAGTCAATTATTCCTATAATACTGAAGTATAGGGACGGCCAAAACGCTCGGTTACATTGGTGGCAGCGGTGGGATGTACAGAACCATGGACAGACTTACTGAGGATATGAGAGAAATGAGAATGGAAATGAGGCAAATGGCAGAGGAAAACAATAAACTGAAAAGCAGTGGCTGGGGAGATGAAAGAAAAAGCTCTCACCCCGTGCGTGGAGGCCAGTGTCAGTGTATGTGTGGTGAGCAGGGCTGCCAGTCGCGTCGCCCACGGGGGCGCTCACCTGACCGTGGCTGGCGTGAAAGAGAAGCAGAAGGAGGTCCCGGTGGAAGACAGGATTACAAGGGTTCATTTGGTGACAGAACCCCTTCTCCAACTTGGCGGGGCACTAGACCTGCCAGAGGCTCCTTCCAGGATGATTCACAGAGGAGACGAGGGGTGCGTTTTCTCTCTCCCAAGAGGGAGGAGCCTGCCAACCTGTCGGGAAAAGAGATGTAGCTGATGTTGCGGCCCAAACACCAGCTACTGCAATTGGGGGCCATGTGAGCGAGAAACGCTTCTCCTCTCAACAGGTAACATCCAAATACATGACACAACGGAGCAACAACATACCTCATATGTAAGAGGCAGCATTGAAGGGACTGAAATCAATATATTAGTGGACTCAGGAGCAACAGAGTCATTCATCAGTGCTGATTTTCGCATGTCAGTTCCAGCACTACGTAAACGGCCCTTAAATGCAGACTTTATTGCCGCGCGTGCTGTGAATGGCCAGATGCTTGATACATTGGGCACCGTGACTGCAACTCTACGGCTAGGAGAATACTCCTGGCAACATGTGTTCCATGTGCTGAGGGGGTCCACACAAGCAGCACTGTTGGGACTTGACTTTCTTACAGTTAAACATGCACTACTTGACTATGCCCGTGGCAAACTACAATTGTGGGACACTATAATTCCACTTTTGAGTGGCAAAGACTTGATTCCAGAGTGTTGCAATATTTCCATTACCACGGCCACAACAATACCACCACTCAGTGAGATGCTGGTTCCAGTAAATGTGTCCCCAGCTGGCCTCGTCGACCAGCTCCCTGACTTTGTGGGCTACTTAGCACCCAACCTCCAAAACAAATGTGGGTGTGTTGTGGCTCACACAGTGACATCAGTGAGAGATGGGATTACTACAGCCCGTGTTTTAAACCCTACGGATCAGGACATTGTACTCAGAGAGGGTATGCACCTGGGGGAGTTTTTCTCTGTGGATGAGTCCGAGCTTGTATCACTCCCACAGATTGCTGTCGAGACAGTCTCTGCTATTTCACCTACGGAGCTGCCCCCTGTGTCACTAGAGGACTCGCCCGCCAGTCAGCAGCAGAAAGAGCTACTGGGTGCTCTGCTAGTAGAACACAGGGAGATATTCAGCACATCAAAAAGGTTGACAGGCAAATGTACACTTATAAAACACCACATCAAAACCGGCAACCATACCCCCATGCGACAGCGCGCCTACCGGACCTCACCAGACAAGCGAGAAGAGATAGACAAGCAGGTAGCGGCCCTGCTAGCTGATGGGGTGATTGAGGAAAGCTGTAGCCCCTGGGCCTCGCCTGTCGTTCTGGTGAAGAAAAAGAATGGTGAGTGGAGGTTTTGCATTGACTATCGTCGCTTGAACAGTATAACTGTCAAAGACTCTCATCCTCTTCCCAGGGTGGATGACACCCTGGATGCACTGGCAGGCTCCCTGTGGTTCACCACCCTGGATTTCACAAATGGGTACTGGCAGGTGGAGGTCGCTGAGGACGACAGGGAGAAAACTGCCTTCACAACCGGCAGGGGCCTCTACCAGTGGCGGTCGATGCCAATGGGTCTCACTAACTCACCTGCCACGTTTCAGCGTATGATGGAGCTGGTGCTCAGAGGGCTTCCCTGGCAGGTGTGCATGGTCTATCTCGACGACGTACTGATCTACAGCCCCACCTTTGAGGAGCACCTTTCCTCACTGCGGGAAGTGTTCTCCAGGATCAAATCAGCAGGCCTCAGGTTAAACCCTAAAAAGTGTCATCTTGCCCAAGACCATGTGGTGTTCCTCGGCCATGTTGTGTCTCGCCATGGCCTGCAACCAGACCCTCGAAACACCGACAAAGTCAGAACGTGGCCCACACCAAAGACTCCGACCGAGGTGAGAGCATTTGTGGGCCTTTGCTCTTACTATAGACGTTTCATTAAGGACTTTTCCCAGCGTGCAGCCCCTCTGCACCGCTTAACATGCAAAGACACACCGTTCCAGTGGACAACTGATTGTGAAGCAGCATTTGAGTATTTGAAGGGAGTACTTTCATCTGCCCCAGTTGTCACAATGCCGGACTTTCATATTCCCTTTAAAGTGTATACAGATGCCTCCAACGATGCTGTGGGGGCTGTGTTGGCTCAGGACAAAGAAGGGCTGGAGAGAGTGGTTGTGTATGCTAGTCAGTCGTTGGCTCCCACCGAAAGGCGCTGGTCCACATTCGACAGAGAGTTGTGGGCTGTGGTGTGGGCTGTACGCCAATTCAGACACTACATTGGATCAGCTGCCTTCACCATTATAACTGACCATAAACCTCTGCTTGGCCTTCGCAGCATGTCCATTGATAAAGAACCCACAGGAAGGAGAGCAAGATGGGTGTTAGAACTGGACCCTTTTAACTGGGTCATGCAGCACAAAGAGGGTCAACAGCATGTCAATGCGGACGCTCTCTCAAGACGGCCTCCAAACCCAGGGTCTAGTGTGGTGAATTACAACTGTCAGGAGACAGCTGCTCAGGTGAATGCTGTGGACTCAGACACCCCGCCAGTTGCTCCCCAGCCAGACATTTTATTGTCTCCGCCGTCTGCTGTGGACCCCTACACCTCTGGTCTCACCGCAGCACAACAAATGGACACTGGCAGTGAGTCCGACAGGTCTTTCATGCATGCACTTTCACATGACCGGACTGGAATAAGAGAGCTGCAAAGAACTGATCCTGACACAAGTGCAGTATTGCAATGGATTGAAGGCAGTGGGTCTCGACCGCCGCGGGGGCACATGAAAGGTAGCTCTCGGCAATGTTGGAAATTATGGACTGAATATCCCCGCCTTTCTGTTAAAAATGGACTGCTCTGCCGGACATTGAAATCTTCCCGCACAGGGGGTGACATGTGTCAAGTAGTTGTGCCCTCCTCGCTGGTTCCTGATGTGCTGCAGCACCTACATGGGGGCCCTGCCTCTGCACACTTTTCAGCGGAGCGTGTATGGGAACGGGCAAGGCAAACGTGTTATTGGCCCTCTATGTTCAAAGATATTCAACAGTGGTGCGAGCAGTGCATCCCATGCCAAACCCGCAGAGCCCCAGCGCCCAAACATAGAGCGCCAATGGGGGGTTCTCAAGCTACTCTACCATTTCAGAGAGTCGCAACTGACATTCTTGAACTGCCTATGACTTCTAAGGGTAACAGATATGTGTTAGTGGTAGAAGACTACTTTACCAAGTTTGTAAACCTGTATGCTCTGCCTAACCAAACAGCCCAGTCTGTAACACAGTGTTTGTTTGAGGACTATGTTTTAGTTCATGGTATTCCAGAGACTGTTCACAGTGATCAGGGTCGGCAATTTGAGGCTGAGATTGTACAGAGACTGTGTCAACTGTTAGGTATTAAGAAGACACGCACTACCCCATACAATCCCAAATCGGATGGCATGGTTGAACGTTTTAATCGGACCCTCATTGACCAGCTTGCCAAATCGCTGCTTGCTTGTGGTGGTGAATGGGACGATTATCTGAAACATGTGGCGTTCGCCTATAACACATCTGTTCATTCCAGCACCAGCTACTCTCCCTACTATTTGGTGCATGGACGGGAAGCTCGGGTCCCAGTGGATGTGCTGGTGCCATCACAGGTATCATCAAACTTACCTTCTTCTCATGCTGACTTTGTGACCTCTATGGCAGGGAAGCTGGAGACGGCGTTTGGTGGTGCCAGACAGAGCGGTGTCCAAGCACACGAGAAACAAAAACTGTACTATGATGGAGCCGTCCGCCACACACCATATGCAGAAGGAGATCTGGTGTGGCTTCACAATCCCACAGAGGACCGTATGAAGCTCGCTCCCCACTGGAAGGGACCATACAGTGTCCTTGCAGTGTTGGGCTCTCAAGGAGAACATGGGCTCACCTATCGTATTGCCTGTCCTTTGGACTCTGACGGCCGGACGCAGGTAGTCCATTATGACAGACTGAAACGTTATACTCTGCCACTCCTTTCTGGCTCTTCAGGCGGCCTTCCGGCCCCCCCTCTTCATGCCCATTCACAACCGGATGAGGGACCCTCCTGTGGGGACTGGACGGCTGAGGAGCCCCTCGTTGCTGTTGGCACAGGAACTGCTCAGGTTACAGGCACCGAGGTGCCACGACAGACTGTATCGCGTTCGGGAAGAACTGTGACACAGCCAGTTCGTTTCAAGGACTTTGTCAGTTATTGTTAACAAGCTAATTCCAATGTAGGCAATATGTCTAACACTGGGAGGTATGGTATCTGTTCTTCAAATTCGGGTTGACATGCTGTTGGTATGTTGGGTCATTGTTATTTTTGAGGAGCTGAATTATACCATTTGTACTGTAACCGTCATTGGGTTTCACAAGTTAATGTGCTTATTTACTTGTTTGTCGAATTAATGACTATTTTGAGTCTAAATGGGGGGTAGAAGCTCCATGCTTTATGAGTGAGGGTATATATATATATTTTTTTCCCCCCACCTTGGTAATACAACATGTTTGTTGTGACAATTTTTTTTAGAGTGCACTGAAGTTATTGATGTGTGGAAACGGGGACGTTTCTTCTTGGAGGAGGGGAGTTATGTAACCTATTTCCTGTTTAGGGCTCTTATTGTGAAAAGATGGAACACGGAAGTGTTGTGGTATTGTGGTTGATTTGACTTATGTTTGGATGCTTCAATAAAGTGGCTCGTTCCGTTCCGTGAATGGAGTTTCCCGAGTCAATTATTCCTATAATACTGAAGTATAGGGACGGCCAAAATGCTCGGTTACAGGAGCAAAACTTGGTGCTACAACCGAAGCTACATGGGCGCTAACGCTAAAAATAAGACTCAGACGATTTAAACCAGTGAAAACAGTAGCTTCAAAGTTTGATTTCTACAGGAATATCTTCCCATCCTTTGTCATGTTAAAAACTAGTCATTTTCAGACTGCTGTGGGGAATATAAACAGCGTGTTATGAGCAAAAGCTGGTTGCTTGTCCCAAAGCTAATAGCTATACACCAGTCAGGCAAAACTACCAATAAAAACTATTATTTTAGTTTCACCATTTAAAAAAAAGCACAGGTAGCTTCCTATCCGTTGTGTTATTAAAAACGAGGCATAGACTGCTGTGGTTAAGATAAATTAGTGGAGTATGAGCAAAAGCATTCTGTGTTGGCGTATGTAACATTCAGGCTGTACTATGGGCATCTTGTCGCTTAGCGAGGAAAGCAACATGGCTGTCGCTCGGAAAATTTCCCAGATGATCTCGGGGCCGTGGACCAATAAGAAATGGGGGGGTGGGGTTATCATAGACTACTGCTAATGTGGGGGGAAGCATGGACATATAAAGAAAATATGGGGATGTGGCTGTGCAGTTTATGACGTCATAAACCGCGAGAATTCTGAAAGGAGTATGTTGGGGGGGAGGGGTGGGGGTTTCAGAACGGGGGAGAGTGAGAAAAGGAGAGATTGTTATTTTTCTTATATTTTGGCAGTCTCTAGGCACACTGTGGACCCATGGATATGTTGGAACACATTTAAAAAGTGCATTTAGCATAATATGTGACCTAAAACCAATAAACAAAACCCTTTTTTTTTTAATGACTTCAATGTGTTATTGAAACACACATAAATTCATTCAAAATCAGAAGTTACACAAACTATTTGGAGAAGATAAAAGCTAGTCTGCAGAATCTGTCTGCCTCACTCAGTATGTGTGTGTGTATATCAGTCAGCACTGCGGACACCGGACACGCAACAGACACAAATGTGCGCGCAGCCACAGTTACGGCAGAGGGATGAGAGATATACTGAAAATTTAAATAACCCAGTTGACGTGAACAATGCTCGCAAGTAGGTGCAATAAAACCTTCAAAAGTAAAAAGCCCAAACTTTATCTATTCTCCTGTTCAACCTGCATAAAGGTGGACTCAGGGGCGCAACTACCCACTTTCTGGGGGGTATGCAGACACTTAGCAGGCGCCTCCCCCCCCCCCCCCCCCCACAATTACAGACTTCCATTTTAAGTTACATATTAGAGCAGGTGATCGGCTCAACCATGACATGTCTGCCTGCACTGATTCTCCCAAAAGTAAAGGACACAGTGAATAACAGGTTGGTCATCAGAAATAAAACTAACTGGGCATTTAGGTTTTTGTGGCCTCACTAGTGTCAGGCATGCAAACTCATAAGCCATGAAAAAGGTGACATGTCCGAAAACATACCCCTGTAGGGGGGTCTGGGGTTTCCCCCCCCAGAATTTTTTGTGATTTGAACATGTAAAATGGGAAATTTGGTTAACTCTGGTGAAGAGAATTAAAGACAAAGAAAACTTTTATTTCAGTTCAAATGAATAGTAAAATGAGCCAAACAAGTTAGTCAGCCAACCTTCTTGACTTTACCCATACAACGTGTGTAGGTATTTACTAAGAAAAACGTTAAAAAAACAGCTCAGAAAAACGGTTAAATTGGAAAAACCAGCTTGTTGATAAAACTTTTTTTTCAAGTGAAGGAGAGAGAAAAGGCATTAAATAAGACAAAAAAAAAACTTAGAGCCACCAATCTATCACACCAAATTCCCTTACAATAAACTATTATATACTCTCTCTCTCTCTCTCAGTCAGGCAGGCAGGTACAGTATCTATAGATGCTTTCAAGCGGAGCCCCCATCCACCCTCTGCATGTAAAGGGTCCAACTCCCTTGTATGTCTGAAATGCTGCACCCGGATGCTGCTTTGCAGGTTGATCCAGTGGGTGCCCGGGATGCTTTTCATGACAGCAATGGAGTAGGCAGAAATGTGCCATTGCTTTATAGTTGCTTGTTTCCTCTAGTGTGAGATGTTACATTCCAGAGCCATTTTCTACACAAATTTTTAACACAGATTTCATATTGTGCATACCCACTTTTTGCGCCACTGGGTGGACTTGTAGAAAGCGATATGCAACTAATCTACTCTGTCCATCCACAGAGTAACATAATGAAGGCAATAATGACAGGCATGACAGCCAATGAAACAGTTAAACGTGTACATGAAAAAATGCAGTTGTGTCACCGTTTAGACATTTTTTTTCAACGTTCACACCCCCTACTAATCCACCCTACCTATCTCAGAGCTTGGCTGGAGGTCGTGTAGCTTGGCCCAGCCGAGTACAGCCACTCGTCTTACACAAGCTGCTCTGTCCCTCAGTCCTGCTGTCAGAGGCTGCTCCACATACTCCACCAGACTGGGTAACCTAGGAACATACGGACACAAACACCTCATTACCGTGCATTCACACCAGAAGGGACATGAGCCACACTGGCAGCCTGCAGCCATTCATTTTCAATGGACTTGTTACTTGTAATTGTACACGGGCACATCTGATGCTTTTGGTGTGAATGCGGGGTTATTCCAGCAGCAGTCACCACCAGCCGACATGATCGCCTGTGCAGAGGTCTGCTGTGCGTGTAGTTCTAGCGCCTCACCTGAGGTTGGTCATGTTCCTCAGAGCCAGGGAGCGGACCATGGGGTTGGGATCCTGACAATCTTTCCTCAGTGTGTTGATGACTAGCAGAGACAGCTCTGGGTTGACAGCGGCGTAGGAACACAGGAAGACATAGACCAGCTTCTTCTGGACTATGTCTACTGTGGCGCACGCTTTGACCATCTCAGTGAACAGGCCCGACACATCCACACCCTGCGACATGGCCCTGAGTCATGGAGAGAGAGAGAGAGAGGGGGGGTGAAAGAGAGGAGTGGAAGAAAGAGAAATAAGGAGTAGATAGGGGGGAAGAGTAAGGAAAACAGACTTCACTGCTTTAATCTTAAAGTCCAGATGTGGAGTTCAGGGTCTCTTCAGATACTCGACGCAAGACATGGATTATCTTTCTGACCACCACTGACTAAGAATATTAAAGGCATCATGACAGCCAACTTTATGTCCGAGCTGCAGGTGTACTGGATTGTAGAAGAGTGAGACTGGCCATGTGTACCTTATAAAGTGGACAAAGTGCAGCCCCCCTTTCGGTCTATCTGTGTGTCTATCAGTCTTATTTTCTGTCGCTGTGTGTCTTTCTGTCTCTTGTCTCTGTGTGTTTCTATCTATGTGTGTGTATCGGTGTCTCTGTGTATGTGTGTGTGTCTGTCCTCATTGTTTTCTGTCTGGCGGTCTCTGTTTGTGTGTCTGTCTCTTGTCTGTGTGTATGTCTATCTATCTGTGTCTGTCTTATTTTCTGTCTTTATCCGTGTATGTGTGTTTGTGTATTTCTCTTGTCTATGTGTATGCATCTGTGTGCAATGCCAATGATTGGGATCGAAAGCAAAGCTGTACAAACGTGTGTGTGTGTGTGTGTGTGTGTGTGTGTGTGTGTGTGTGTGTGTGTATTTGTGTCACGTCTGTCAGTCCTAGTCCTACCTGATGACTTTGAGGATGGTGTTCCTGTAGCGCAGCTGGTCCGACTGGACGTTGGGGTTGGACAGAGCTCTCCTCAGCTCCCTCACCGTGTCCTCGCTGCCCAGATAAGGCATGGTGTCCGCACACTGATACGGCACAACACGTTTAACATGAGACTGCTCACAAAAAAGCGAATACCAGCTGTACCTGAAGCTTTCTTTATATGTCCATGATCTGAACAGTTAGACAGAAAAGAAGTAAACAAACGTTTGTTCACCGACACACGTACGCGACACGCTTGTACATTAGTAAATATCGGGTTATACTATACTGTATATATTATACTTCTCCATTATCAACACAAATTTGTGTTTATTTGAGAAACATTACCGTTTCACACTTTCATTCCCAACACTGCTAGGGTGACTCAATTGTTTACACCGGTCCGTGTACACTTCCGCATTTCTTCTTCTGCGTTCAGCGTATAATACGTCCTGTGCTGCCCTCTGCCAGTTGGAGCAGAAATGACACGCATCTCAGCGTTGCAATTGCAATGCACACTCACTCATGGACACATTATAAAATAGGCACACTGGCCTCAACCATAGACTGTATATAAAACAGGAGAGAACAAATGTGTTTGTTTTACACATGGAAACGAATTATTGTTTTCCAGCTGTTGGGGGGACTTGAGCACATTTAAAAAATAATTATGTGGATTTTATAGTGAATGCCATTTATTTAATTATTTAAATAAATATTGAATAGGATACATATACGTAACGTATGAATACATATTCATACAAATTAAAAACGTTTGCATATGAAATAAATAAACGAGGAAATGTATAAATTAATGTATAAATATATAAATGCTGAGTCAATACAGTTCAATAAATAAATAGGTATATCAAATGTCTACTTTTAGTGATAGTATTGCAGATTAAACTATCCAACAGCATTGCCAGATTAACCCCATACCCAGCCAAAATAAACTGTTACAGTGATACAGTAGAACACAAACCAACTGACGCACAGTGAACCTGGGTGGGCCCAATCTACAATTTGATACATGGTCATACATCGCTAATAATAATACTGTATAACGTGTCCTAACATAGAACTGACAGGAGACACCCTGCTGCATAACCAGTACTTTTACTTAGAGAACATGCAGCGTAAAATTCTATTTATTGCATAAAATAAACTTGTAATGGACTTCTACATTGTTGTACTGTTGCTTCTGCAGTACCTCTTCCACTAATAGTGCCCTGGTTAATATGACATTATATAGAGGCTTCTTCTTCACTGCAAGGCTCCAGTTATGACGTGAGCTTGACTTTTCTAGAGCTTATTCGTTAAACATGCTTTTTCTGTCTGGGGCACAGTGTTTTTTTTTTTCATTAAAGCTCTTAAAACAGTCAATAACTACACAAACAGTATTTGTGAGTTGATGGTTTTTTATTGATTGTGAAAAGCAGGAAATCTAAAAAGACAGACAGCTTTGGCCCTCCAGCAGCGCAGGTCCGACCCCAATCCAAAGGCGAACATCCACTCCACCTGGCCCCATTGGCTGGGGTTTAAAAGGCAGAGCTTCATAAAAAGGAAAGGTGGGAGGGACTTGATGCTGGACAGCCAATCAGCTGACAAAGATGGACGGTCTGAAACACCAACCCGGGCTGGTCCAGAGGAAGCTGCTCAAGCCTCCCTCTGGGCTGTGCGGGCGGAGCCGGGACCGGTGAACCGCTCATTTTCCCGCATGATACATTCACCAACATGACTGACAGAACCTCTGTTCCCCTTTCCCCTGCAGCAAAGAAGTCGAATGATTTAACACACACGCACACACACACAAACACACGCACAGTTTTCATTATTCGCCATTACGCTGGGAAGAATGATTTGGAATGTTTTCTTGTAAGAACTAATTTTGTCAATGAAGCTTTTTTTCCTTTGCATTCAGATAAATATATAACGTTTAGGTGTCTATATGGATTAAGAAAGGGGAGAGCAAATCTAAATAAAAAGGGATGGGGTTGGGGCAGCACACTATTCTGAATTCATTTATTGGTTTAGGCTTGGCTTTGTTTCCTCTCTCCAGAGATGGATTAATAATTGTGTAGCCATTGCAAGATGGTGGACTGTGTGCTCTCAGCATTTGACTAAAAGGGGAATGAGATGACAGCAACATCCATCCATCCAACCCCAACCCCTCTCTCACACACACACACACACACACACACACACACACACACACACACACACACACACACACACACACACACACACACACACACACACACACACACACACACACACACACACACACACACACACACACACACACACACACACACACACACACACACACACACACACACACACACACACACACACACAGTGTCTATGACAGATTGGGGCTAGGAGCGGGGCTGGCAGAGCTGTTGTCCTGGTTGGCTGCCTGGCTTCCTCGCGCTGGGACCTCGATGATGCGGGGTTTGTCGATGATGCGAGCGCGATGGTCGCCCTTCTCCACGATGCCGATGATCCAGGCTCCGCCCGCCGCCCCCTGGCCGCCAGCGCCCGAGCTCTGGCTCTTCATCTCAGAGCAGAACTTGGCTGCCTGCTCCCTGGGCAGACACACCAGCAGCCCGCCTGGAGGAAGCAGAGGAAGAGGGGTTTGCGGTTACCACAGCAGTATAATCATTTATTACACGGCAGTACTGATGAATGCTGTGTTATGAGAGGTCAATCAAGGCATTCTACAGGCCGTTATTTATCGCTCATGCCCGCTGTCAAAGCTAATTGCCCGTTGCTACAGACCTACGGACATCGTGCTGATGGATCTCGTCCCGCCATATCGATCCACAGACAGATGTCTACAAACATTTAGACCTACTATTCAACATGACGTATCTGGAGAGCAGGGAACTTCGGAGTCATGGTCAATGTATTGTCTGAAAAGACTCAAGTCAAGGGGACGGGAGTTTGGCCACAGATTCACATAGATACCGTTGCTATGAGGAAGTTCACACCGTAGAAAACTATTTTTTTTGTACCGTAAGCAATAAAAACGTTTCATAATCTATAAAACCCCATTTAAAAACAACATTTTGCCACAATTAATGTATTAGTTAAGTTAGTAGCCGTGTGATAAGCGGGATAATGTATAGCAACCTTGGTCTTTATTTCTCATGAGTGACCTGTTCGCGATACATTATCCCTTACATACTTTACTTCCATAATTAAGTTATGGCCAAATGCACGTTACTTCACGTTACGTCCATTCAAAGATACACAGACAAGACGACCACATTTCCTGCATGTCATTCTGTTGGACCTACCAGAGGTTTCCGCTGAATTGCCCTGAACCAGGTTGAATATGTTTCCACAGGCCTTGCTGATGGCCGCCATCTTGGCTATGATTGGTAGGTTGTGGATGACGAAGGCCACCTCGTTTGTTTGCTGAGCTGCCAGGTTGTTGGCGTGACCTAGCAACCCGTAACCAGTCACGTCTGTGGCAGCGTGGGCCTGGAATTTGTGCATGAGGCCTGCAGCTGGAGGGCACAAAAACAAAAACTGGTTTAAGGCGCAGAAAGCAAAATATATCAGCTTCCTCATAGCTAAATGAAGGTGATAGTGTGAAGCCAGACATTAAATGCGTGCCTTTGTCTTGATGAGCAAAGCATACCTGTGCGGTTTAGCGTCGCCATGGAGAACATGGCTTCCTGATAGGCCTCTTTCACTTCCTCTTTGGTGACGACCAGCTTGATCTTGTTCCACCTTTCGGGCTGTGGGATATAAGAGAACAGACAGAAAGACAGGGTGAGAAACATTCAAGACAAAGACAACACTCCAAACTATGCTGATGTGAGCGGACTTTACCTGATCCAGCCACTGGTGAGCGTTCACTGCCACCTGTGTCCCCAGAGGTTTAGTCAGAACCAAGACGTCTCCTGGCACAGCGCCATCCGGCCTGGACGTAGAATACAAAAGATTAAAAACTGTTCTCTTTCCTAGCTCATGAAAATATAACATTCAGTCATGCATGGTTTTTAGCAAAGGAGCCTCCTAGTGATATGCCAATTATGAAGTAAGTTTATTTGAAGATCAGGGCGAAATGCAGAAGACAAGTGGTCGACCCATATAGGATATGGGTTTCTCAATGGCCGATAATAAAAAAGTAGGTAGGCCGATATGCCTATATTACCTTGTTATTCATTCTAATAACAAATGAGAATTTTTCTTTAACTTAAATTTATTTTTATTGAATACATGTAGAAAAATGTGCATTTTTATTTTTTTTGCACAAGGCCTTCCCTGGTGTTGACTCTGTAAAACATTGCCATACGTTACTTCTGGATTTCTGTCTAGCCGTGTGTAATTATTAAAATAATCAAAAATACAAAGTATATATTTGGGTTAAAAAAAAAGGAAAAACATTTTTAAAAACACTCACATTGCTCAACAGCAGCCACACTAAAAAGGCTGACTGCAGTGTTTGCAGTAATTATTGAGTTTTTTTTTATCTGCCTTGTAAATGCATTGTTGGAAGGCTCTGACCAAAGTTGAACGACATGAGGGAAGGTGGCTGACTCACATGATTAACTCATTGGGCTGGCAGACGACAGATGCTACTCCGCCTATGATGATCCAGGGGTTGATCACCGTCTGGCCCCCCGTCACAGAAGTCCCCCCCTCCTCTGCTGCATCACGAAAGCCCTGAATCATCAGCGGCATCACCCGCTCACGGTCCTGTCATACACAGAGGATACAGGGTCACCAAAGGGGAAGACCTCAGTAAGACATGCATCGCTGTTAGAAAGTGGCGGAGGAGAACACGGGCCGCGTTGACATGTCCTTACCTTATCATTCATCTTCTGGCTCACACTCAGCAGCATCAGCATGTTGTCGCACTCTGTGATGCCCATGGCGTACAGATCACTGAGGACATTAGCACACGCTATCCTGCCCTGAGAGATGGACAGGCAGAGAAAGAGAGAGAGACAGAGGGGGGGAAACGAGTCAAAACAGGTAGCCAAGTGTTGTTTTCATGTCTTGAAAGTTATTCTTTCTAAAAAAAAAGGAGATCCAGGTTGGAAGGAAGGAACCAATTTCAGCTCCTGGATGACATTTACTTTCAAATGCCTGGGGCTCTATCATTTATAGGAATGGCACAAACCATGAACAAAAAACGAAACACGAAACAGTAGGCGTGTGTGGGACCATCCGTTCATCTAAGCAATATTACACAGTATTTCAGTAATATTTTTAGTGAGGATTAAGGCATGCCGTCATGCCGATTTGAGCATATTCTTAAAGTCCTGTTGACCAATCAGATTGCTTGGTCGGAACTACTTGTTGTATAATCTCTTTTCGTTCAGTCTGGAAAACATAAACCCATGCTCAGTGCGTACAGGGGTCACTTCCTGCACATGAAGATTCAAGGCCTCTCCAGCTCATTCTCTGTTAGTAGTCAGTAGGTAATCATTTACACACATTCAGCAGCATTTTACCAGTATATTGTTTATATCTAACTGACTAACGGACATTTAGAATGACATAACACTTAAAAGGCTTTGCATTTCACCCAGATTTTTATGTCTTCCGCAAGTATCAGGGTATACGGCATCATGCCATCATAATGAACAGTATATTAAAGGACATGTGTTACATAAAGTCAACATCACGGGTGGGACTTCACACAACTTCAGGATTGTTACAGCATATGCATCATAAAATGTGTTTACATATGGTTTGTTAAAGACAAAGTGGACATTGCACTAAAAAGTGTGTACATATCCTTGTGTGCAGAATCAGATCCTGACGTACATTACGAGCACCGGTCATGTATGCTATGAATGGTGCTATGCTATTATGTTTGAGATTTTGAGTTTGTTACTGCAAATCCTCAGTGTTCAGGCAGCCCTACATCCTGAACTGTCTCCCACTGAGCCATGGCAGGGACCGGGTGTGTAAATAGTCAGAGGGAAACACCTGCCGGGTAACTCACCATCATGTATGGGTCCTCCACCAGGGGGTAGAAAAAGTCCGTGGTCTGGACCAGAGAGAGCCCGCCGTGTCTCAGGGGGATCACACAGCAGTCCATCCCTATACCTGAAACACACCACAGTGAGGATGCAAATACATGTAGTGAACATATTTAAGTGTTTAAAGTTTATTTGAAAGTGACACTTCTACTATTTCATTGTGAGTATATATGTGTTGTGTGTGTGTGTACTCGTGGCGTTGTTGTTTAAGGGATGACATTACAGTGTACTTTACAGTTAACTATTGACAGTACAGGGGTTTGTTCCTGCGCTCAGTCAACGATGCTTTCTAACCCGGAGGTTACTACATCTCTACCGGTAGTAAATGAACCCCCTGCTCGAGATTGCGAAACTGCTTTAATAGAAGAAATGTTTGACCAAGAGGATGAACTTTGCTCTTACATATATCCAAAACATTTCTGCTGAATCATGCACCGTCAGGTAATTTGACAACTCGCAGAACTAGTCTGCTCTTAAAATTACTGACGCTAACTTCCTATGAATTAGATGCATTTGGGATGTAGCTTACTGCTAACCTACTACAGCCGTAACTAAGTTAGGTTATGTTAAAAAGTTCGATAGCTGAGGGCTATCATAAAATAAATGGTTTTCGGTCGCCTAAAGAAGTCCATCTGTCAAATGAGATAGCCCAAGCTAGCATGGTTAGCAGTTCCGCTAGCTGACGTCACGTCAACCTCCAGGCTTTCTGACGAAATGTACGGGACATGAAGGCCAGCTCGCCTATTCATTTGTCTCTTACCGAGCCGGGGGCTGGGCAACTGTTGGCCGAACTCCGACGCTTGGTCTCCGGCCTTCCCCGTCCCATCAGCCCGGTCCGCCTCCAGTCCCGCCAGGAGTTTGAGCAGAGCCTCCTGCGGGACCTTGCAGCCTCATCCTTTCAGATCCGAGAATGCTGTGAGACGGAACCCGCGCTCCAGGCCGTGCTCTTCGGGATTGAATGGCTTGTATCCCGGGAAAAGACACCCCTCGGTTCCCACAGCCTCTGCCGTGGGAGGCGGGGGTGTTGAGTCCGACATTGCCCGCCTGAAAACCACTTCAAAACACACAACGCCAGTCGTGGGCACCGGGTAAATAAAGAGGCGGCTATGAATGGAGCGCGTGTCCGGCTGGTGCAGCTTAAAAGAAACTAAAGACCAGTGTGAAGTTAGCCCAAATAAAACTAGATTGACTTCCTGTCGGGACTTTAGCCGTACACAATAATAGTCTGTGTGTACATCGAATATTCACGGATTATAAACCAAATTCTGATAACAGATGACTTGTATATTGGACTTCATTTATTACAATATTAGAAAAAGGCTACCTAAAGCCCCTGCAAAGAAGTAGTCCTTAAGGATATAGGCGGAAGCCTCTTATTTTGAAGGCTGCATGAACGGTTTCCGGTCCATCTATGCGTGTGGCTTTGCAACTTGACACTGCTCAAGTCGGTCGTAAAGCGTTACCACCTGCCCTCGCTGTCAGGTGTTTCTTTGCTATTTCTTTTAATTCTTTCGTGGGATTGTTACTTTACAATTGTAAGCGCACTATAATAATTCCACTGTAAATTGATTCAATGTTTCCCTTCTGATAAAGTTTTTAAAGAAAGTTAAAGGAAAATAATAATGATTTCCCCCGAACCCTAGGTAATGGTTTCTTCCCACTTGTAGCCTGCCTCTCTCTCTCTTTCTCTCTCTCTCTCTCTTTCTCTCTCTTTCTTTCTTTCTTTCTTTCTTTCTTTCTTTCTTTCTTTCTTTCTTTCTTTCTTTCTTTCTTTCTTTCTTTCTTTCTTTCTTTCTTTCTTTCTTTCTTTCTCTCTCTCACACACACACGCACGCACGCACGCACGCACGCACACACACACGCGCACACGCACACACGAATAACTGTTTTATTACATAAATCTTCAACAGTTTGAAACAACATTCTTTGCACCAAATTATCTATCATAACATACAATATTCACACAAACTGAATAACCCTCCATGTGCTTACCTCAGATGGATACATAGCTAGGTGCCACAGGTGAAGATAAGAAAGAGTAAGGGTCACAGAAAGGGCAATGTACTTCTTCCTGCTCCTTTTCAGGCATATCATCAATACAGATCATTTGTTTTCTTTTTTTCTTTTTGTGAAGTCATTTAAACATAAATTTTGTTTATTGTATTTTTATGCTTTTCATTTAGTTTTGTATTGTTTTTGATATGTCTGAAATAAAATAAAAAATTCAAATTCAAATTCAAATGTTGGGTTAAGGGCAAAGGTTAAGGGTAAGGGCTGGCGTCAGGGACAAAGCAGTGGTGCAGTCAAAGGTGTACACAGGCACAGAACACAGAGAATGGCTACAGTCTTCAATAAGAGTAAATCCACCTCTAATACTTAATAATACACGTTTTGAGGTAATGCAGACAGCAACATGTATGACTAAAACATATTTGAATATTCTATAGTATTTAACGCTTACTAGGTTATTCACATTGTCCATGATGTGTTTTCTCCTCCGATGGAAAATCAACCCTTCTGAACTGTCCCTTTTTTAACATCGTAGGTCCAAAGATTACTGATTGATAGAACATGGATGGATGCAGTCAAAGTATGCACTCGTTCTCAATCCTATGTAGTTTCTTGCTCGGTTGCCACATCGTGATCGGGGATGAGAGAAGAGGCAAGAAAAACTGGGATATTGTACAAATACTGACGGACATGTGCATCAGAGGGCGAGGCGTGGGGAGGGGGCGAGAAAAAGCGCAGGTGCCGGGGAGAGAAAAAAGGAGTCATTAAAAGGAGGGCTGCTGAATGGAAAAAGCTGCAGAAGAAGAATTTTAATCCATGGAGTCTTTCTTTAAGGGGAAAATACCATGCTGATTATCTCGCTGTCTTCATACAGTGCTCTGATTTCCACTTCCACATATTTGATTTTTGTAAAATGAAGATCCGCAGCACGTGTTTCGGATGGAAGAAAGAGTTTAAGGTGCAGCTACCATACGCTGTGCACACGGATCTGGGAGCAGATACGCTGAACATAAATACACTGTATATGTATCTGTATGTGTGTGTGTGTGTGTGTGTGTTGGGAAGTCACCATGTTTCTGGACTATATGCTCCTGTTACTGTATACAGTCCATGACGTGTATCTGCAGCGTGTCCATGTCTGGAGCCTGGTACTGGCACTTGGGACAACATAAATCTGGCAGCTCTTCGGCTCCGGCTGCCCCCTGATCACCCACTGGTACCAAAGCATGATTGCGGAACGAGGGTGCGGGGGGCGCCGTGTTGAAAGTTGCACCGGGGTACACACCTAAGGCCAAGGAGAAAAGAAAGCATGTTAAAACAACTCCTCGCTAAAGCAGAAACGCAAAAGGAAGCACAGCAAGCTCAAAAACAGTTCAATGTCGAGCAGATGTTTCTAAGAATTGTAGGAAAATGTTACTTATGAGCAAGATGATCATTCATCTGGAGTAGGGTTTGTTTCACCTGATGAATGTAAGTCCAATTTTCTCTCTCTTTAAGCTCTGTTTTTTGGTGGAGTGTCGGTCTCTTTAGCTGTTAAAAGCTCCACTGTACTCACCAGCTAGTCTCTAAATTGTGTGCGCCTCCTGTTTGCTGCTTCTGAGCAGGAAGTGTACAGTGGCTTTTTCTAAAGCTTGTCCTCTGCACACAGCTTCCTGCTGGTTAAAATAAGCCAACAAGCTCCATCAAGGTGCAAAGTTGGCCCGGTTTTATTTAAGCCTGGAACTATAAATAACAATGTTCTGATAATACAGGAAACAATTATACTCATAAAATAGTAGAAGCTTTTCTGATGCACATTAGTAATTTAACTTTATACTATAAGGATATTGTTTCCTGGTAATACCTGTTGGTATTTTTAAATTGTCGTATAATGCCAAGTTAGCACAAGTAAATGATCTGATTACTTATTTTTATTTCAAAATTGGCAAACTAGTGCTTAGAAATGATAAGTGCAATTAAAAACCATGAAACAATATGGCTGACTTCAACTTTTCACTCTAAAACTGTTTATTTCTGTCACTATTAATGCAGTAGTGCATTTACTACAAAAAAAAAGAAACTTAAACTTCGGCCCACTGTGTAGCATGGTGATCGTCGAGTGAATCATCAAGTAGAACTCGAGAGCATAGAGAGGCATACAGGGAGGTGGAGGAGAGGTCATGTGACTCAAAGTAGCTACGAGGAACATTCCGTTTCTGTCGACTCGGCACCTTTGTATCAAAGCGGCTGTGACTTGTATTTAATGCTAGAGTGAGTGTGTAGTGCACCTTGTGGAGGGGCAATGTGGGGGGCCCGTGCTGGAAAGTCTTCCCCGTGTCTCATCTTCATTTGCTCCATACGTGCACTGCAACAGAGGTGAACAAGAGGCACGTCAATTAGCATCTAGCCGTATAAATATTTGTTTAGACGCAGAGGATAAGCTTAGAGATACGAGAAAGTGAGTCTTGGCGATGTGGCCGCCGCCTCCCTTTAATGGAAGCTGCAGTTAAGATAAAGTCACAGTAAGATGCTGACGCGGCATCTGATTAGCAGGGACAGAAATTCAGTGAGCCTGGATCAGAAAGACTATAAAGACACAGGCTCCTATGTTATACGCATTTACATGGACACAAATACTTATCATAATGCACATGGGTCTGCGTTATGATGAGGTAACTTTTGTTTTCATTCTTCTTTACCGTGATGTGGCTTCCTGTTTGAGTCTGTCAATCTCAGCCACGGCCTGAGTCAGCTGATCCTGCAGCTCCTCTTTCTTCTGGTTCAGCTTCTCTCTCGCTTCGCGCTCCGCCAGGAAGTCCGCCTTGTAGATCTCCGCCTGGGGCAAACACAAAGACCGTGAGGAAAGACAGCAGCCATTTTGCTTTCATTACGGTGTCCCTGTAGACATGTTCGGATGTAGGCGTGGCTGATACTGTGGCTGCTTTGTGCATAACTGACAAGTGACTCAGAAGGATGGGCAGACATCAGACAGACAACCGGAGTCTTTCGGGGTGTTTTTCGAAGATTATTTTTTGGGCATTTTTGCTTTATTAGACAGATTGGAGAGACAGAGTTGAAATGGGGCTAGGAGGAGAGGACATGCAGGGAACTGACCCGGGCGGGATTCGAACCCGGGTCTGCTACAGGGCCTTGGCCGAGGAGGGGACGCCCTACCCACTAAGCTACGGGCGCCCCATTTCAAGGTGTTTTTAATATAAACTTAAAACCCATCTATTTGGTCTAACCTTTAATTATTAGCTATTACTTGACACCTTGTTTAACTTCCCAGAGGGATGGCCTCAGGCAAAAAGTTATTACGTTAATTGTTTAGAAATGTTATATTACATTACTGGAAAGTTACTACATTATCGGCTTTCATTACATAAAAAATGGAAAAAGTATTACGTTATTGGCTGTTATTAAGTTATAAGCAGTTTTTTAAATATTTGGCTGCCAGAGTTGTTCCTCAGTTGGGTCACAGGTATGAGGACAGAGGGTGTCGAATTGCTGTCCAGATTGTTAAACCCACTGAGGCAAATAGCTATTTGTGATATTGAGCTTTATAAATAAAAATGATCTGATTTGGCTGATAATTACATCACAATATGTATGATCTTCAATGATCTGCATTGGAGACTGAAAGAGAAAAACCAAGGCTTATTTCCACCCCAAGAAGTTAACCCTTAACTCAAAGTGCAGTCATTGTCACCGTTCTGTTCTTGTTTCCAATGTTCTCTCATGGGCTATAGACACATTTAAAATGAGTGACGACAGAAAAAGTTAGAAGCGGAAAAAAACTTTGTCACGTTCAAGTTAAGCCTCAAAGCGTTTGTTAAAATACACTGTCAGCTTAGTGACCCTACACTATACAGTAGCTTCATATAGGGTTAAACACTTACTAAAAGCCTCCCCATCCACACAGACAATCCCTCTTTGGTTGCACTTTAGCATATAGGTGGCTGGTAAGCTTATGAAAGAGCTCACAGGCCTTGGTTGGCATCAAAATCAGCAACAGGCTCAAAGAATGGAAGAGGACAGATGCAGCTGAATCCCTGCCTTGTGGAGCCGCTGTGTGACTGTACCTGTGCAGTGAGGACAGGGACGGTCTCCAGGGAGCCTTTCAGCTGCTCCACCTCCTCCTTCAGTTTATCTATCAGGTCCTGCTTTAGGGCCAGCGCTCTCTCTGCCTCCTCCAGTCTGAGGCACAGGTCTCCTCCCTAGGACACAAACAAACAAGCAAATGAGTGTTAAAACGTGAGCCTGTAAGCCGGACTAATGGGCGTAAAGAGATGTCCTGATTGTGTTTTTTTTTACCTCGCTCTTCAGTTTACAATCGTAGTCCCTGAAGAGACACGTGTAGGCATGCTGCAGCTGTGTCAGTTTTTTCCTTAAGAGGAGGAGAATAAAAAAAAAAAACGTGAAACAAGAGTGTTACAGATCCCAGGTGCAGTGAAGGTAACAGTACTTTTATGTGCAATAGGACTTGCCACCATCACAGGCTATCTATTATTTCTATGGAGGCACTGTTTGTTTGCATTTACTTGACACTTTTTAAAAACACGTTGTATATTTTATATTTCAGTTATTTGTATTATTTTTTTCTGTAATTCTGGAAACATTTTGTTTGATTGTACGGTGTCCTTGAGAGCCGTGAAAGGCGCCTTTAGATCAAATGTATTATTATTATTATTATTATTATTATTATTATTATTATTATTATTAATAACATTCGAGACAGATAAAGTTCCATATTATCTTATGGAAAGTGAAGTAAAACACAGCAGCAGTGATAAACAGTGAACGGGTATACTGTATGTATTTTCTGGGGACTTCGGTGGCCCTGTACATGACGGTCCCACAATGATACTAAAGACGTTCTATGTGACAGGGTTTGCGCTCATTTCTGTCATGGCACATTCTGAGAAAAGCTCTTTTTCAATACAATGTCAATGAAATCTTCCAGTTGGCACTCTGCTCTCTCTCTCCCTCTCTGTGTGTGTTGAACCCACTTCTCCTCTGTGACTGTGTGTCTCTCTGTCTTCAGGGCTTGCTCCAGGCTCTGGGTCTGCAGCAGCAGCTTGTCCATGGCCACATGATGCTGCTTCCTCTGCTGCTCCAGCTCGCGCTCCGCCACCTGCAGGCCCTTCAGCTTATTGCACAGCCTGCACACAACGCAACACACAAACACATCACACATTAGAAGTCTCTGCATATACAAATGTAATAGAAATTCATGCGGCGATGTGGCGTGGGCAACTTACTTTTCGTCCAGCGTCTTGCGTTCGTGCTCGCTTTTCTCCAGGCAGCTCTGTCTCTCGTTCAGTTCTCCTAACAGGGAAGTCGCTTGAGCCTTCAGAGCCTCGCAGTCCTTAGCCAGCTGCAAACATATTTTAAAAAGGCTTTAAAAAACAAAAAAGGGTACTGCAGTATGGTTGACATTTTTAAAGCTGCTTGCTACACCTGTAACTCTGTGAGTGGTTGGAAGATTTCAAAGTTGTGGATGTTGAGTCATCAGAGTTTAAGTTAAAAGGCATTTGCTACCTGGGCACAGTCCTTGTCCTTCTGTTTGAGCAGAGCTTCAGTCCTGTCCCGCTGAGCTGAGCTCTTCTGTAGGTAATCAAGCTTCTCCTCCAACTCACGATACCTACACACACACACATATACACACACAGTATTCAACTGTGGTTTCACAGAAGTACATCGATGTATTTTTCATCTAAATTTCCAATTAATACATTTAAGGTGTTGGATACTTGTTCTGACTGGAGTGTTCCCTATGTATATCTAGGCTACCGCAGCTTCATTTTAAAAATGTGCATATAAATAGGAGAACAAATTCTCAGCAAACTTAATTAAAATAAAAAAAGATATATATATATATTTAAAAAATATAACTTGTCGGGAGAATGCGCTGTCCTCCACGGAGCCATGCGTCAACATTAAGTTTCACTTCGTTTAAATATAAGCTAATATTTGAAGAGTTTATATTTGTTGAGTGATATCAAGTAAGGACCAAGGCAATATTTCAAAACCAGACCCATTTACTAACCCTGGGAGGAGCTCAACAACAGGCAGCAGCATTATTTCATTCTATTCATGCACATACAACATGTTTCTGTGATTATGGTGGCTGTAGTGATGCCTACTTTAATCAAATGTAGACCACAAAGGCAGGCCCTTCATTACCCTTATAAAAAATTATTTCAATCTAAATCGGAGTTGCAATATTGGTCAGTAAAGTACTATGGATATGTGATAGTTGATATAATAGTCCAGTTGGTTTTGCCAATATGATGCTAACAAAAGTTAGATTTGAATCCTTTAATGTAAAGAGAAAAAGTTTACAAATTGTTAAAATTCCGCCATGACCGGAAGAATTATACATGTTTGTAAACTGGTACACTATACAATCATATCAACATGTGACAAAAAAGAAAAATAGATGAAAAATAAACTGAAATGTTCCTTTGATGTACAGTAAGCAACCACAGATCCTATAAAACAAACAGGAAACATATGGAGTTGAAAAGTAAGAGACAGACAGATGGCCCCAGTAACACCAGTAACAGATACAGAGTCATGCACACAGTGAGTAAGAGAAAGCCACACAGCGCTGTGGGCTCACCTGCCCTGTGTGGCCTGAAGCTGCTCTGTGAGTTTAGCCAGGCTAGAACTGGAAAAGGGAATAGAGAGAGAAAGAGTGGGAACGGGGAGGGGGAGGAAGAGATCTCAAAAGTCAGGCCTCTTATCAAGCAGAACAAATGCAGAAACAACGCATGCCAGTGTCCAGTGTCTGCAGATATTATAGGAGAGTTAAGCAGTCAGTCAGTCAGTCCAAAAAGCTGCTTGTTATGACAACTGGTTAACTGCAGGAAGCCAGTTAAGTGCTGTTAGTTTTTAAACAGTCCATTGAAGGGTTTTGTATTAGGACGGTAACAATGTGTCATACCAGTCAGAGGAGTGCTGGGCCTCAGAGCGATGTGGAACGGCGTCCTCAGTAACATTGCTGGCCTGTACAAAATAAAATAAAATCACTGATTATGCAGTAAATGTCGTAAATGGAAACTGATGGTCCGATCTACAGTATAAGTGACACCAAGATTTAACAGAGGGAATCAACATGACATGGCAAGCGATACAAAGAAGCTATGCCATTACTTCTCCGACCAACAGTGTTTCAGCAAATTGATCACATTTAAAAAGGATGAATTTCCACTAACTATAATGTGAGTTTGACAGACGTGGATGGTGTGTTACCTGCGCCTGGGCCAGTTTGCCCTGTAGCTGGTCAATGCAGCGCCGCAAACTCTCTTGCTCTTTCTCTCCCTTGTCCCTCTCCTTCTCCAGCTCTTCATTCTTATTCCTCAGCTCCTTCATGCCTTCCTCCAGTTTTTCTTTGCGGTTCTTGAGCAGCTGGAGGAACTCGTTTGGACCTTCCACAGGCTGCGGAGAAGACAGGGGAGAGAAGCAGGGATAAATGGACGCGGGGAGAAAGATGTGTTGACGGGAGGGAAGTGGACAGAGACAGACCGCTTTCATCTTTAGAGGTGAGCTGGGTTAGGATGCATTGCTCCATTCAAAGTGAGAAGCAGAGGCATTTATGGTGTCCAACTAAAAAAACAATCCAGCGTTGCTGCTCGGACGTATGAGGGAAAAAAAAACAAAAAAAAACATGGGACACCTCTAGATTTATATTTCAGGAGAAACTTCCTCAAGCTCAGAACTGATTTTAAGGTCACCTATTATGCTTAATCCACTGTTTCATGTTTTTACAATATTAATAGGGGTCCCTGATGTGTCTAAAGGCTACCAAAGTATGACAAAATACAGTCAAGTGCGAAAGTTTGTGAACCCCTTGAGCCTTTTGGAATTTTATTTATTTTAACCATTATTAATTCATTTTTATCAATACCAGTATTTTTTATATGAAATAACAGATGTTTGTTTATCAATTCAACATTTTTATTTTCCAGAAATCAATTATTAAAACAGATAAAACAAATTATTTGACGAATGTTGTATGTGCAAAAGTTTGTGAACCCTGAGCTGCATTGCTTAAATCGAGCAAGGTAAACACAATCAGGTTGGCCAAATTGGTTGATGAAATAGACCAATGTAATGAGAGATCTTTAGGAAAGAAATTGGGCGGCACTAGATAAAACAGAGATAAAACCAGGTCAGTTTAGGCTCACCAAAGTGAACCCATACAGGTCAGACATGCTAAAAGGGAAACAAATCTCAGAGGATCTCAGGAATAGAGTTTTGATGTTACACATTTGTCTGGGGACAGTTATAAATTCATAAAAAAAAATTTGAGCTCAATCGGTCCACCGTGAGGCAAATCATCTACAAATGGAGAGCTTTAAGAGTGACTTAACATCTGCCTAGAAGTGGACTTCCTTCAAAAATATCCTCAAGCGCCACAAGAAAAGTGATTTTTCAGGTAAAAGCCAACCCAAACATTACACCTGGAGATTTGCAGACAATTTGAAACCACCATTATTCACTTGGGAGAAGGTTCTCTAGGTGGTAGGCAGAATTGCGTTTTTGCCCAAACATGGCGGTTTTGGTTATGACCAAACAGTTCAATTTTTGACTAATCTGTCCACAGAATAAGACTTCAGGTATCTCCAGGTGCTCTCTGGCAAAGTTGTGACAAGCAGTTTTGTTCTTTTTTGAGAGCAGAGGCTTCTTCAGCAACCATCCCATGAAAGCCATGTTGACTGAGTTTTCTTCTTATTGTGGAACCATGCACATCTGTCCCAGATGCTGCAAGAGAGGTCTGCAAATCACCAGATGTAATGTTTGGGTTGGCTTTTAACTGAAAAATCACTTATCTTGTGGCGCTTGTGGATATTTTTGAAGGAAGTCCACTTCTAGGCAGATGTTCAGTCACTCTTAAAGCTCTTCATTTGTAGATGATTTGCCTCACGGTGGACCGATGGAGCTCAAACTTTTTTTTAAATAATTTATAGCTGTCCCCAGACAAATGTGCAGCATCACAACTCTATTCCTGAGATCCTCTGAGATTGTTTCCCCTTTTAGCATGTCTGACCTGTATGGGTTCACTTTGGTGAGCCTAAACTGACCTGGTTTTATCTCTGTTGTATCTAGTGCCGCCCAATTTCTTCCCTAAAGATCTCTCACTACATTGGTCCATTTCATGACTCAATTTGGCCCATCTGATTGTGTTTACCTGCTCCATTTAAGCAATGCAGCTCAGGGTTCACAAACTTTTGCACATACAACATTCGTCAAATAATTTGTTTTATCTGTTTTAACAATTGATTTCTGGAAAAGAAAAATGTTGAATTGATAAACAAACATCTGTTATTTCATATAAAAAATACTGGTATTGATAAAAATGAATTAATGATGGTTACAATAAATAAAATTCCAAAATGTTCAAGGGGTTCACAAACTTTCGCACTTGACTGTATATCCACCTTTCTGAAAACCTGCTTTAAAAAAAACTGTCAGATTTATATGTAAGTTTGTTAGTGGGGGGGGGGGGGTGTGGTTTATCCCCTAATGACATCATAAGGGGATAAAAACTTACTTAGCACTACCTCCACCCATGACAAGCACACCCCCAGATTCCGCAGAATCTGGGGGTGTGCAGTTAGATTCAGGGCCAATCAGAGCAGACTGGACCTTTTGGAAGGCGGGGCTTAAAGAGACAGGCCCTAAAACAGGCTGTAAAGAGGAGATTCAGCAATGGCACTGTGAGAAATATAAAGGGTTCTTTGTAAACCACACAATGAAAAACATTTCTTGTACAAACCCAAATAAAAGTTTTGAACTGGAAAACAAACATAACATGTGACCTTTAAAATACTATCTGGTGATTAGTGCCAGGTTTTGCATTCAGAGATCCCACTTCACAGACCATCCCAAATGATTTATCTGAGAAGAAGGTCAGGATTTCCAAACCCCGAAGAATGCAACCAAAGATAAGGAGCAGTGAAGCATTACACTAGAGGTGGGACGGCCACAGGTAGGAGTGTGAGGGATCGGATTGGTGGAAAGCAGGATGGAGGGAGCAAGCTCACCTGGCCATTCTCCCTGTCCATCATCTCCCCCCATCCCTGTAAAAGAGAGGTGGGGGGAGAGGGCAGGGTGCTTTCAACACTGGCATCATCCTAGACACACGGACATACAAGTTAGGCCAAAAAACTAACAAATGCAATCAAAACTGAAATCAAAGCACACCCAGGATGGACATTGGTCTCACCAGGCTGCGTGGCGGAAGGGTCTGTGTGTGTTGATCCGTCTCTTCAACTCTCTTCCTGTCCCGCTGATCCAGAGTCTGAAGCAAAGAATAGAAACAAATGGGTTTTAATGTTGAAGCATGGTCGAGGCAGAGCATCTATTCTTCAGCATCGCAATTCTAATGTTAAAGTCAAGTTGTTTCCTCACGTTTCACATGCTCTACAACAATGACTTAATACACATTTGCTCATTTAGTAACAGATGCTTTGTGGCTTTCATCACCAATATTTTTCTATCATCAGCGGTGCAGCAGCTGGGGAAGGACGGCTGGTGAGTTTAGCTGCATCAAGTCACAGTGTGGTAGATCACATAGCAGAGCAAACATCTAATGGGACTAGACTCAGCAGGTGAACCGGGCTGTTCTACCAAATGAAGATGAATTTCCTCCGCCATGCTCTCTTTACATTTCTAAACATCTCATCAATGAACAAACAAGATAACTAGATTCATTGTTGTTTATGTGCTAAGAACAAAGTCAGCGTCACGTGATATGCAACTTTAAATATCACATTCAAGTCCACTGTGCATAGGTTAATCTCAACGTGTGAATTGAAAATTTTACGAGCTGGTGAGCTACATTTGCACCACAAAAAACATACTAATTGAAGTAACCATTAGAGAAGCAATAGGACTCAGCATGTGGATTGAATATAGGCACACAAGTGACACAACTACTGTTAATATGTTCAAAAAGACACAAACATATACTGACACAGGGTTATTAAATATAAACAGCAGGATCTATGCGGTGCGGCTTATATGTATAACATTTTTTTTTTAAATTAAATACAAAAAAACACATCACTGTGTGAATAGGAGGGAGCAGATATGTGGCTCTGGGCTAGCTAACCTGTGGTCCGTCCAGCGGTCCGTTCCTGGCTGGTTTCCCCTGCAGCTCTTCAGTCTGGCTGGAGGAGCAGCAGGGGTTAGGGGCAGAGGCCGGCCCGTTCACCAGGCCCTGCAGGGAGTAGTTCTCCTGGGCAAGCCTCTCCACCAGGGCCCTGGCCTCCTGGAAACGCAAGCTCAGAAACTCTCTTTCCTCTCTCGTCCGTCGCTGCCATCCCTCCATCTCCTCACAGCGCTGACGCAGGGCCAGGTTGCTGCGCCGCAAAGCCTCTGGAGGACATACAGAAGGGGGTAAACAGTCAACCGTAACCCCTGACCCTTACACTTTTGTTGCTAAAGCCTTCTATTTTGGTCTGGTATGACCAGTAGCTTAGATAAATAATGTTGTCTACCTGTACGTTTTTTTGCACTTTTATTTCCTGGGAACGTTAATAACAACTATCTATGTTTATTTCTTTTAACAGAGCCAATAGGTATGTTAAGGCAAGACACTGCAGGGCAATAGGTATTAGGTAACGTTTACATTTTTAGATTTCACAAAACTTTGCCAGTTGATTACTTACATAAAAAACATGATTTCTTTGTATAATTATTTTTTCAGAAACGTTTGAATAAATATAAAAATTGGACAATATCTAAATAATTATGCACACATGAAAAAAATAAAAAATAAATCTATATTTTGGATATAGCCAGAGTTCAAATTTTTTTTTCAGTTTTAAAAGATATTATTGCCTGAAGTTTTAACAGATCAGATTTTGGATACATTTCTTTCATTTTATTACGCAAAAAAACTATGTACAGGTCTTAAAATACATTTTCAGCTTGGTTAGCTTTATAGAACTAAATCTTAGCCTGGAAATCCAGCAGCTGACAAATTTTTATTTGCTCAGTCTACTGCATCGTTCTAGATGTGGGTCTGGATTTCCAGGATAACATAATGTATCATTTTCCAGACTTTCAACAACAAAGTAGCAAATCCTTTTGCGATAACCTTCAGAACAGTGCTAAGAATGATTATGTAGAGTTCAGTTGACGTGCAGACGTCACGCAAACGGATAACGTTTTGTCAAATAAAAACCTAAACGTAAATTTTGGACCCTTTAATCTATACTAGTATGAAAGCAGTCATGTTGTGCCTGCAGTGTCTCGCCTTAATATTAGGCTCTACCAAACGGTTGACAGAACATTAAAGGGTTATAACGTTTCTCCATTGAATAAACTCTGGGGTTTGAGAGGCAGCAACTGACCTCTGAGCTGCTGGTTGTCTCCCAGGAGCCTGGTCACTACTTCATTGGAAGCCAGCTCTGGTGGGACCCTGAGGGCCCCTCCACTGTCCTCTGCTGACATGTCCCACTGCAGGGGTCCATCAGGTTGTGGCTGCACCATCTGTGTAGACAAAAAAAAACATGCCTATCGTTATCCATACATACACAGCCGATGCTGATGAGAAACACCACTGCACAAATAACAATGCACCTGCTGCTGTGTTTGTGTCCGTTTCCCCATCTATGTGCATTTCCCTTTCCCTTAACCTGAGCCCATCCAGTTATCTCTGCTGTGGCCAACAAAAGCCTAGCTGCCGAGGGAGACAAAATTGTAATGGGAGGGAAACACTACGAGTTGATGGGGGACATTGCATTGGACACGGTGACTGACTGACACATGGCACACAGCGCCTAACTCCCGCGCCAGGCTGCCTGAGCTATCTTTCACTTTCACTTTATCCCTCGTCAAAACCCTGGTTCCCTGCGTTTACGATTAGGCTATCTGGCTATCTGGCCCGCTGACGACCTTTTGCTTATTAATGAAGGGACCGCTAGAGTGTTGGTCTTTCTTCCTCTTGGTTCCGTTATCACCTACGTGCAGGTGAACGGGAGGAAAACATTACGTCATCCCCAGCACCATGAGGCGGAGAGCTTGACTGAGACGCACAGCTTAATGTATGTAATTATCTACAGCATAAATATGACAAAATATATTTGTTTATGTTTAACCTGCTGTTAAGATCACAAGCAAAACACGTGATCAATATTTATTACAGCTAACGTCACCAAGGTGTTGTTTTCAGCCCCACACTGGGGGGTTTGTCTGCTGACGCTTTACTGCATCACGTTATTGGGTTATTACACGGAGCTCCTCTTACCTTTCCTTCTTCTTTGTCAGTGTTGTCAGGCAAACCCGGCTGTCCCTCTCACATACAGCCTGTTAGCGTTGCTGTTTAGCCAACGTTACGAAGCTGGCTAATGCGAGATAGCTGGTCACGTAGCTTATGGGCTAGCTAGGATACTTGAGCAAAACAGAAGATAGGTAAACCGAGGCACTTGTTGACTGACATCGACAACGACCTGTCTCAACCAACTGTTTGTCTTCCGAAAAGCGTTTGGCCCATTTTTGAGGCGTTATCCTATCACTCTGTGCCTGTTTGAGGTTATCTGTCAGAGCCGAGGCGACTGTTGTTGGCTCAGGAAATGAGAAGGATATGTTTGCCCTGAGTAGTGCCTGTCAGGCACCACTTCCTCTCAGGCTTATACCGTACAAATCATCTGTACAATGAAACCTTTCCTGAAATTAAACACATTGTACTTGCTTTGATGTTTGAAAAAGTAACACATGATTGGTTCTCACTGAAAATATTAAGCGACCCCACTTTGCTATTAGTCGTTCTCTTTTTTGATATGGTTGAATTACAACTTTGAATGGAGCATATGATCAGTGTTTGGGAAACTCGGGGGGGGGGGGGGGGGGGGATAGAGTTGACCGTGTAGGCTACATGTGATATAAAAAAAAATAATTTAAAGTCACATGCCAGACAAAAGCATTAAAAAACATAAACAAATATTTTCACAGGTGAGCTGACATATCTTCCTGAAAGGTGATAAGCATGAGTTGTAACCCCATGTTTGTAGTTCCAGTAGTAGTTAACTAGCCTATAAAAAATGACAAGAAAAAAAGTGATTGAACTAGGCTGCTTGAATCACTGCCCACATATGAATGTCAGCAGGCTACTGTAAAATGTGTTTCAACTAGTTTATCTACATTTAGTTCACTTACACTGCATAATGCAAATATGATGTAACTAAGACTGGACAGCATGTCAGAATCATCCTAGCTTTAAGACCCACTTGCTATCTTTTCCCAGGGCTTCCTGCTACATCTCACAGCCTTCATACATGTTTTTCTCCAATGTATTTATTACTCATTTGATTTTTGATTATGTGGACAGTGTGGTGTGCTTGAAAGTTCCACAAAAAAGCTAGTAAAAGTGGACTTTGATTCAGTTAAACTTTTCATGTCAAGAATTAACTTGAAAGGTGTAGTTAGCAATTCTGGAGAATGCTTGTTGTCATAATCACTTTTTGTTAAAATCAATGAATACCTCCTCCTCACCATCCTCTCTACCTGTCCATACTGTGTGTGCACCGGAAACAAATCAGTGTTATTTCACAGCCTATGCTCTATTAACAGGCTAACCAGCTAGCAACATTAAGATATCCTTTATTCGTCCCACAGTGGGGAAATTTCAGTGTTGCATCACACATTAGAGCAGGAATAAGAGCACACAGGAGTAAAGAGCACACAGAGGGCACAGCAATAGCTGTAAATGCTTATTTAGCTTTAAACTTTGTATAAGCTTATGTTTTAGCTTTAAACTTTGTATAAATATAAACTATAACTATGTGAGTTAGCAGGATATGGGCAGAATAAATAATAAAGTGACAGTGACACATGTAGCACCATTATTGCACTTCTTAAGTTACAGTATTGCACATGATTACAGTATATACAGGTGAATGACATGTACAGGGTCAGCAGTTCTGATTGTACAGTCTGACCGCAGCAGGAAGGAAAGACCTGCGGAATCTCTCCCTCACACAGCGAGGGTGAATCAGTCTGTCACTGAAGCTGCTCTCCAGAGCAGACAGAGTGTCCTGCAGGGGGTGACAGTCGTGGTCCAGCATGGATGTTAGTTTGTCCAGGACCCTCCTGTCCCCCACCTGCTGCACTGTGTCCAGGGGGCAGCCCAGGACAGAGCTGGACTTCCTGATGACCTTGTCCAGCTTCTTCCTGTCCCTCTCTGTGATGCTGCTGCTCCAGCAGGCTACTCCGTACAAGATGGCTGATGCCACTACAGAGTCGTAGAAGGTCTTCAGGAGAGGCCCCCGTACTCCAAAAGACCTGAGTCTCCTCAGGAGGTAGAGCCGACTTTGGCCCTTCCTGAAGAGAGCGTCCGTGTTATGAGTCCAATCCAGTTTGTGGTTCAGATGAACACCCAGGTACTTGTAAGAGACCACTCTCTCAATGTCCCGTCCCTCGATGTTCACTGGGGCGGGGGCAGCAGAGTGGCGTCTGCGGAAATCCACCACCATCTCCTTGGTTTTCCCCGCGTTAATGAGGAGGTGGTTCCGCTGACACCAGTCCACAAAGTCCTGCGTTAGTCCTCTGTACTCTGCGTCGTCGTCCTCAGTGATGAGTCCGACGATGGCAGAGTCGTCAGAGAACTTCTGCAGGACACAGCCGTCGGTGTTGTGTCTGAAGTCTGCAGTGTAGAGGGTGAAGAGGAATGGTGCGAGGACGGTCCCCTGGGGGGCCCCCACACTGCAGGTCTGGACCTCAGACACACAATCCCTGGATCTCACAAACTGAGGTCTGTCTGTGAGGTAGTCCAGGATCCACTCAGCCAAGTCGTTGTCCACTCCCGCCGCCTCCAGCTTGTCCCTCAGGAGCCTCGGCTGGATGGTGTTGAAGGCGCTGGAGAAATCAAAAAACAGAATTCTCACAGCGGTGCCGGGCTTCTCCAGGTGGGACAGTGCACGGTGGAGGAGGGAGATGATGGCGTCCTCCACTCCGATGCCGGGCCGGTAGGCAAACTGCAGCGGGTCCATCGCTGAGTTCACCGTGGAGCGGAGGTGGCCCAGAACGAGCCTCTCCAGGGTCTTCATCAGGTGGGATGAATTAGCTATGGTGGGCCCCCTTTGATTAAATACACTTTGTTTACACACCCCTTTATAGAGCCTAGGCTGAGTATTAACACCAGATTTTTTTTCAGCACACACAGTACGGACAGGTAGTGTTCTCCAGAATCACTAACTCCACTTTTAACTTGTCACACTTATGTGTTATAATCTTATAGGTCCATGGTTATAATGTATTCATACTTACAATCGTTCACTGGTAACCGTGTTCCTTTGACATAGTAATTTTGACCAAAGGTTCGATGTAACTTTAGATTCTAAAGCTTCATGAGACAAAACATAAAACAGAGTGAAAAAGATTCTTCCCTTTGGCTTAGCTTAGCCTATGTATCTTATTGTCGTTCTGCCCTTATCAATGCTGTAATAGAGTTTTCTAATAGTAACCTATGATTGTGAAAGCTGTCAATCACTCAATCACACACACCCTCTCATCGTGGACAGTGTATGGGACTGGAAGTGCTGCTGCCTGCGAGACGAGTAGCAGGGCACTGCGGTCCCTCGTCCTGAGGAAATCCCCCTTCCTTCCTTGTTCCGCAGTGCGCGGTGACGTCAGCTGGTCAGGTTGTTCGGCTGATGTGAAAGGTGAAATAGGCTCAAGATGCTTGGTATCTCTGCCACGGGGCTCGTTTTAACGTTAGCTTGGATTTATCCAAGTCACGGGCTCTACTTCCACATAGGGGAGACGGAGAAGAAATGTTTCATTGAAGAAATTCCCGACGAGACCATGGTTATTGGTAAGTTGCTGTGGGTTCTTTAGCTTGACTAGCTAACTAGCAATGCACGCGAGCAGCTGGCTCCAGCAAAGAAGATGATGCTGCACTGAGTAGAACATAGTAGAATTGACAGCCGACTGGTGCCCCGAAGAAACCTCATAGTGTCTTTGTTGTAGAATCCCTTTGTGAGCGATGTATTTAGATTATATACTCAATAATGGTCACAGGGCATGTCACTAGTGAACAAAAATGCAGTGCAAAAATATTCGTTTTGTTCTTACACGACAGCTGTTCGCGACGGACAGAACTAAATTGAGGTTGAAAACTCAAAGTAAATGCATGATACATATGTAAATAATAGTGTTTTTTTTAAATATAGGCCTACTACCTGAAACCAAAGGTGACCCAATTCCTAATACAGAGCTGAAAACGAGCATCACTCACAAACCTGTACATCCGGTTAGTCTGTAACCTGCACAGAGCAGTCGAAAACACCGTCTGTATTATATAATATGTCTAAATAACATATACCTCCTGTGTCAAGAAACTGATTCAATGAAATCAATCAAGTGTATCCAACTGCAGAACGCTTTTCAAATATATAGACCGATTCTGCATCTCTCAGCTCATCATGCAACATGCATATTTGGTACAGTCAGTGTCAAGAGTTGGCTCCAGCATTATTTATCGAAGCAGTGCATGAATTTGAGGTTCTACACAAAGTTAGATGAGATTTTTTATATTTCAACATCTTAAGCGTTATTTAACATCCTCACATTGTATTGTGTGCATGTTTACTTGCATTTGTTTTACTGATCATACTTTCGTCAATTGAATTAGTTTGTATTTATCTGGCAGCAAATAGTGCATAATGTTGAATACTTATTATATTCATTTTTTTATATTTAATTCTGTTGCTATGTTACTGGTGCAGCAGACTCCCTTTGTTATTCTTGAGTGATTACTGGATGGCCTAATGTAATGTGTGCCTGTCTGACAGGGAAGTACAGGACTCAGCTGTGGGACAAGCAGACTGGATCCTTCCTCCCAGCGACGCCCGGCCTTGGGATGCATGTGGAGATCAAGGATCCTGACACGAAGGTAAGCATGGAGGATGTGGTGTTATAAAAACACACCCACTTGGGTCTGTATACAATGTGAAGACATTATTTTTTCTTCCAATTTTTCCCCAGATTATCCTCTCTCGTCAGTATGGGTCTGACGGACGGTTCACCTTCACCTCCCACACTCCCGGAGAACATCAGATCTGTTTGCACTCCAACTCCACCAAGATGGTTCTGTTTGCAGGAGGAAAACTGGTATGATATGGTATTAATAAAAGTAATTGAACCTGCATGTTTATTTGCACAAATTGAGGGGCCGCTTCACAAAGCAGGATTACCTTTTTAAAGCAGATTTAGCTCTACATGATGATCAATTGGTCCCCACAGATACAAATGTACTGCCAATTTCTAGTTCTGAAGCCAGCTTCTGCTAACAATGTTTTTTTAATTTCTTAAAAGGTGGAGTCAGCGATTCTGTAGAATGTTTGTTGTCAAAATTACTTCTTGTCAAAATCAGTGAATATCTCCCCACTATCCGCTACCTGTCCATCCAGTAAAATCCAGTGTTAATACATAGCCTAGGCTCTGTAAATGGGCATGTCGCTAGCAATGGTGGCACCCTTTGTTTACTTAGGAGTTTAACCTTCTTTGAAAAATTCCCATCACCACTGTACTTTTGGGTAATTGTATGCCTTGTGGAGGCATCTAACCACCATGCGGTATTTCTAGTTATTCTCTCTTCCCCAATTTTCCAGTTTTTCAGGCCTGTTCAAAACAGGTTTTCCACAATAAGCGCACCTTCTTCAAGCCTTTTCCTGTATAAGACGTCCTATTTCTTTCAATGTCCACCAAACACAAGCACGTAGAGTTCCAACTGTCTTGTTCTCAACGTTGTAGAGAGTGCATCTGGATATCCAGGTCGGAGAACACACCAACAACTATCCTGAAATCGCAGCCAAGGACAAACTGACGGAGCTGCAGCTGCGAGTGCGACAGCTCCTGGACCAAGTGGAACAAGTCCAGAAGGAGCAGAACTACCAGAGGGTCAGTGAAAAACATGATGTGGGACAACAGGTTTTACATTTCACTTGCATCAGCTACAAATTAGAATCACAAATACTTAAATGATCCCTGGGGGGGGGGGAATTGGGTTTGTTACAGTTGCTCCAATTAAGTATAGAAACACATGTATATTCACATCAGAAAAGTATTATAAGTCTAATGATTTGTGAGTGTATATACAGCCTCGGAAAAAAATTAAGAGACCAGTCTGGATTTTTCTTAAATCTTCATCTCTACATTACTTATTGAAAATACTCTAAATGACTATATCTTTTATTGTGAATTTGGTAGAAATGTTGTCAGCCGTTTATATTATAAAATCAAAATGTTAATTTTACTCAAACATATGCCTCTAAAGCGTAAAACAAGACACACTGAACATTTGTAGTGGTCTCTTAATTTTTTTTCCGGAGCTGTATATACAGGTCCTTCTCATATAATTAACATATTGTGATAAAGTTGATTATTTTCCATAATGTAATGATAATAATTGAACTTTCATATATTTTAGATTCATTGCACACCAACTGAAATATTTCAGGTCTTTTGTTGTTTTAATACTGATGATTTTGGCATACAGCTCATGAAAACCCCAAATTCCTATCTAAAAAAATTAGCATATTTCATCCGACCAATAAAAGAAAAGTGTTTTTAATACAAAAAAGTCAACCTTCAAATAATTATGTTCAGTTATGCACTCAATACTTGGTCGGGAATCCTTTCGCAGAAATGACTGCTTCAATGCGGCGTGGCATGGAGGCAATCAGCCTGTGGCACTGCTGAGGTGTTATGGAGGCCCAAGATGCTTCGATAGCGGCCTTAAGCTCATCCACAGTGTTGGGTCTGGTGTCTCTCAACTTCCTCTTCACAATATCCCACAGATTCTCTATGGGGTTCAGGTCAGGAGAGTTGGCAGGCCAATTGAGCACAGTAATACCATGGTCAGTAAACCATTTACCAGTGGTTTTGGCACTGTGAGCAGGTGCCAGGTCTTGTTGAAAAATGAAATCTTCATCTCCATAAAGCTTTTCAGCAGATGGAAGCATGAAGTGCTCCAAAATCTCCTGATAGCTAGCTGCATTGACCCTGCCTTTGATAAAACACAGTGGACCAACACCAGCAGCTGACATGGCACCCCAGACCATCACTGACTGTGGGTACTTGACACTGGACTTCAGGCATTTTGGCATTTCCTTCTCCCCAGTCTTCCTCTAGACTCTGGCACCTTGATTTCCGAATGACATGCAAAGTTTGCTTTCATCCGAAAAAAGTACTTTGGACCACTGAGCAACAGTCCAGTGCTGCTTCTCTGTAGCCCAGGTCAGGTGCTTCTGCCGCTGTTTCTGGTTCAAAAGTGGCTTGACCTGGGGAATGCGGCACCTGTAGCCCATTTCCTGCACACGCCTGTGCACGGTGGCTCTGGATGTTTCTACTCCAGACTCAGTCCACTGCTTCCGCAGGTCCCCCAAGGTCTGGAATCGGCCCTTCTCCACAATCCTCCTCAGGGTCCGGTCACCTCTTCTGGTTGTGCAGCGTTTTCTGCCACACTTTTTCCTTCCCACAGACTTCCCACTGAGGTGCCTTGATACAGCACTCTGGGAACAGCCTATTCGCTCAGAAATTTCTTTCTGTGTCTTACCCTCTTGCTTGAGGGTGTCAATGATGGCCTTCTGGACAGCAGTCAGGTCGGCAGTCTTACCCATGATTGCGGTTTTGAGTAATGAACCAGGCTGGGAGTTTTTAAAAGCCTCAGGAATCTTTTGCAGGTGTTTAGAGTTAATTAGTTGATTCAGATGATTAGGTTAAGAGCTCGTTTAGAGTACCTTTTCATGGTATGCTAATTTTTTGAGATAGGAATTTGGGGTTTTCATGAGCTGTATGCCAAAATCATCAGTATTAAAACAATAAAAGACCTGAAATATTTCAGTTGGTGTGCAATGAATCTAAAATATATGAAAGTTCAATTATTATCATTACATTATGGAAAATAATCAACTTTATCACAATATGCTAATTATATGAGAAGGACCTGTATATATAGCATCAACGTATAAAAATAGCATCAAGAAATACTATATCAATAATACTATAACAGCTCTCTCATAACAATTAGTGACGTCTACCATTTCATTTATCGCACTGTTGAATATTGCACATGAAATGAGTTGACCTCCCGTGTGTCATGTCTCCTTCCACAGTATCGGGAGGAGCGCTTCCGCATGACCAGCGAGAGCACCAACCAGCGTGTCCTCTGGTGGTCCATCGCTCAGACCCTCATCCTCATAGTCACGGGCATCTGGCAGATGAAGCATCTCAAAGGCTTCTTTGAGGCCAAGAAACTGGTGTAACATGGGGAAGAGACGGACTTGACGGTGAGACAACCTCCCCCCTCCCCCCCCCCCCCCCCCGCAGTGCAGAAAACAACCCAGGTGGAGACACATATGGTACAAGCACGTTTCACAGAGGCAGCTCTCTCAGTCCTGGGCCACGTGTGTGTTCTCCTCCTAAAAGTTTTTAGGTTATCAGTTTACTTATTCTCCGTTAGCAACAACTGCCTTTTTTTTATTGTTGTGTTTGTTGTGTTTTCCTGACAACACTGGGCTAGTTTCTATCTTGTGTGCAAGAAGAAGAAGCAGAGACAACATCTGAGAACGGACATGGTCAGTCAGCAGGAGTGAATGGCCACTGCAATGCGTACAGAAGAATGTTAAAGTGATAGCGGAGTAGTTTACTGAGGCATGATTTGATGTTGTTACTGACTGTAAACATCGTTTTTTATAACCACAGCTGGGTCCGTCAAGTGGTCTCACTTTTTCCGCAAATATTACACTGGCCTAATCCTAACCCTCCTCACATGTCCATGGTAACGCTTTCCTTTAAGCTCTGGTTAAGCATTTATAAGCCCCGAATAAATGATTTATAGCAGGTAAACCGGAATAAACAGTTAACCACTAATAACACAGTATATCACCTAGTAGTTTTCCTCCAGGGCCTTCATCCTCTTCTATTGCTTTTCATCTGTTGACGGAAGTAGGTTCAGCTAGAATGGAGAGTGAAGATTTATTTGCAGTATATAGAATAAACTATCATTAATCCGTTGAGAGTTTTCACAGGAGGAGTTACAATTGTTATTTAACCATTAAAAATGTTACAGCCAGCTTCTTATATATTGCTTCTGGATGTGAGCCACAGGGTGAAAGTAAGGCTTAAGCGTCCCTCCAGAACCTCTGTACTATCTAGCCAGAGCCCAGTTTCTTGGTCTGTAGATACATTTGTGATACTATTGATAACAGGATTCTGCTGTATGTTGTAAATAACAGGTGAAGCTTATTGACTGTCCTGTTCATTTTTTTCTAATGCCTTTTACACTGATTGAATGAAGCTCTTCCAATTGCATTGCCATTTTTTTTTTTTTTTTGCAGTCATTTAACTTATTTATTGAGCAGTTGTAGCGTGTATTCTGTCGCTGAGATTAACTCAAATGTACTCTAATTTATAGCAGCTATTGACAGCATTTTAAAACATCTAACACGTTCTGTTTATTTAGATTTACAATGGGGAGGATGTTGTCATGATTAGAATGTAATATAGAGAGCCTGTGGGTTAACATGTTTTATTTCTTTTGGATGCAACGTTTTAATTTGAGTCCAGTTCTTGAAATTCGCTTTATATTTGGGCTTTCCTCTTTCCAAGTTAAATTATCACTATGTGGTCCAGATGTCATCTCCATGTGCTGATTAAAGGAACTTTGGCCTAACGACTGTCCGTCTTAAGTTTTTTTTTTTGGTCCACTTTACCGATAACTACAAGAAAAACACAGCAAAAGGCAAAATGTTTCCAATAATTACATTTATTGCTTGGTTTTGGCTTCCCCTTTTGAGCCAGATTCCAAACCAAACAACGCCTTGTTGAGACGGCAAACGAGTGTGTAACCACAGAGCTTATAGCCCCCTCTGCATCACAATGAAAGCACTCTCCATGGTGACAGAAACACACACTGACCTTGTGACATCTTTGAAGAACCCACCGCGACATTGAGAGAGCCACAGCTTAACACGACATCATCGATTTGCATAGATTCCCTCCCGCTCATCGAACCAGTCACACACACACACACACACACACACCGAAGCACAGATACAAAAGCACTGTCTGCAGGTTTTCCTCTTGGCTTTGTGAATTATCAAGAATAGAGATCTGACACGTGGCACACCGTACGAAAAACAACAGCAACCGCACAATACCATGTCATTATAAAGGGATTAATGATTTATTAAATCAAGTCTTTGTTTCATCTGTACAACAAAAACGGTACATTGCACTGTGTGGGACACCGTACATCGTCAAGCACATTTCAGCACTGTCACATGTTCGGGTCGGAAAGGTAGAAAATATCACATCAGCAGCACAACAGAACAGATCGTCACTATCTCGCAGCTCGTGTACATCACCATGGGTTTTCAGTAGTTGTACATTTGTCTTGTGTCCGGTAATGTTGTGGGACAGATTTCCATGAGAAGGAAGTCAAGAGCACTACAGGTTAGTGACACACTACTTTTTAACTTTTTAAAAAGGTAGAACTAGTTCTGTACCGAATGCCACTTTTTAAGGCTTAAAAAGAGCAAAAAGGGGCACAGGATTAAGCAAAATACACTTTAAAATGATGCAAGACATTTTGCAATCCTACCTCCACATGGCTCTTAAGTTTGCACGTGAAGAGCTTGTTTTTTTTTCTTGTTTTTTTTAATCTTTTCTTAAAGTTACTTAAAGAGGAGGAGAGGCTCTTCTTATTTTCCGGACACGGAGAGGTGCTGCATCTTGGTGGCCGCCTGTTCTGACAGCGTTTTGGCCGTTTTCTCCGGACTTGCAGCGGGACTGGGATTTGGAGTGTTGTTGGCACTGTTGGGATACTCCCTGTTGCCGAATATGACGCTGCCCACTCGCACGTTGGTACTGCCCACGTCGATCTTAAAAACGCACGGAAGCAGAGATACAACATTCAGTGAGTTGGGACTGCAAGAGTCTGAACGGATGGATTTACATGCACCCATTACAATTGCCACAGTGGTGAGTCTTACAGGCGACTGAAAATACTCAAATGCAATCTTGAATGAATCCTTTGTGTTGATTATAGCGTCGCATATTGAACTTCATATTTGTCTATATTTCATCAACAACATGTCAATAAAAATAAATTTAAAAAAAAACAGTCAAATGATAAGCAAATTACTCAAGTTGTGTAAGTCTGAATCAAACTGACATCAAGCCATCTGAATACAGGCTTCTAAATACTGAACACCTAAATAATAAAACAAACTGATAAAAAAAAAACTTCCACAGTCAAGTGTATTACATTCAGAGAGTGGAAATTATTCTATTAGCTTCCATATTTGTGCTTAGAGTGAAACTCACCGCATGTTCATAATCTGTGGACATGCCCATGCTGAGCTCCACCTCCTCCATGGGAAGCTTCATGCTGTCACACAGCTCCTGCCTCCGACTCAGCAGCATCTGAAGGAGTGACACCAACGTCAGACACGCTATATCAGCATAGACACAATCTATCTACAATCTAGATATGGATCTCTCTCATTTGGGTAAAAAAAGCTGGTCTTTCTTAGCCTGATAAGACCATCCCGATCCAACCAGCTTCACATTTGTTTCTTTAACCACAGATCAGTCTGGACTTCCCCAATCTCTGTGTGGAGGAGTCTGGTAAAGAAGAAGGCCGGGCCAATCAGGATCTGCGTTCTGACCTTTTTTTCCCCCCTTAAAGTGGAAGGCAGCTTCTGATTGGCTCATGTAGTCGTCAATCTCGCCTAATGAGACTAGCCATATATATCACAAGCTTAATAGTATACCCATGTTGACGTCAACCACTACAAGAACCAATCAAGGGCTGCCTTCCACTAACGGATGGGGCCTAGCTCCTCCCCAAAGTCCAGACTGATCTGCTGGAGAGAAATGAATGTGAAGCTAGCTGGTCACGCCAGGCTAGCTCTACCTCTTGAGCCATTGCCTCTCAAAACACATTGCAGGTGATGGAAAGCAAATGCAATGCATGTTCCTCCTTGTTTTTGTACCTGAAAGTCCGGGTTAGGGCCCAGGCTGAGGTCGTAACCATAGCGCCCGATGGTCATCAGTCCTAAGAATTGCAAGGCGGTGCACTTGGACACGATGTGCTTCACTGTGGTCACCGTGTCCTCTGGTGGCAGGCCGTGTTTATCTGTAACACACATTGGACACACCGTTTGAGGACAACTGACTTTTAGTTCGTACCCAGTAGTACGCATTTGTGATCAGCTGAAGAAATCAAACACTCACTCTGCTCTCCGCTGGTGTTGATCTGCACCATGACCTTTAACCTCTGCGTGCTGGCTCCTCTCAAACGCTGCCACGAGCTGTTGACCCTGTCGGCCAGTTTGGCAGAGTCCACCGTCTCCACGAGGAACAGGTTGGGCACAGCTGGTAAACATGAAGGCCACACTCAGTCCTGCTTTTTCACAATTAAAATGCGGCTGGAGCACATGAGGAGGGTCGACTTATATGACTCACCCAGGAGCTTGTTGACGTTGTTCTTCTGTAGATGGCCGATAAAGTGCCACTTGATTTCCGGACACGAGGCTAAAATCTGGATGAGGGGGAAAAAGATACCCAGTGAAAACACAGCATAGGAGGGAGAAAGTATTTAGTAGTCTACAATAAATTATAAAGTAGGTAAACCTACCAGAGGGTCTGAAGCTTTATCCACAATTTCATTAACCTGGAGTGGACATAAAGGACGAGGTCAAGTCTGTATTCATGAAGTGACACTGGGGGACTTTTAGGGATGCATGCAGATCAGCAGATGTCTATACTCACATAGTTTTCTCCAAAGTTACGCTGCCCCTGACTATAGGCCTCCACAACCATTTCCGGGGGCTTTGTCTTGCTGACAGCAACAAGGCGCGGAGGCACAGCAGGGAGATCCTGAGGAAGGACAACACAGCTCGTTTGTCATGTGTATCATCTGTATTTTATGCATCCAAGATGACTACGGTTTATGGTTGCTGCCGTGTTAAACATCATGCATTCAGCTGTGCTACATGGTTCAGATCAGAAGTAAAGAGCTACCGAGAACCATCTGGATACTTCTGGAGGGATGCTGTGATTCTCTGCATGCTTTGACCTAGATATCCACCTTGATGCTTTTGTAATGTTGGAGCACTTGATGGACATCTTGACTGGTGGATAATAGTCAAGGAGGTCTAAGGACAAGCTTCTGTCTAACCGTTATCGTGTAAATGAGCAGACATCAACAAAGTCGTGATTAGCGGCAGTATTATTATGCAGCAGCATCATACACACACTATGGGAGCATCATCATCATGCTGCTCCCACGCACACGAAGCTGTCGCTAAACCATGCATGGTGTTATGAAAGTGCTGCCACGAGCTCGGCTGTCCCCCGGCCAAAGGTTGAGGTGTTAGGCAGCCTTTACACAACGAGTCGTGGTGTCGCAGCACCGAGACCGGAACACCGGCATCACGGCTGCAAAACAGGTGCCTCCCGGGCTTCAGTTACCTTGGGTCGCCGTACCGCTGCCTGGTTCACCCGCTCCACTACAGACCGTAGCGCCTTACCAACCTCCTCCGACATTGCTGCTTTCCACATACCGTCAGACGGCTATGACGGACAAACGTAAAGAAACGTTGTTTGTGATGACGTCAGTCGGCTTTCAAAATAAAAGTCCTCCGAAGGAGAAAGAGCTTCCTACATAAAGCGCCCTCTATCGGCCATGCTTACAACCGCAAGGACCACCACTGCTACTGACAAAGCTGTGCGTCTGTATACTTCCCATATCGTAATAACCTCTGGTGCCCACTGCTCTACCTAAGGCTAGTGGGTTTTATCCAGTCACGTTACATTAAAACAGAACTAGAATAATAAATGGCAACACTGTTGTCCACTGATTCATGTTGCCATTTTCTGATTTTAAGGTTGTTTATGTCCCTTCAAATCATCGATGAACATATACAGATTTGTGTAAATAAAGTGTGTCTGTGTATATCAACGATATAATTTTAATTATATTTAATCAAGTTTATAATTTAGCTACAGCACAGCTCTTCAGAGAAGTCCCCTTACTTTGGTGGAAGTTACCTTCAGGGGTTAGTAAAGACATACTATTACCATATATAATCAAATATTTGACCAAATTATAAAAAAAATTATCTGAGGGCTGATACACTGCCCATCAAAAAACATAACACACAAACACAATTACAAAGAAAAACAGATTTATTCACAAGATTACACGATTCAATACATGTCCAAACAAAATGTTTCTGTCAATGAAAATCAAATGAAGACATAATAGACAAGACATGGCTTTGCCTCTTCACAACAACAAAAAAACTAACTAAAAAGGGATATCAGGGTGTAAAAAGGTGTGGATTCCTCTCTTCTCTCATACTCTCTCCAAGGCCTCCACCATGATGATGCTGTTTCCTCTGATGACCTGTGAGAAATGAGACCACAGAGTACATTTCCAGTGAGTCAGAGTACACTCCAACAGCTTTGTAATTTTAACTCCTGAATAGTGCACAATTCTTGGTATAAAAGCACACAGCAGGCATTCAAAATGGTCAGACTGGCTCAAGAGAAAAAAGCTATTTCAACAGAAAATAAATGGGCCATGATGACACTGTGGGGAATTAATGGAACAAAGCCATCTTAAATATCTACACGGCTAAAAAAGGACTATGATCTGAACCAGCAGTTTTTTGCGATTTAAAATCACCTCACTGGTCTACATAGTCTGTATATGTTTTGGGCTCTGAGTGCTGCTAAAATGCAGGTGACCTACTCCCAAAACTGTGCCTGATCGCTTCCTGTATAGACACAGATGGAGGAGTGACGCTGCAGCTGTTCTACTAACATGCTGCATTTACTACATCGCCTGTGTACACATTGTTCGGTACAGCCGTTGTGAAAAAGACTTTTGAAAGACACAAACAATGAAAGCAGTTTTTACAAGAATAGGTTTGGACATATTTCTATATGTTCCCTACGGTGAACAAACTCCATGAGCATACATAAACCAACACTGAATGTATCCACTAACAAGAATTGTGTGATAAGCCCATTGATTTATCTTCCTACTCCAGCACTATGAACACTCCCACACTCTATTGTATTTTGACTCAGTCCCACACACACTTTCCTACAGCTCCAAATACTCAGAGTTGCCATCTCCCATATAATGAATGTGTTTTTCAGACATGTAAGTGTATAAATTAATAAAATTGTGTGTAAATTGAATTTTGTGGACATTGTGCGATGTGAATTAATCCGCCACTGAAAATAGTCCCAGACAAATGTATTATTTCCATTAAGTATTGTATACTCCCCATTTGATCATTATTATTACAACAATAAGGTCTTTAGTAGGAACTAATCACACCCACATTAAAAACTTCCTGAATAAAAGGCCAGTAAATGGTCCAATAAATTCCTTTGCTAGCAGAAAGTAATGTGGGCACGGCATAACAGTGCACTATGACGTAAACAGAGACTGTATTTTTTCCTGTTTTCAACAGAAGAGTAACGCCAGCCGAGGTACTGACCACCATGCCGATGGTGTTCTGTTGTCCTCCTGGGCCCGTCTCCACTGAGTCGTCCACCACCAGGTTCATGAACGGGTCGAACCCTCGCAGGACGCCCTGCACCTGTCTGCCTCCATTCAACTTCACTAAAAAGGACAAAAATAAGACACAGATTAATTTACACGTTGGGTTCAATCGCACACATGCACCTATTAAAGGATTTACTCTTGTGTTGGTTGGTGTCATGTTAGCAGGAGATTGAGTTGGATTGCTGAATCCCAACATCATCATTTAAAGTCCACTTTCCTGTCTTGATCATGTTGTGATAGTAGGTGACAGAAAATTACACCATTGCCATTGTTCCCCCTTCTAAGAAGTCAAATCCCAAACTTACCAGGCTCAATAGTGAGAGCGTATAGTGTCTTTAAATAAAAATGTTGCACAGATATGCAATCGCCACTATAATATTAAACTCTGGTGTATTCTTTTTTGTATACAAGGGACATTTAACGTCCTCCATACTTTAGGAACACGCTAAGCTTCCTGTTTTCCATGTTGCTTCAGAGCTAGTTGGTCATAATGATATCTAGAAATAAAGCGAACATGTTTACAAGCTCACGTGTGCTTTGAAAAGCGGTGTGAACGATCAGTTATACTCACAGGAAAGCTTCTTGTCCATGAACCTGAAAAATAAAAATAATTGTTTAGGGTTACAAGGGTTTACAGATGGTATAAAAGCCAGTTCAACAGGCTAGCTACTGTTAGCATATTTCATTCAACAATGTCTGGTCGCTGTGCGGGCACCAGCTCGACCGTTTACAGTATAAAGCATGCACAAATCCCAGGTATAATTAGTTTAAACACTTACTTCTTGAGCTCGGGAGGATGTGCTTTGCTCATTTTGTCTTTATTTTCTAGAAGCCGACGGTTCGTACGATTTTCGTTTCACAAACCCGCGGAAGGAAAGCGTGCGATGAGGGAGCGGAAGTTGGGTTCACCGGATATCAGTACACCGCCACTACGCGGCCGGGAGGAGGTACTGCCAGTACTTGATTTCTTGGTTTGTTGTACCGGGTTGTACAGAACAATTATCTTTTCAGCAGAAATGTTTCAAGGTTGTTGTTTTTTTTACGCATACAGATAGAAAGGAAGGAAAATGTATAGTTTCTAAAAATAAAATAAACGTTTGATGTTCGGGTTCAGCAGCCTTCATATAGATTCTTCAGGCTGCAGAGAAAATAAGATATTTCACCTTAATGTAAATTAGATAGATATGATGGGATTCGCTCACTGGTCACATCTCATTCAGAAATGTCACACAAAACTGACTATTGTTGATGAGAAAACACTTATGCGAACAGAATGGGACTAAATTGTATGTTTTCTATTAAATGTGCCTCTCTCAACCCCAAAACATCTCAATGTTTTATTTACTTATTTTTAAATAAGGGGTTATTTATTTATTTTAAATAAGGGGATTAATTATGAGTCTCATTCTGCTGTATGATATGCGGACTCTTAAACATGTTGCAAATGCAGCAAGCAAACAAAAATAAAATGCATCTCAATGAGGCGTCTCAAAAAATAGTAAATATTGCAGGTAACTGTGCAGATTGTACACTTTGCTTTTCTTGCTTACCGACTACCCAGTTAACACATAGGAAAGGCTTTAATCAATCACATAGGAATCTTTTATTATGTTATCTAGAAAGAACAAAAACTCCTCTCCAAAAGACCTCGAAAAGTGGAAGCTTCAAAACTTATTAAATCATTCTCTACATCGTCACAGTTTGAAAACAGTAGCTGAAAATCCTTGAGAAAACCCCCCCCACCCCATGTTGATCGTAGTTCATTCACCAAAGCTCACTTACGAAGAAGAATCACACTACACACTGAAGGGCTGCCAGTCTGTTTGCATAGCTAGGTAACGCTACCCATGGACACGCCAGCTGTAGACAGGCATTGTTCTGGGTGTGACCATCCCTGTAGGCCTATACAAGTCTGTCCACACATTGGAACATTCAAAGATACATGGTAACATTTGATTTGACACTGTGATTTCATTCATACCAGAAATACTCTTCACCAAAGCACTGCTACAAACACGCTGACTATCCCAAAAAAGTGTCACCCAAAAGTTCCCACCAATTTAATAGCAATTATTATTGCCAAGAAAATGTATTTTCTTTTTGCTACAATGAAGCAGAACACACATCTGACTAAACTAAGCTGACGCATATAGCAGATGTCGCGTGTAAAAATAGACTTAGACAAGATATCTCCGGCAGTGCTTTGGCTTGAAAAAATAATGGTTGTTGTGTCCTTAAGGCTGAGATGATCTTGGTCCCGATTTAAGTTTATAAGAGCATATCAGCTTTCAGATGGGTTTGAGAAACGTGGTCATCTGTTTTACATGGTGGCGTGTCAGTGATGGTAAAATCAAGTTGATATGCAAAACTCTTAAAGAACCAAACTAGTGGTTTTGCATGTGTATTTTCTTCCACTGGTTTTTAATGCATTTTATTAAGATAATTAACTTGAAGACTTATATTTAGTTAAATTTGAGTTTAAGCTGTGAAGCTAAAATTCATTATATAATTTGATATGTGTACATTATTAGGGGACACTACAATTGATCTTTATTTAACCAGACAATGTTTTATAAAAAGGCCTACATTTCCTTCTCACTTGTTTGATTTCAGCATATCTTGTTAATGCAAAACTACTCTGCAAGTGACTCAAATGTGAGATGAAGGAGTTTTCAGATGTATTCCCACGCAATGATAATGTTAAAAGCTAACCAGCCAAATGGTCACTGTGGTGGAACTCATAGAAGTAGACAAAATTGTTTGCATCAAAGCATGTGTGATTTTGACCTAAAGGGCTAAATAAAACATGAAATACCGCAGTTTGGTCCTCTAACAATCCATTTTCTCCAACCCTGGCCATGTTGGTACGGATTACATTGATTAAAACACTTTTGAAAACAAGACGTTCTGGATGCTCAATCAATGAACTGGTCAATCAACAAGAACTCTCAATCACTACACCCTCTTCTCCAACCCTTCAAGGCAAAAAGGCAATCGCTGAGAAAACACTCAAAAACTAAATGTCAGGCTTTGCTGGCCTGGTGTGTGTAGCCCTCCATGACGCTGTCCTCCTCCACACGGACTCGTAGGTGCTCCTGACAGTGTTCTAGGAAAGCGTCCAGTGCAGAGAAACCCTGCTGACATGGCACACAGTGGTACAGCCTCTGTCTCTTTGAGCCGGGCCCTTTACTTGTGTCCATCTCACTGGTGCACACGCTGCACTGCCTCCTCTTGACGGAGGACTGGTGGAGCTCCACGTGCTCCCTGAGCTGAGACTGCACAGAGAAAACCTCTGCACAGGAGGGGCATGGGAACTCTCTCTCCTCCATCTCCTCCTTCCCCTCAGGCATTGCTCTGCTCTCCCTCTCTCCTCCATCGGTAACCTTCTTGGATTGGACCACTTTCCTGGGCCTCCCTCGAACAGCCCTGACAGCCTTCTTAGCAGCTAGGCTAGTTTTGACTTTATTTGGTCTATCCTCTGACAACGTTGAGTCTTTGGCGGTCAATACTACAGACTGGCTTATGTCTTTGATTGCGGTGAAGTTGCAGGCTGCGTGTCTGATGTGAGCCCCAAGCGACAGATGATGTAAGAAGACCTTTCCGCATAGCTGACACGGATAGGCCATTACTCTCCTGCGCTTGGTTACATTGATGACTGGTCTTGGTTCTATCATGATTTTATCTCTGCTGTGCCTCTCCTTTCTGTGCCGGTGCAGCTTGGAGGTGCTGCTGAAAACCAGTTCGCAAGAGCGGCAGTTTAGAAACTTAGTTTTGGATTTGGATGACCCTTTAACTGGATCTCCACGCACGTTTGTATGCCCCTCTTTTCTTGAGTCTCCTCCACTATGTGCTCCTTTGGTCTTCTGTCCCTGCTTAGCCCTCAACAGCTCCTCTGCATGGCTGTACTTTACGTGGCGTATCAGTCCCGCCTCTGTGTCAAAGCCTCTGGAACAGTATCTGCAGCACACGCTGTGGGCTCGGCTGCTGGGCCCCGCGATGTCGGAAGAATCAGAGCCTGGCGAGTCTCCCTCAGAAACAGGTGGAGAATCATCTGGCAGGCTGTTTGCATCCGCTAATTTGGACAATGGCGATGGAGGTTCACTACAACCAGCCTGCTGATGGTGCAGCAGGGCCTGCTTCTGGCTGAAGCCTCTCCCACACAGGGCACACGCGTATGGGCTACTGTCCAGGAGGTGAGATGACTGGTTATCTTGCGGCTGGCCTGGATCTGAGGCGTGACTCGTACATGCAGGGCACAGAGAACCAGGCTGGGACTCACCGTGACAGAGCTGACAAGGGGATGAGTCTTGGTTGCACTTGTGCAGCTGTAAGGTCGACCTCAGGGAGAACTCCTGCCCACAAGAGGGACACCGGTGAGGCTTGGGCAACGCGTGTTTGAGATGCTGGTGGTGCAACAGATCAGTCCCATAAGGGAAGCCCTTGCCGCATTCTTGACAAACAAAGGAGAGCAGGTGTGGCTGGGGATGCCCCTGGCTCTGTGTGTGCTGCTTGGTGTCAGCCCGTGCGATGAAGCTGGCGAGCCTGGACAGTGTGTCTGTTGCCCCACCGGAGCGGCTGAATGACTCCCGGGCCCTTGTGGTGCTCCAGCTGAGTCCATCCATCCTTCTTTACAAGCTCCACCTGCTTTAGTGGAGATAGACGTTTTAGTCATTAACTGGGAAATCACACGAACACAAGTTCCAGAACAATAGATCAAGGCAACCAGAAGGGTTTAGTTCAATAAGTATTTAAGCTGCTGTTACTGACACTGAAGTGGCAGTTCACCAGCTAGTCAACTTCTGATAGAGAGAGGAAGCGTTCATTCCTGTTAGCTTGTTCGTCTATCCTTCAAACGTTACTATAACTGGGGGCTCGGTTTCGTTTAACAGCAAAACAGAAACTCTGTTACACAATGCTGAACAGGAAGAGCTCCAGTTAGTTAATCGTCAACACAACCATGGTAGCAGCAGCATTACAAACGTTACAGCGCTAGCTGCGTGTTTGCTAATGTTAGCTAGCTGCTAGCTACGCTAACATGTTATCAAGACTGTTTCGGTTCAACAGAACAGCTCAGCTGTGCACTTACACTCACGGGAAACTGCCAGCTGTTTATTTCAGACGGTGTTCGGCGTAAACAGACTCCTCTGGCATGGCTGCTCGACTCAAAGTTTGGTTTGTATGGGGGGTTACTTCTACAGTGACGCTGGTCACGTCACTTCCGCCGCGTCACCGTCCCAAAAAATAATATTAATACCTATTATAAATATATAGGCAGGGCTGGACTGGCCATCTGGCATACCGGGCAAATGCCCGAGGGGCCGGCAGCCTTTTGGGCCGGTGAGGTTAAAAAAAAAAAAAAAAAAAAAAAAAATTAAAATCTTTTTTTTTTTTTTTTTTTTTTTTTTTTTTTGGACCCTCGGCTGTGTGACTCGGCCCGGCCCGGCCAAGTCACACAGCCGAGGGCCGAGGTCCCTTCCCTCTCGGGAGTGCCATGGACATATAAATGTGCGTGCAGGCTGTCAACTTCACCTGAAAGTTACCAGGCCATTACTCATTATGATTGGTTCTAGGCTAGGCCTGGCCCAATCACACACACAGCAGAGGGCTGCCCATTCAGAGGCTGCATTGAGTTGTATTATCACGCATTCAACTTGTACTCAGTAATTATGAGCATCTGACGATGGTCAGTTTTACATTCAGGGCCGTCGGACTGCGGACAGGCTTGGGGGGGCCCAAGGCAGAGGGGGGCTGCACCCAAGAAAAAATAAATTATTTTTTTGATTTATATTAATTTTACTGGCTCAATATAGGCCCCTGATCTTTGAAGGCCCCGACATTTTTTATTTAGGGGCTATGAAGATCAGGGGCCTATATTGGGCCATTAAAAAATACAAACGAAGGGAAAAAATTCCCGAAGCTGACTGGATTTTTTAAACTTTCTTCTTTCTGCTTTTTGGTCATTCTGTGTCTTTGAATCATTCCAGAAAATAGTACTAAATAGCTTACATAGGAAACAGTTGATTTAGCCTTTGTTTTCTCCTCAAAGTGCACCAGATTGATGAATTTTACTTTAACATTTAAAAAAAAATCTTCCGGGGGAGCATTCCCCCGGACCCCCCTAGAAGGTCCAGGGTCCACGACACAGTCTCCCAAATTCCTGTGAGAAACACTGTGTGTGTATGTTTATTAAGAGTCATTAGACCAGGGGTTGTGTTCAAGTACGCGTAATAATCTGGTCATTCATCAATAGAAACATTGTGTTTCAGATAAAATTGTGGCTCAGAGAGGGACCAGTCACTCATACGTTTTGGACTATAGACAAACAAAGCTTTTACATGTTTGTATTGTAAGACCGCCTCTCAGAGAGCCCATCAGGACTTTCTGTATAGGGGCCCAGAATTTGGTGCAACACCCCTTCCTCCGCATATCGTATAAACGGTGGGCTGCCATGGCCAAAAATGCCAGGGCCGATTTTTTGTCCCAGTCCAGCCCTGTATATAGGCTACGGTGGCGCTGAGCATTCTTATACAGTGTATATATATTTACTATCTATGATAAATACAAATAAATGTTATGTCAGCAATTGAAAACCTCACTTTGAATTTCTCCTTCATTAGGCTGAACAATATATCAAACTTATTTACTCCAAAAACAAAAAGCTTATGAAAAGCTTACTTCAACATATGGACTTACTTATTTGAATATGTTTATGTAGGTCTAATGTAGGCTGTCCGTTTTTTATATATTGTGTATACTGTGCTGTCTACCATGTAGCCTACCTTTTCGTTTAACATAAAGAACAATTAATAAACGACCCAAAATATATATAAACAGTGATAATATAATATATGATCATGACAAATACACACACAGGCACCAAAATGAAGAATAACAACCGTTTAATATAAACAGAAAGTTAATAAACAGCAGGTACTGTAATCATTTAACAATCCCAGCACTGACTACTGAAGCACTCTCAAACAGATTGTATTATTGGCCCAAAAAAGATTTGGCATATTATTAATGAAACAGCATGGGCACAAGTTTTCTTTTTCCACCTTTAGTTATCAACATATTTTAGGACACATGACCTTTAGATAACAAACAGCATGGAGTGTACAGTACCATTGCAGTAGTGACACAATCAGTTGGTGCACCTGAATGGAGAAACCTTTGTTAAGGCTAAAAGGCAGAAGCACTGTGAAATGTTTCCGAAAACAAGGCTGTTTAAAACAAGATGGTAGGTGGCTTAAAGCAAAAAACTGAGAAGAAAGGAAGCACACATAGGTCCGCAGTGTTAAGATGGTTCCAAAAATAAAGATGATCTTTTTAGGTACCATAGTACCTTCAGAAGCACTTGCCTGAATACTGTTTACTGCCTTAAAGTATTTAGTCAGTTACTGAGAGTGCAGGCAATGTTTAAACGTCTGAATAATTCCTGAATATGAATGGAGGCTCATCTTGACCATGAAAGATATTTCTCCATTCAATGTGTGATAGTCTATGATGACCGGAATAAGAGCCTGGAATATAGTTTGCATTAAATCCTGATTTTAAACTCTGCTATTGCCTGATGACCAAACCTTTAAAAACCTTAACTATAAATCTAATGCAAGGGAGAACTAATGATTGTCATATCTCTCAGACAGTCACTGTGGTATAATTATCACTGGTAAGGAAGGTAGATGAGCAGCAACACCCATCACCATCCAAAAAACAAACAAACAAACCCGTGGACAAGGATCATGTCCTAGATAGAAAAGCAACCTAAATATGGAATACAAGCATTCATTTCTCCATGTGACACTTTAAAATACAGGAGTGCATTATGTTATTAACAAAGGCTTCGTCAGATACTCTGAGCTGCACTGTGGCCGCAGGACAGGCTCCAGCAGGAAGCCGTGACCAAACGTCCTTCCAGAGGCATTTCCTCCATTTTAAAAGCATCTTCTAACGCCACACATGGTTATTAAAATGATTCTGAACTGAGGATACTGGTTATTCAAATGTTTTTACAGTGTCCACAGGTATCTGATCAGATACTTCACAGGGGATCTGAGGAGCTGATTGTTATGCATAAATTATGAGTTTGGTCAAATCAACACTTTCAGGCAGAAACAGACCAGTGGTCTCCTTTTTGTGCTGAGCTACACCCAAGACTTTAGCAATTAGACTGATCCCAAATCAGTTTCTCTAGTTTTAACCCAAAGCAGAACCTGAAAAGAAACACTGTTACCTAATCTTTGTAGCTTGTAGGTCTTGTACCTAAATACAAACCAACATGTCAGAACTGGCAACCAACTTGACTGATTCAAGTCCAAATGAGGGACTTTTATAAGTTAATTGTGCAGTGCAGAATTGATAACCCTAAATTATCCGGGGGTGGACCCAAAGTCTTACCTATAACAGCTTATCAGAGACATACTAAACAAGTTTTAAAAGAATATTGTAGTTGCCTGGTTTCCACATAATATTTTCCCTTGTAAACACAACTACTTAAAACAAATCTGCAAAGAAAATATAAGCTGTGGCTACAACTGTCACTAAAAAGGATGATCTCACAAACATTCATCATCCTGTTACATTACAGCATGTACGCTTCACTTCAGACAATCAATGTTGCAAGCAAACCAAGATGACATACTAGCTATGGTTATTTATACTGTATTGACACAGTGCAGCCTGCTGACTGCAGATGGTCTCACTGGACTCTGGGTGCACCATGTACCCAAATCCAAAGGAGACATTCAGTGGACTTCATTTTCACAGGAGATAACATCCTGCAGTTGTCCTAGGAGCTGCACATACACGTCTCTTCCAGGTTATCTCAAAGACAACACTTGATGTCTTGGGAGTGTCTCAGATACTGTGGGGGTACATCCAGTCACAGTCTAGTTAGAAATGTTGTTGTTTCTGTGACGCAGCCTCAAGCCTATCTCTTGTAGTGGCTGGGTGCGTCTGCGAACATGTACTTCAGTCTGTAAGCTTCAGCCAGGAGGAGACCCACTTCCTCGTTACCCCAGTGGATGGTTGGGAGGTTTTGCAGTAGCATAAGGAGGCCCTGAGGAGCCACAGAAATGTAATACAGTATGTGAGTTAGTATATTAAAGTCTCAGACAGAATCAGATGGGCACTGATGCTCGTGTAGTAAAACTGCAACCTGTAGAAGTGGAAGCACAGACAGGCTGGAACACTGCTCAACACCCAAAACCACAGAATGTATACCACTTATTAGGGATGAGCCCGAATCCCAATATGTATTCGGATAAGCACGGATAATGAGTTAGATACGGATAATTTCCGAATAGTCCTGTTATTATTCGGGGATTTTTTTTCAATATATATTATGCGCCTAATTGACGCAGCGCGTTCCGCCTCAATGACACAACAGGTAGAATGACACTAACAGCTGTTCTGCGGTGGACATGAGAAGGACCGGGCGCGTCCCGTGACCCGCGGTCTCTCTCTTTTTATCCACTGATAAACGCAGCGCGTTCGCCCTTTCCCTTGAATAGAGGGTTCTACCAGTCGCATTCGCTGCCGTTTTTATGTGAGTTTCCTCGTAACCCGGCCGCTGCCGTGGCGGAGAACAGACAAACCATGGAATATGCTGCACCCCGAGTCACCGTCAGTCCTTCCCCGATGTATTTACATTCTCTAGGCCTACTGCTTAAACTCTTTCAAACACCACAACGTTTCCATCAAACTGATGCTTAGGACCTGTTCTTTTTCAGCTGTCAATCAATGCGTATACGGCTAGGCCTACTTCAGGACCTATACAATAAAATCGGAAACTGCAAACTTGACACATTATAATCACATGTGGCTTTGTGGAAAGGCTAACATATTATTTAGGGTTTATGAGATTGGCACGTTGATACAGAATGTTCCTAAATCTTAGTTTAGTAAAACAAAAGTAAAAAAGAGGGAGGGGGAGAGATAGAGATAAAAAATAATCATGAAATACAGCTGTATTTCCCCCAGTTAAAGGGATACCTTAATTAAGTTAAAAGTAAAATACTGGCCCTCATTTACTAACAGTGAGTAGCCTATGCACAGATTTGGGCTGTTATTTATCAATATTTTCATTCCATGAATTTCTTCGTATTCTGAGAACAAAGAAGAGAGAGAGAGAGAGAGATGAAAAGGTAGAAATATATCTGACTTTTTGACTTATATGTCAACATTACATCAATGTGATGCTTTGAAGGGACAACAATTGCATTGACAATGAATATTAGTCTAGAAAATCAATTTAGGTGTGACTTCCTTTAATGTAGGCTAATGTAAAAGAAACTTCCGGTATACGCCACGCCCACTTCTTGTTGTGTATCCGGATACAGATACAGATACAGATAATGACGTCTCCGCACACCCCTACCACTTATTGTTAGAAACATTATAATAAATCTAAGGGGGCACCTTCAAATCATCTTCTTTTGTTCAAACAAACCAAAACCAAAGAATATTTGATTTAATATCACAAGAGACAAGTGCTAACTTTTGCATGCTAACGTGCTCACAATGAGAATGCTAACACGCTGATGTTTATCAGGTATAATGTTCATTTAGTATGCTTACATTAGCTATAATAGCAGTAATTATAGTTTGCTGTGACGCAGCCTTGAGCCTATCTCTTGTGGACTGTGAATGTGTATTGTTTTGACGGTGAATGTCTATTGTTTTGTAGGTATTTGGTCATAAACCAATATAATATCTCTCTTACAGTTGTTAAAAGTGTCGAGCTGACGTGTGGCTGAAACATGTGATCTATCGAAGATCAGCAGTCGAGCCTTTATGGAACTGGTCCCACATCAAGTTACGTTTGGTCAGTCATATGAATACAGTTCCCAATTATGTGTTAAAATAGTCACATTCTTTTTTTATTACCATCTGTTGCTACTACAGTTCATATTTAGAGGTTACATTCCAAGTGTGGATGACAAAAAAAAAAACTTTTGTACCTGAAAGTCAATCATGGAGAGGATTTCTTTGCGCCACTCGATGAGGAAAGCAGCACAGACGTACAGGTGGAAGTGGGAAAACCCCTCAGATTCAGCCTGTAGGAAACAGTTAGAACAAAGCTTTGACCAGTATCCAAACGTTAGGAGCACTTCTTAATGTGGAGGTTTGATGATGGTGCACTCTGCTCTACCTGGTAGGTGTCCCACAGACGGATAGTGCAACGAAGCGGCAGCTCCCTCATCAGCAGGTTGTTCATCCACCGGAAAGCAAACTGCAGGTACTCCACCTCATACTTGATGAAATAATTGTGAATGTCCTCTGAATACACACACACACACACACACACACACACACACACACACACACACACACACACACACACACACACACACACACACACACACACACACACACACACACACACACACACACACACACACACACACACACACACACACACACACACACACACACACACAGACAAAGGGTTTACTGTGAGTTCTCCCTATTTGGGATCCGCTGTTCAGCTCTCCATCACTTTCTCCATGTTTGAGCTCATAATAAACAAGCCCCAAACAGAAAGGGATGAGCCGCGCACATGTCACTGTCCCTAAAGCTTACCGTCTATCCTGCTGACCAGCTCCTCTAAAGCTTTCACTTTGTTCTGGATTCCAGGCTGAGCAAAGGTGTAGTTGTCCTGAAGGAATACTAGGTTCAGTCAACTTGCACATTTACAGGTTTCAACAAGTGTTTTACTGAGATGTGTGTGAGTGTCACCAGACCTGTATTCCATCCAGCAGCTTGCTCATGCACCAGAAGCTGTCAGCTTCTATGTTCCTCTGGGTGTCCAGAGGCAGCGCTGCCACATCAAAGTTCTCCACGTCCTCAGCTGGAACAATAGAAAACACTGATTGACAGCTGACACTAGGTGGGCAGGGAGTCATTTAATAAACTCTATCTCTCACATGTGTAGGTTAGGTGTATTGAATAGCAAACATCAGTAATAATGTTGTGTTTTAAAAATATCAAAAGATAAGAAACAGCTTGGACTAATCTCGATGGAGAACACTGATTTAGCTTTATAAATCAGAAACTAAGGCTGGCGTGAGACACTTTAAGTCAGTGCGAATATAACTGGGCTCAAAACTTACGGACAAACTCGGACAGGAAGACCACAAAGAATGGTGTGACCAGATCATTGATTCCCTGGACGTAACCGCTGGCTGGGTGACGGATGGCCCAGATAAAGAGAATGCGCTCAAACACCTAAGGAGGGAAAGACAACAACATAAGAGAGTGGTTGTTGTTTAACGTTATTTGCTTTGCAGCATTACTATAACTTTAATGTAACTGTGAGGATGACATGTCCTGACTTTCACTTTCTGATATGGGTTGAGTCCCCAGAACATTGTGAAAAAACCATATGAGATATTTTCTTTAGAAAGCTACCATGAGTCTTATCTCACAGCTACTGTCACACATTTTGTTTTAGAGAGATTAAAGTTTCAGTGTGAGGCCGGCCTTATTATTGATGACCATTGTAAGCTGTAAAATACTGTAAACCTTGGACCTGGAGTGTAATAACATATGTCCTAAGTATTATGGTGTTATATTGTTATACTGTAGGGTTGGGGATCAATGTCTCATTATTATGAATATTTACTGTGTGTGCAAAAATATAAAAACTAATAGTCAATGTATTAACCTGTGTTACACTTACACAACAGAGTAAAACTAACGACAATGTGAATTCAGAATTGTGTTGAGTCTTTTTATATCATTACACTTAATTCAATGAAAGGATGTGATTAGACGGAATCTGAACTAAAATCACCACATTTGAGGAACAAGCCGTGCTCAGTGAAGTTCCCTTTTACAGCAAGGTTCCTCTGCGGTGCAATAATGTGATGCAGGTTCCTCCTCACAAGTGGCTGGGAAACAGTTACTACACACAAGCATTTTGTCTATGTTCGACACAAGTCCTGGGGCCTGGATCCCTGCCCAAGTTTTTCCAAGTCAGGCTTTAGGGTTAGGGGTTGGTGATCCTTGCTAACAACACTGGATTTTATCTGTCAAGCAATGAGTGCTGGGGGTCTTACTTATAAGCCGGTCAAATGCGACTTAGAACCAGCCTACAGTAAAGTAAAATGTGGAACAATCTGCCCTTCCAAATTAGACAGGCCCCTTCAATCACAATTTTTAAAAAACACCTCAAGACCCATTTTTACTCGCTGGCTTTCGACCCAGTGTGAGACTTTTGATGTTATTTTATTGTACCTTATTTTTGTTATTTTAGATATTATTTTTTACCTTAGCTGTATTCATTTTTCTATCTATTTTTATTGTATCTTATTTTACTTATTTTTATCTATTTTTATTGTACCTTATTTTACTTATTTTTATTGTACCTTAGTTTAGGCCTGTACAGCACTTTGTCTCTGCTCTGGTTTGATGAAAGCGCTTTATAAATAAAGTTGGATTGGATTGGATTGGAAGTAAAGCTCTTCCTGGTGGCGTGAGCAGAGAGGCAAACTACAGATACAGAAATACATGAAGTCCCTGACCCATCTGACCTTGTGGTGGTTGTATCCAAGCAGACTTAATACATGTAATAGTGAGACAACACTATGAGTAAATAACACAGGAGGACCCAATGATTATAAAAGAACAACATAAAAATCGGCCTCATGCACTTGGGCTGAACTATTGACTTATTTGAACACATCTTACCTCTTGTACTACGGGCTGCTGGAACAGGGGAATCAGAGGGTTGGTTCGTGGAATGTCGATGTGGATCTAAGAGGAAGAAAGATTATCAAGATGTTAGCGGGGATAATCGAAGCAAATAACACGTTTGGTATCTTGAAGTGTTTGACTGTTGAGCATTACCTGTCTGTACGTGTCTTTAAAGTTCTCGTCTGTTCTGGAGTGGTAATACTGCTCTATGAAGCCAAAGTATTCGTCTCGCTTCCTTCTTAGCACTAGCTCTCTGCGTTCCTTGTTGGCCGGCAGGTAGCCCTGTCAAGAGACCCAACGGAGGGGAGAAAACACAGAAGAGAAAGGGGCCGGTGAGGAGAAGCTCTTTCTGATTTACGTGAATAGTTTGAAGTGGAACAGAACATGGCTGGATGTTTGAGATAAGAGAAAAGAGAGCAGATAAGGTGGCCTTGAAGGATAAGGCTGTTTTTTTTCTGTTTTTTCAGAGTGGTGACACAGAAACTACAGAATGTAACTTTGTGTCCTTCTAAGGAGGCAGCAGGACTAAATGCTGTGCAAAAAAGCAAAAGTTACAAGAGACTTACAGAGAGAAGTCTCCACGTGATTGGCCGGACCTCTCTTGGTATGCCAGACCAGCTGTGCTTCCGGAGCTCCTCTGAAACAGCACAGATAGATAAACTCAATTAGCAACACACCACACACACACACACAGAGAGGTTTCACTCAGTAGAAACCCACAGCAGAGACACTGTGTGGTGTTACGCAACATGTGAACGTGTGTGTTGCTCTCTTACCGAGGTCAGTGTTGGGACTACCCAGCAGATACTTGAACTTGTCCAGCCGGCTCTTCTCCCTCACCGTCATGGGTGGAGCCCCAGACGAGTTCTGGTCCGACATGCGAGCCACCAGAGGAATGATGGGACGCACTGGGAGAGACTGCTGCTTCTGTAGTGGGGAGCGCACTGTGGGGGAGGCAGAGGACATTTGTGTAGAGTTTACAGTGTTGACAGTGCAGTTTTTATAAGAACTAGAAGGAAACCCAACACAACAGTAAAACTAACATTATTTCAAACTTTAAAATAATGTTCAACTTTGCATCATCTCAGTAAGAAGTTACGCCCCACAAATTGTGTATTGTTTTGTTTACTTATACTTGTGCTTCCCATTTCAAATGAGGATTTTGGAATGAGGGATCATTTAGATGACAGTGGTGTATTATAGACTGTAGTTATGAATCAAAGCATCTTTCCTTTTTTTGAAGATTATTTTTTGGGCATTTGTCAAGATTTTATTGATAGTTTTTGAGAGACAGAGATGAAATGGGGCAGAGAGGGGAATGACGTGCAGAGAACGACCACGTCGCTGCTAAGAGGACTGAGCCTCGGGGGGAGGACGCTCTAACCACTATACCACGAGCGCCCCCGAATGAAAGCATCTTAAAATTATCAATTTTTATCACATCATCATGTATTCATTTTGGTTTGACGCTGACCTATGGGTTTACTGACTAAAATAATTCTGATTGTATTTCATTGTTTCTTCTGAAATGACAACAGCCACCTTTGTTGATCTAAAACGCTCATTCCAAGGTAATAAAAGAAACAACAACTTTTATTTTCAAGCGATTATACACTAATTAAAATTTAGATTTCTACCTAATGTCTGTTCTACAAAACACCAATTCCCTTTACACACTGCACCTTTCAAGATAACTTAAAGAGACTCTTATAGTTACAGAATACAGTATTAGTTCACAGGACTTCTGTATAAACTCACAGGTGCTATTCATCTGTATCAACACATTAGTGCACATGGGGATAAGATCATGTGGAGCAACATTTCCATGACTGCAAAGTGTTCTGCCAGGCACAGGCTGCAGGCCTGATACAACCCCACTAGGCCTAAAACAGTGTTAGACCCTCCCCCCCCATCCACAAGTCTGCAATCAGCTTCACTGTGAATCACCTGATAAGCTGAATGAACAGCTGCAGCACTTTACTCACACATACCTGAGGAGGTGTTGAGGTGGGCGTCACTACTAGACTTGACAACTTTTCCGTTGACGTGCTCGCACTCCGTGTCCTCCTGCACAATAGGGAGGTTTTCAGCTTCTGTCCACGGGGGTGCCAGTCTGTGTGTGTCTGTGTCACCGCCCTGACTCTGCTGCTAAGTGGAAAGACATCAGAGCATCTACTTTTATTTCACACTAACACAGTGCCCATTCACTGCTCCTTAACTTTACTCAAATCTTCAGTTCTAGAGAATGATGTCTAGTAGCTACCTGCTTCTGCGTCGACGGCAGGGATGAAGCGGGGGCGGGCGGCCCAAGGAAATCTTCGCCCTCTTCATCGTCGAGGTCCCAAGCATCGTTGGTGCTGCGGGCGAACTCGTGGAAGCTGGAGGCCTTTTTAGACTTGACATCGTTGAGATTGCTGAACTTGGGCTTTGTGTCTTTGGGAAACCTGCAGAGGACAAGATCCACAGATCCAAAGAAATCAAGCACTCGCTCAGTATTTACATACACAGACATTTGGGAGAAGAAATCAGAAAAATACAACAAGAAAACAAAAATGCAAATCCAAAAAAAAAAGGACAAAAAAAACTTAAAGTCTCTCACATGGGCTGCACAACGTAAATGTCAACATTGGGTCAAGAACTGGTAAAGAACGGTGCATGCAATCCACGTGTACAGGTACTCAACGCATGGAAGCACAGAACAAAAAGCTGAAAACAGGCCAAACATGGGAGTGACGCAAAATAAAATAAATCCATGTGGGTCATGACACCATGCAGTCCGGATTGATTTAGCACTTACGTGCGTCGCAGTCGGGGGTCGAGAGGTGGATGCTGTGCTCCATAAACTGGTTGTACACTGTAGAAGATGACATGTGAAATGCTATCACCTCTGAGCAAAAAGAACACCTAGCTAGTGGTGCTAAAAGTCAGCAAATTGACTCATCAGCTATCAGTCAGAGGAAACTTTACGTGCACACATCCCCTCTTTCTTTGGGTTGCTCATGCCGATTTTCCTGTTGTTTCCACGGTGACCAATCTAAAAAAAAGTCAGTTCACCAAAGGTGGGGTCAGTGATTCTTGAGAATGCTTCTTGTCAAAATCAGTGAATTATCTTCTCACAAAGCTACCTGAGAGTACTGAGTACTGAGTGTGCTAAAAAAAATCTAACATGCTCGTTTACATACGGTAACATACAGAACCCAAAGAAGCCCAAATAACAACAACAAATAATCTACAACTATTATTGTCTTATTTAGACTTGGCTGTTTATAGTGCGTGTTTAATAGAAGCAGGGGACAGCTTGTGCAGCCCCTGTTTTCTTCACCACCCTTGGTGGACATTATGTTCGAGGATGGGAGAATCTTAATGGTCAGCTTATTTACAACTCCCTGGGGAAGCAAAGCAGACACAGTCCAGAGTGCTAGGACGGGATCTGGGCCAGACCCACAGTCACTTACTACACTCCTTCATAGAAAGCCAAGAGCAGCAGCCTCCTAAAGCACATTCAAACTTTTGGGCTTTTATACAAAAAAGGATTTACCTTACTGAATAATGCATGCTCAACAGTCAGATATATAGCAGTGTGGGAATTGAGGCAAGTGTGCATATCTTGGCCTGTAACCCTACATTTACTTTTCAGAGTGTTGGTCCTGGGATCCTGGGAGACTGGGAGTAGCCTGAAGTCTTTCTGTGATAAGGACTCTGTTTAAAGGTTGGAAACAGGAGGCATTTTCTAGTGATTATTCTTTTTGTTATATTCTTGTAACACTTGTCTAACACCGTTTATCACAAATGCTGTCACAAATAAAATCACAATAAGCACTTTATTTAAAGTAGCTGGGAGGCTTTTGTGTGGATAACGATAAGCAACACATATAACTACTAGTACTACTTCTACTGTGGATTCTGTCAAACTGTGGCTTATCCGGTCTGAGGTTAAAATGACGTCAGCCTAACTCAAGTCATTTGCATGAACAAACCGACAGTGAGCCCAGTGGCTGAGAACAGGGCCTGCTGATTATCTGGCAGTGCCAGAGTCTCATGTTTACCAGGCTCACAGACTTGTTTTATCAGGAGCGGCTCAAGGACAGGCAGCAAGACGAGCTACTGTTTCCTGTTCAAACATATTGCGTGCATTTCAAGCCTTCCACTCTCAACCCACAACAGTTGTTTGAGGAAGATCAGTGAGGGCGACAAAAGAGAGCGACGCCCTCTCCTTAAGAGATCTTCTTCTCAGATTTCCAATACTCCCTGCACACCCCCCCCCCCCCGCTCTACTAGAGCAGGGCACCCATTCTTCATATTCATAGCCTTAGCATGAATACGTCATGTCTTATCAATGAAGTCTGATGAGTTTTTTTTTCCTCCCACAACTGTGCAGTGTGAAGAAGAGCATAAAGACACCTGCAGGTCCTCAGTGCCCATAATATCTCATTACTATGATACCTACTGAGCAAGCCTCGACAGGCTGCGACTAGCCTGGCCCCAGTCTGTGCCTCTCAAATATCACCATAACATTTTGTAACAGCATCAGTTTCTCTGAGCAATGATCACCGGCCGGTGTTTGTAAAACTCACTACAACAACGCTTATCTTTAAACCAACCCCACCTGGATGAAAATGATTCTGTTTTCCGCACAATAACAGAGATTTTTTTTTTTTTTTTTTACCAAGGTGTGACTCTGATCCAAACAAAATGGCAGCCAGAAATGACATGTCATTTATGTCAAATGTACTTCAGGTGAGACATGACAGGCAAACAACATAGTTTTTCAAGCATTGGTCAATTTTGGCTATTTCGCTACCATGAGATGTCCTCATTCATACTAGTAGTGTAAAATATTTACATTTAGGTGTTCATTTGACTAAACTTTGTCTGTTTGCATCTGTATATTTCGCCTATACAAACATCTTTAACAGCAATTATTTCAACATTATTTTTTTTAAATAGTAACCAAAAAGCACAACTTTTAAAGCACTTGCATCAACTAAACTTTCCATAAACATTCTATAGCACTATTCTGAAGGTTATTACAGAATGATTTGTTAATGTGTAGTTAATTCTGATTGATTGTGTGTTCTTTTTGACATATAAAGTGAAAAACTTAAGACAATAATATGTTGTTAAAATGAAACTCTAGATTTTTATTTTCTTAAAGAGACAATATGTACACATAATTAGTTAGATAATGCAACATGTTCAAATCTATTCAAACCTTTCCGAAGTGGGAAAACAAAAAATTAATTTGTAATCAACTGGCAAAGTTTCAAAATCTATGAGTTAAAAAATGTAGCCACTAGCCTATTCACCTGCAGTGTCTCACCTTTACTTAACAGTAGACGTTATGAATTAATTTGTCTTTCTTACAAAGTAACATGTAATAACATGAGATTACCCGCTAACCTGGATTGAGACAGAGTCCCTATTCATATTCACAAATAGGCTACATCTCTCTTGTTGTAGCCTTCAGAGGATATCATATTTGTTTTTATCCATACATTTTGGAAAAGCCTTTACCAACAGCATCATGGAACCTTATGGTTTTTGCGGTGTATCTGTTTATCAGAAATGCTATTACTAATGTACTGAATGGTTGAACATAAATGCTTTAAACTGGGATTAGGATCAAGCCAGCGCTCTGCCCCGCAATAATCGACCATTAACATAAAACACCACAATACACACTTGGTAATAGTAATCATTCCTACTGTAAACCAATGACCAACCTACTTTCCCTTAACTTCCACCCTCTGACTCATCTAACAAGCCCACTGAGAGGTTCGTGCGATGGTGTCCATCGTGGCATGTCAGTCTTCTTCACCCCACCTCCATCAGCAGCTGTTTAAGACATGACGTCGACGGCAAACACCTGAGTTGTTCGAGGAAAACAGAGACGGAGGTGTCTCCAAGCAGGAGGCATTTATAAAAACACACACGCGCCTACAAACAAGACGGTAGAAACTGACAGACAAGTTCTAAAATCAATGAGTTAACAGCCGCAGCTACAGTATGGTCAGCTGATAACGGATTTAGCCTCGAGTTCCTTACAGGGACATTACATTAGTTAAGATTCAAAAGGGGAAAGCGCCCAGTTTAAGCTAGTCTTTATGCGAGAGCGACAGCAGGCTAACGTGTTCCTGAATGTATATCACTGGGGATACATTCTACTATTAACGAAACACACCAAAGTAGCCTAACTTGCTTCGTTTTGTATGTAAACCATGGACATATAAAGAAATTATGTAAACACCCACCTTCCGGGAACCTTTGCGTTTCTCCTCCAAAAATTGATCCTGTTCTCGGTGGCCATACTCGGATAGCAAAACCCCCTTCTTCACACCGACACCGACGCCGGGTCCCAGGAAGAGCAGACCATGGGGGTGGTGTGGACAGTTTCCGCGTTTGACAGGCAACGTCTCGGCCCCGTGCGGCTTCTTCTGGTCTGCCTTCTCATGAGTCTAGTCCACATAGAGATAATAATATTGAGCTTTTTCAGACGCGGTGATGTATGATGCGATCTCTGGAAGCCGCCATCTTGGAGCGCATCGACCCGAGCGTGCAATTGGCGGGGCGGGTCGAACAGGTGCAGGGACAGTGGCCAATAGGAAGATAAAGTGGACTGACGGTTAGGGATGCTCGCGGAGAAGCGCCTCATGCAAGAGAGGGGGAATGGGGGATGTAGGCTAGGCCTATCTGAAAGTTTACGTAGCCATACTTTGTTCTGCTCTGCTCCAGGTTTTGTTTTCTGTAGTCAAACCATGTTTGACCTGAGAGAGCACAGGGGGAAATGTAAGAACAGCAAGGAGACCCACCTGGGTCCATGGTTCAGACCCCTGAAAGAAAGCAGGTGTTACACCAAGTAGGCTACCGTGACCGACTGTGGCCCGACCATATCCTGTATTTCAGAGTTTAGACGGTTAGTCAACCACCACAAGCTTCGTTTGAGTAATTGTTTAATCATAAATGAATCCTATAGCCTATAAATGTGTGAGCTAGGGCCTAATGTTTTTAGGTTAGGATATGCCTTTCATCACTCTTTATGTAGGCCTTCATGAAGTGTAGCCTATTTGAGTTTCTTTTAAAGCTCTAGGCCTATATGCCTACAATTTATTATTTCCTATTATTGATTAGTTATAGGCCTATAGTTAGTTAGTCTACAATGTATTGCACTTGTTCAACTAGCCTAATACAAACACAAAATAAAAAAACAAGACTCACAACTCTTTTGGACAGAAACAAGAACACAATGGGAACAGATAGGCCTACTAAAACAGTCAAACAGACTCCAAACAAGAAATAACAAAATGGCAATCACTGGTTCAGCTCATATGCATTCAATACTGGGTTTGGTTTCAGTAAGAGTTTTTGGATATGTAAAAATGTTCCGGCTTATCAGTCATTCCACAGACTAACACCCTTTGTTGTGGTAGCCTACAGTGACGTTTTACAATCGTCCATATTTGTGTCTTTTTTAATTGTTGTTGTTGTTGTTGTTGTTGTTGTTGTTGTTGTTTTTATACTGGGTTACACATTTTGAAAAATGTGAGGAAATAAAATTGAAATACAAATAAAGCTCCAGATATTGATGTAGTATAGGCTACTGTATAGGCCTACAGTAGGTCATGTCTATTTCGTTAGGCTGTAGCACCCAACATGCACTCTTGCCCATTTGATCTCTGCTCTTCTGGAGGGTGCAAATAAAAATCCAAACACTTATAGAGGTGTTAGGAAAAATCACAATGATGTATTGCATGAACTGGAGAAAATCCTGAAGTACACCAGACTAATCAGTCCAGTTTAAGAAAAAGAGGGAAGTTAAATTACCAACCACCGCAGACATGCACACAAATCACAATACTTCCTCTGCATTTTGACCTTTGCATCTTTTTTAATACTGTGTAATAGGCTACTTCTCCTTTTCCCCCCCTTGATGCTGCAGTTATGTTCTCTGTCCACACGGGGGCAGGCATTCTCTACTAATAAGATTCAAAATGAAACCAGCTGAACCGCCTCCTGTTTACTGTAAATGTTTGAAACTTTCCAATGTTGCTGTTTATTACATATGTCAACAATAGCCAGACGGCAGACGTTATGCCAAGTTTGCCTGCGTAATGTGAAATGAAGTTAACTCACTCTCTTTATTCTAATTTCTGATAATTTGGTCCAAGATCCCTGACTTACTCAGACCCCCATGTGCCTTATTCAAATGCAGGCAAATTGAGGTTTTGGGAGACATGACTGATTTTCGTTTTTACATGGCAACCTGTATTTAAATGGCAGGTGCTCTCCTGTGTCTGTTTGTGTAGGGAAATCACAGCAGCTGCCCACCTGCATTCACCTCCTCCAGCCTCCAACGGACTTCAACCGACAAGAAACACAGGTGAGAGTTTGTATTTGGGGCCACTTGTTCTGGGGTATTATTGTTACAGGCTGGGAATAAGTTGGTCCTGATGGTCTTATGTCATTGTAAGTGAGGAGTAAAGCTCCATTCACACATTTCATTGGATTAACCATTTGTAATTACTTTTTTTTTAGAGAGAGAGAGAGAGATTGTGAATTTTGCTTCAAGCGAGTCTTGTGACTTTTTGCCACTGCGTTGCTTTTGGTGTTGCCAGCCCACTGAGGACAGTGGTGTGAAAGGAGAAGGCTAAGAAGAGATGTACTAATAGAGTCACAAGGCAGGACAATGGGGAACTGTGTGTGGGACTACTGGAGTTGCCTGGGGCACAACTGTTTGCTGAACGATGCTCTACATTTACTTTGTACTACTCACCATGGCTACTCATTTAATTTATTTTAGATTGGAGACATTACTTCTCCAAGTGCAAACTAAAAGTCTCTGCTGTTAATGCAAATGCGATTTTTCCACTTTAATCCCTTAAGACGTCCTTTTTGCCGTGCTACTTCTGTTCCTGCATAGCAGCACACAGAAGATTTTCAAAATAAATGATGTGCTTTTTAATGGCACATCATGCTCAGTGGAGTCTAAGCCCCCCAAGCTATATTTTGGTTTGTGTGACCCCCTTGTTTTGCTCTCCCTTCCACCCCTGAAAGAGGAGCCTTGTGACTTTTTCTCTTCCTGAATGCTCAAGTGGCAACAAAATCCCTTCCGACAGCATTCTTTAAGAAAGGAGGCATTTTTTTTCTTATTTTTTTTTTTTGCTTTTCTAGTTTCCTGTCATCCATGCGGGTCTTCAGCTCAATAGTTATATTTCAAAGTTGAGAGAACCATTGGGGGAATTAAAGCTGAAAGCACTTGAAGAAAAGTTGCACAAAACTTTCTGAGAATTTCGGATTCTAACTTTAAAGCAGGAGTGGATTCAAAGCTTTTGTCAGAGGAGGTAAGTGTTTCCCCTGCATTTAACTTATGTAAACTTTACACAAGATAGCTCAGTGACACAATTTACAGGTGTTATTTAAATATTTAGTTAACAGTTTACAACACACTATACGTAGATATAATTACGTTTTAGGGGTTAAACAGGATTTGTAAACAGTTACAACTTCTCCTATGAAAACATATTTAAAATGTTTACTGTTATGGGGGCGCCCTTAGCTCAGCTGGTAGGGCGTCCCCCCCATCGGCCTCGGCCAGCAGCGGACCCTCGTTCGATTCCAGCCTGTGGTCGTTCTCTGCATTTCACTCCCCTCTCTGCCCCATTTCTACACTGTCAATAAAGCATAAAATTGCCAATTACAGTTATTCTTAACTAGTTGTAAACATTTTATATACAGTATGTTGGCACAGCAGCCTCCACTTCTGGCTGCCCACAATAAACAAAGCTGTGATAAACCATCACATGTATTTGTATTTTCGGCTTATAAATGATAAATAGGGGGACTTAAAGTGAAGTCATGTACATTATTTTGCATTAAGAGTGTGTTAGTTCGTGACATGAGAGCACTTTTTTTGATTGTATGTACTAAAGAAAACCCAAACCTTCCTCACCATGCAGAGGACTTTGTACAGTGACAAAAGTTATAGTAAAATTCAACTTCATTTGACAATGTAAAAGAAAAAAATGATTGTTTGAGTGTCCTCCGCAGGCACATGGTGATGTATAGCCGAAGCCAAACTCTTCATCTTGAGGTCAACGGGTCATCGATAGCTGCTTTCTCACGCTCTGACGGTGACCAGGCCATGAAGGATGGTCAATTCTCTGAGAAAGGTAAGACAGTTTCATGCCAGTCACTTCCCTGTGCTTACCCTTTGACCTTTTCTACAACACTCATCTAACTGTGAATAGATTAGTCTACATACAAGATTCCTACCTGCGCCATCTCGTAGAATGGACACATTCACTGTTGTATCCAAGGCTGTGTCTTTATGGTGTATGAGCTCACATACTGTAGTATCAATGCATACTGGCGTAGAGTCAATACAGCTAGATGCGATGATGAAAGCTATGGTAGAGTAGTTTGCAGGTTTCTTTTCACACATACATAACTCATTTCAAGTGTGTCAGGTGATATATCTGTCTCTCTGTCTGTCTGTCTATCTATCTATCTATCTATCTATCTATCTATCTATCTATCTATCTATCTATCTATCTATCTATCTATCTATCTATCTATCTATCTATCTATCTATCTATCTATCTATCTATCTATCTATCTATCTATCTATCTATCTATCTATCTATCTATCTATCTATCTATCTATCTATCTATCTATCTATCTATCTATCTATCTATCTATCTATCTATCTATCTATCTATCTATCTATCTATCTATCTCTCTATTTGTTTTTAGAGGATGGAACACAAATTGGTCACAATTATTCCTCCCCGTACTTCACTGCCTGCACTGACTCAGCTGCTCACACGTGGGCGATGACCTTCTGTGTCTCTAGCAGCTGACCTCAGATCAGATTGAGGTTAGCGGCGTTTTACACCCCAGTGCCTGTCTATGGCACATTAATCCTCACATTTCTGACGCAGTGTTTAAATCGGTGAAGGTAGCGTGATGGGCAGGAGGAGCCCCACTCTCTTTCAGCAGTTGCTTCTCAGCTCTCTAGTTTTGTTGTAAACGATGAACAAACTGAATAAAAAAACAAAATTCAACAAGGTTATTTAATGTTGTCATTATAGAAGCTATCCTATATTGATTAGATTCATTGGTCTGCATTGGAATCAATATATTTTGCAATGCATTGTGAAAAGCACTCCATAGGATTCTTCTTCTGCGTCTTCCTTTATATAGAGCAGAGAGGTTGTTTGTATGTATGGAAAAGCAGCTCATATATATATACAAATATATTTTAACCATGCTGTAGGTTGACATGAATCTACATATATTTAGTGTATTTAGTGTATTTCCGCTATACTGGAAGATATAATGTGTGCTTTGTGGTGCACTTATCGTAAAACCACTCTTCAACAAAGTGTGACAGTGTTTACTGCTGCTGTGCTTTTAGCAAATATCTATCTTTACCTCTGTGTAGTTATCACCCTTCTTATTATGCATTCACAAACAACACACACACACACACACACACACACACACACACACACACACACACACACACACACACACACACACACACACACACACACACACACACACACACACACACACACACACACAAATACTAAACCACCCCCTATACTCATTCCAATTGACACACTCGGTTTAGCTTTGTGAGATTGTGTGGTTGTGTGTGCATCTATGAGTGTGTGTGTGTGTGTGTGTGTGTGTGTGTTGTGTGTGTTCCCAGTAGACTGAGTTATGAGCATGAATGGACTGAATGGTATTTGACCATGTGCATTGTGTTTTATGAGATGAGCAGGCTTTAATGACTCTGTCACCAGTAAATGGGCTCTGATTTGTGGCACAGCTGTCGGTCCACACTCTGATCAACTCAGGCCTTCTGGAAAAACAACAACAACAACACACACACACACACACACACACACACACACACACACACACACACACACACACACACACACACACACACACACACACACACACACACACACACACACACACACACACACACACACACACACACACACACACCTACACTTCCGTATTAAACCATACATGCTCACAGTGCAGTTCATGTAGATTGGGAATCTGGCACAAACACTCTCATTAACATGTGTTGTCGATACAGAAGGTAATTGCAATCTGAAGTGTAATCAGAGTGAAATTACAGCTGTTCAGAAGCAGGCTGCAGCCAGACATTAGATCTCATATCCAATCAATGCACCTATTCCTCAGAGATAGCACTGATCTATAGCGGGGTATTGCTACTCCCCTTTCTGTGGACACAGTGCAGATGGAGTTATGTTAACATTAACACACTGTGCACATGTAGCAGCAAGGCTCTGGTTGGGGGCAGCAGGCTGGTGTTACCCTATGGTAGTAACCCTGCTGAGATATCCATCTGTTTTGTGGCTGAGGCCTTCACTCTTTTTCTTTTGAGAAAGCCATTTGACTATTGGGACCAGTAACATACTGTATCACAACACAACATTGTGTGATGCATTGTGATCTTGGTGCCTTGTTGCAGGTTAAGTTTCACACATGAGACTACTTGGCTTGTGAAAAACTTAATGAAAGAGCATTTCTTAACTTAACTCAGAGGTAGATCACAGCTTTACACCATGTTCAACATAGACAGCCAGGGGGGACAGGCAGTCCAGACAGGCAGTAACATTCACCACACGGCATTTACACGATTTTAGATTTTCTTTCTTGTGTTTTGTCTTTGACGAAGGAGCTGTACTGATTAGTTGAAAAGTCAAACTTGTGTTTGCGTGGACTGTGCAGAATCACTGGAGTGACACTTTGAATTATTACTTATGCCTGAGAACCATGTTACTTTGTGTTTTATAGGGAAATGTGCTAAATCCACAACATTTTGATTGTTTTGACATGTTTGGTTGGAGATTTAGTCAAAACCATCAGATATAAACACTCATTCACTCATATTTGACTTATTTTAACTCATAATATTATGTTGAATTTTTTGTCCCATGTGTGTGATATTGTATTTCTGTTTCTACTGCTGCACAACCAAATTGCTCTTTTGGGAATAGAAAATCTGGATTTGGATTTAGTTTGGTTCTCTGCTCAGGGCTTTGGTGGAGTATTGGTGTTAAAACCTTTCGCCAGCAGATGTTGCTGTTGCAAAGCATTTACTGACTAGAAAAGGCCCTCGGAGCTCGCAGTTCTCTCAGTTTCTGTCCTCTCCTCCTTACTTCACTGAATCAACTTACACACATTCAATCGGTTGCATTGATCCATCCATCTGTCTTGTTTGCTCCACAGACTCAGAGCTAACTGACAGTGTAACAGGTGTGCCCTTTTGATTTCAGGGAAATGTCAGCGAAACCTTATGTCCACATCTAAGAACTGTGTGTGTGTGTGTGTGTGTGTGTGTGTGTGTGTGTGTGTGTGTGTGTGTGTGTGTGTGTGTGTGTGTGTGTGTGTGTGTGTGTGTGTGTGTGTATGCATGTTTGTGTGAACTCATGGCAGGTCTGTACATATCAAGTTTGAAATGTTTTCACTTGTTTTGCTCTTTCTCTCTCTCAGTATCACGTCCTTTAGTGTCTTTCACTCTCCTGTTCTTCTGTGCTCATTTAGCGGTGAGCCGCCGCAGCAATTCCACTCATTTCTGCTGCACATTGTTGACTCCAGCCTCATTAGAAAGGCCAAATGAATACGACGAGTTGTGACATTAGGCTACAGCTGGAACAAATGTGCCAGCCGCTCACTCCCAATCCCGGCCAATTTTCTCCCCCCCTCTCTCTCTCCCTCTCTCGCACACATTCATACACAAACATGTGCTCACTTCTTTTTCAGGGAAGGGCTCGGTGGGGTTGATGGGTTTGCAACAATATTGGAAATGTAGATGGGCCCTGTGTTTTGAATTGGATTGCACGCTTTGATGCAGAGACAGATTGTAAACTGTGATTTTATTAAATCCTTCATTAGGATTCATCAGTGAGATTGGATCAGAAAAAGGTCACTGTGCAGATGCGCCCCCCACCCCAACCTCTCTCCTCTTTGCTCCATCCCCCCTCATATATACCCTCCTCCCCTTGCTCTCTTGTTTACCCCCTTGTTCCCTTCTTCTTTCTTTCTCTCTATCTCTCTCTCTCTCCCACTCAGCAAAGCATGGGGGGCACGCTCTCACCCACTATCTCTCCCTTGTGCTTCCCTGCTTGCCGTCTTCCTCTGCTAGGCCTGGCCCAAAACAAATTTGCAATGAAAATGGGGAAAAATGATCATCATGGGCCTGCTGCAGAAACACAAGGTGAAAGTGACATTATCCCCCCCACCCTGAACCCCCCTCCTCCGCCCCACAGCCATCTAGGCTGGCGCCAGTGGGACGCCTGTGCCACAAATCATTTGTATACTCTCATTTCTGCAAGCGGCCCGCGTTGTTGCTTACTGCTTAGCGAGCAGATGACTTTCAGAAAGAGGAGTGAATTGGGAGGGAGGGATGAAGAGATGGGGAGATGAGGAAAGAGGAGCAGGAGGGAGGAGGGGGGAGGTGTGGCAATTTGCCTCCACACGAGGACGTCTGTGGGAGTTGGATCTGAAATTGAGAGGGAAATTGTGTGCGCCATATGTCAAGTTCTGCTAAAGGAGGTTTTCATTGTGCACCTATATTGTGTGTGTATGTGTGTTCATGTATAAGTGTGTGTGTGTGTGTGTGTGGGTTTTCTGTTTCAGAATGAAGCATCTGGGTTGTTTATTGAATCACCTTCGCCATTGTCTGCATTCCCCGCTATTATCACTGAAAGAGCTGCAGCCCCCCCCCCCCCCTCCCCTCTTAACAACATGGAAATGGGAAACGTGGCGCACATATTGTCTGTGGCTAGTGTTTGGTCATTTTTGTCCCTATCTCACATGTACGCGTGCACACACACAAACACACCTACACACACCCTTCCCCCACCCCTGCCCAGTGTGAGACATCATGATTCTTCTGGTGCACTGAATACATTCTCCTTGCAGTTTGAGCATTGGTCCATGCAGGGAAACATGTGACATTACCATGAAAAGAGCTTCACCTCCAACACACACACACACACACACACACTAACACACACGCTAACACACACACACACACACAAACACACGCTAACACACACACACACACACACACACACACACACACACACACACACACACACACACACACACACACATTCACACTCTTGAATCCCCGGGTTCATAAAACATCCACAACACACCTATAAGTGCACGCGTGTGTAGGTACACGTTTACCTCCATGTGCACACAAACACACTCACTCTCTCTGCATGTGTGGCCCCAACCCCAACCCCCACACACACATAAACATACACTCAGATTCTCACATGAACACATAAATATGCGCATACTCTCGGCTCTCGCACACAACAAACAACACCTCCCTGCATAAACGTAAACGCTCTTTCACCATCAACGTCCCACACCCCCATACACACGTACACACCCGCCCCCCCCACACACACACACACACACACACACACACACTCACATGCACACTCTTGAACACAGAGTCAGGTTCATGTCGAGTAAATATAGAACAGAGACAGTGTGGCACAGTGACCTGCAGAAGAACCTGCACACTCTGCCTGCTAGTTCCACAGGGCCCCATGCTTTCAGGAAAGCCATGCAGTATTCATGGCTCAGTCACGGGGATACGCCAGGCGGGATAGTAGTAAGAGCAAACACGCTGGAAGAGCGCTGCAAGCAGCCCAGCAGGGTTGCTGTTAGTGTTACACAATATGCACTGTAGTTATGTTCTGTTTCTTGCGTTTGCTGCCTGCTTTTTGATATTTTTCTTTTTTTCATTATATATTTGCACGTGTGTGTGTGTATGTGCTGGTGTGCTTGCCTGTGTCATGCATGTGTTTGTGTGTGGTCGAGAGTTCATGTTTCATGTGTTTGTATGTGTCCTCTTGACGCTCCACTGCCTGCTTTGAGAAATAGCTCCTCATTACTACCCCAAAGGCTGTCTGAGTGTGTACTGTCTCAACACACACACACACACACACACACACACACACACACACACACACACACACACACACACACACACACACACACACACACACACACACACACACACACACACACACACACACACACACACAGAAAGGGAACTCCCTGTGACCCACATTCATCAAATCCAACCCGGTGGGGCCTCTGGGGAGCTCGTGCCCCCAGCATGGTGCACCGTGGCAGGGTCTTGACTTTGTGATATGAAGCCCCTTAACCCCACTGCTTCCATCCAGGGGAACATGCTCAGTTTGAGCTCTCTGCTAACTCTGAAAGGTTGCTCTGTATCGCCATACAACAGTTACATGGACATGTGCTTTGGTCATGCTGGCCAGTTAGACATACTGTATAACACATTTTCTCACTCGTCTTAAGTCCAATATAAAAGAATGGGGACAGAATTCAGTGTCTTCGTTCTGTGCAGAAACACTATTCCACGCTCAGCCACAGTTACTAAGAGGCTCCAGCAGAGTTAGAGTGGATGTCGTCTATAGTAATGAACAGTTTAAACAACTCTATGTTTAACAAGATAAAGATTCTGCATTTGTGCTAGAGACTGCTTATAGCGGTTCTATAAGTTTAATGCCGACATCAGCCTGCTAACATGCTCACAACGACAATGCTGCTTACATCATGTATGCATTATGTTTACAATGTGTATTAACTTGTTTTAGTGTGTTAGCATGCTAGTATTTGCTCATTAGCATTGAATACAAGGTGCCGCTGAGGCTGATGGGAATATTGTCATTAGTAAACCAAAGTATTGTTGGACTCATTTAAATATTGACCTGATGATAATGCTAGAAGGAAGGTCAGAGGATCATATATCATAATTATAATATAGTATAATTTATCCTGAGGGTAACATGAATAAGCGGTAGTAACTGTGACGTATTGTATTCTCTGTGGACAGGGTTAGAAACACAAACCAGTGCAGGTAATATTGAAATCAGCCCACTTGCCCTGGAGAAATAAACCCTCTTTGAATGGTATTATGATGCTCAGTGGGTCTTCCATGGTCTTTGCTGTGCATTGACAGCCACCATGAATAAATTAATATGTGACGACTATATGCACTTTCTATGCAATAATATAGGGATAATAATAGACATGATGATAATAATAATAGATAGGGATTTAAAAAAATAATACAACATTCATTTGCTGAGATAAAGAGAACCAAAGTCCTGCTGACTATGCAGTGAGCTCCTGTATATAGCTTCTTGAGTCCAGTCAGCAAAACACAGCAACCTTTCTACAACAAACAAAAAGAAAACACCGAAGCACATTGAGAGCAATAACAAGTCATTTAAATGCAGTTTCACAATGTGTCCCTCATTGATGAGAGATAATAGCTTGTTTTTGTCCACCTCTTTGTGACAAAAAAAAATTATGTTTTCCGAACTTTCCCCTCCAAGTGTCACCAAGTCCGTAGTAGTGACTTGAGGCAAAGTTTGTTTATCTTCTCATTACGGATGTGGAACGTATCTCCCACCAGCACATAGAGGGTTTTAACTGACTCTTTGTATGAGCTCAGGTGGCACACACAAAGTTGTCTTGTTTTGCAAACAGAGCACCACTTGTGACGAACGAAAAAATAAACTTTTCAACCAAGTTAGAGAATAGGCACTTTGATACATCTTCCTTTTCTCAGACCAGGTGGGCGCCATTGAGAGGGAAATCTCTTCTCGGGAGGAAGAGGAGGAGGGTGTTAAGTTTGGGGTTGTAACTCATGAACGGGACGGGCTTTGAAAAAAAAACACACACAGACAGGCTGCAGAGAGTGAGTGAGTTTTTTGTAGACACTGAGCCCCCTTTTGCGGTTTGCGTTCTTCAGCCCTCATGAATTATTCGGCAGCGGCGCTTGTCACTGTCGTCGCTGTTGTTGTTGTTGTTGTTGTCAGGCTGTGGTGTCACTCCTGTCTGAGAGCGACGGAGGAGAGACAGAGGACTCTTTACACTTCAGTCTCCTCTGCACTTCCTCTTTCATTCACAGCGAGAGGAAGCAGCAAGGCCGTGCGCTGGGTGAGAGAGAGAGAGAGAGAGGGAGAGAAATCATGTCTGCCTGCCTGGAATAATGGCCTGTTTGTGTGCCCCAGTGATAGTTTAAAAAGGAAGGAGGAGAAGGGAGGGAGCAACAAAGGTCCTCTTGCCGACTTGTTTTAGTATCTATCTGCATGGTTTCATTCTTCAGCAATGTTTTAAGCGAGAATTTTTGACATTTTTGTTTCAAATGTAAATATGAAGAATAGCTTAGCTTAGCATGTAGATTGAAAACATGTGGAAACCAGCATGAGTCCGTCCAAAGGTAATCCACCTGCCAGCACCTCTAAAGCACACTGCTAAACACGTTTTTGCTCCTATATTTAATCCGTATACCAAAAAGCAAGGCGTGACATGTTATGTGAGGAGACACTTATGTGTGCAGCAGCCCCAGGCTAGCTTTCTAGTCATCCGGTAACAGTTTGGCCAATCAAAGAAGTAACTACATCCGTAAATCAACAGAGAATGAACACACAACAATATTGATGATTAAGGTTAAGGAGTTTAAGTTTATGAGGAAGTAGAGATGCCGAAAATGCTTTTTCACAGTGATACAGTTCCCAATATATTCAGTTAGGATGTTTTCATGTTACACAAGTTCAAGCTCCACCGCCAGCTGGAGGTTTGTAACGCTGGCTTGGTTTTAGTTTGACCATGAATCATGCTGACCCCATCTGATATGACTAAGCCCACGTTTGGGTTTCACCCGGGGCCTATTGTATAAAAGTGATATTAAGATATCTAGGATGATTGATAAAGCCAGCCTTGACAAAGTCTAGCCTGGGCACTTTGGATTAGTCAGTTGCATAAACGCCAATCCAGGATGAAAAGGGGCCGCTTTGTCAAGCCAGGTGTAAGTCATTCTGTTAAGTGCCAGTCCACAGCTTTCAGAGGTAGACCCAGAGATCGAACACAGATTTACTGATGGAAAAATGTAAAAAACGGCCCCTTTTCCCACAATGCCTTGCTAGTTTAAACCGTAAATCAGGGGCAGTTCATTTCATACAGCAGATGTATTCTCTGCCAACTAATCTTGATGTCCCTGCATTGTTTTATGATAAAATAGTTGACAGTGAGCAGTCTGCAGGTGCATTTAAAAAACAGAATATCATGGAAAGTCCATTCAAAAAGTGAAACTTTCATAGATCCATTACACAAAGTGAAATATGTCAGCCCTTTTTTTTTGGATGATTGATTGATCATGGAATAAAAAATCCAGTATCTCAAAATATTAGAATATTGCATACAACCAATCAGAAAAAGGATTTATAATACAGAAATGTCGTCCTTCTGAAAAGTATGTTTATACTAGATTAATTTCACTTAATGTGTAATGAATCTAGAATATATTTAAATTTCACTTTTTGAATTAAATTACAGAAAAAAGGACATTTTCATTGATATTTAATTTTGTTTTAGATGCACCTCGATATAGTTATAAGTACAAAGTGAATTTATTTGACCCACATTTGCAACGTCATCTGCCATTGATAATCAATTGTATACATATAGCCTGCAATATGAACAGACTATCACATACATTATTATAATTTATATAATTTCATCTTAATGTAATTATAATTGAGTTAATTATATATATATATATATGATTTTATTCAGGACACATGAAGATCCATAGTACAATGTATAAAAAATAGAGTCAATACATAAATAACAACAAAAAGCACACCAATGCATGCAGATTAAAAAGAAATAAAATAAAAATAAAATAAGAGATCAGCATACAACACTTGCAGTATACAAAGATGCCCTCCAATGTCTCCAGAGTGTAGATGAGAACCTGACAGAGCTGAGCCCAGGCTTGGCCAATGCCTGAATAATACTGTTTTGTGATGCTGTCACTCTACATATAAAACGATACATCAAATTCCTAATTAAAGCATGACAGGTAGGCACACCAACATTTACAAACATTTGACTGGCACTAGACCATCTCGGTATTCTGAGAAGTATCCGCATTCCATCATTATACGCCACAGTTAGTTTTTTCATATTGCTTTTTCTGTAAGCACGCCACAAATGAGCAGTATATAGCGGAGTACAGAATGCTCTAAATAGCGCAACCTTTACAGCAGTAGAACACATGTTAAATTTACGTGCAAGCATATTGGCTTGACCATACATCTTACGACACTGTCTTTTAATGTCTTTATCATCTGACAAATCATTAACAAAATGGTGGCCTAAATACTTCACATCATCACATACTTTAAGAGCAGTACCAGATAAAAAGAAATCAGGAAATACCAATTTCCTGTCTTCTTTGCCTCTGACAATCATAATATTGCTTTTATTTGCATTATATCGAATATCAAAATCCACACCGTATTGGGAACAAACCTTCAAAAGTTGTTGTAAGCCAGCACTATATGGGCAAAATATAACCAAATCATCTGCATACATAAGGTGATTAATGAGGCTATTGCCAATCACACATCCTGTATTGCATGCATTCAACTGCTGTGACAATTCGTCCATATACACATTAAAAAGAAAAGGAGATAGGATTCCACCTTGGCGTACACCGTTACCAACATAGAAAGGTTCTGACACAGAATCCCCCCATTTCACCTGCATAGACTGATGAGCGTACCAGTAGACTAAGATTCTAATAATGACTTTAGGCACTCCTCTATGATGCAACTTAAGGAACAGTTTCTGATGATTCACACGATCAAATGCCTTGGAAGCATCTATAAAACACGTAAAGACAGTGGAATTCAAGCTATTATATCGGTCTAAAATTTCCTTTAAGGCAAATATACACATATCAGTACCATGTTTACGTTTAAAACCGAATTGGTTATCTGTGGTAAGAATGTACTTTTCCAACCTGCTAAGGAGGATTTTCTCCAAGATTTTGGAAACAATGCTGGCTAAAGCTATGGGCCTATAATTGTCTATGCTGTTTATTTTGCCAGCTTTGTCCTTAAGAACAGGGACTAATAGTACTGGTAAAATGGCTTCAGGCAGAGACCCATGGCCTAAGAATCCTGTCATACATATAGCAAGCAGAGTAATAAGTTTCCTGCTAGCATATTTTAGATGTTCAGCAGTTATTTTATCAGCACCACAAGCTTTGTTGTCATCTAAACCCAATACTGCAGATTGTATCTCTTCTGAATTAATAACCACATTTTCATTATTATAAACATATCCAACCTCAAAATTATTCCTCCCATTACAGTTAAACAACTCATTATAATGTTGTTAAATGGTTCAGGTTAAATAAATAAAAAAGAAGAACTATTTAACTAAATGACAATGTATTCCGTTATGTGGTACCTTAAAACAGGCTAGTGAAAATAAAGCAGATCACAGAAGATTCTGGAATAACTGTTAAACACAATTTCAGATTGGAGTGACAGCTGACTGACTCAGGCAACAGAATAAGTTTATCCTTTACTTTTAGCCTGGTTGGGACTAGGCTAAACATAAAGGATACATCTCCATGGTAACTTATGTCTCTCCGCTTTTATGCAACCGGATCATGGCTAACGCAAGCCAGGATAACCAAACTATCCTAGGTTAATCCCTTATCTTAGTTTTATGCAACAGGCCCCAGGTCTGCTTGAGTCAGTTTGAAAATTCAAAATATTTAAAAAAAAAAGAAATCTCAACACTCTTTTGATGAATCAGCATTTTAAAAATGTAAATGCGTTAGTTATAGTATATAGAAGGAATTGCCACAAAAAGTCAATATAACATATATATATAAAATAAAACAACCAGCAATGCAGACTCTAAGTGTAAGTATTATTATAAACATGTTACAATGTCGCCGTGCAGTTTCACGTGTGGCTGCAGTCAGGGGGAAACCCCTTATACACACACACACACACACACACACACACACACACACACACACACACACACACACACACACACACACACACACACACACACACACACACGCAGTCGCACACAAACACGCACACACACTCCAGTAAATAAACCTCTGAAATACAGTGAACACAATGCTGGACAAATGAATGAGAATAAGGGGTGGAAGGTGTGTGTGTGTGTGTGTGTGTGTGTGTGTGTGTGTGGATGTGTGGGGTGGAGGGGGGTGAGCCTCTATTTGCATGTAAATAGCCAAACGCACCAGTCCGCCATTGCAGCGATGACAAAGAGCATTCTGGGATCACATAGGCTTGGGAGAGGAGAGGAGACAAATGGTTTCTCCATTTCTTAGGGCAGAGGTTGCACACTGAACTCACTTTAACATCCAATCGTCTGACTTTTAACCACCCTTCCCCTCCCCCCCACTCTCTTTCCTCTTAATTCAAATTATTTATATTTTTTCCTTGACCCTTTGCCCTGCTTTTCCTAACATCTCCTTAACTCTCTACCGTTATATGTCACTCACTCACTCACTCACTCACTCACTCACTCACTCACTCACTCACTCACTCACTCACTCACTCACTCACTCACTCACTCACTCACTCACTCACTCACTCACTCACTCACTCACTCACTCACTCACTCACTCACTCACTCACTCCGCTGCCCCCTCCATCACATCCCGCTCGCTCACTTGCTCAGTCATTCACTCTCTCCCTCGTTCGCCCGCCCACTCCAGCTCTTCCGAGCACCCCCATTTCTCTATCTTCCCCATCTTACTTCCATCCTATGTTATTTCCCATAACTCTGCCTTATCCTCCCGCCTCCCCCTTTTCTCTCTCTCTCTCTCTCTGTCTCTTCTTCGATTTCCCTGGTGGACTCTTACAGTAAACTGCCGGCGTAATTTAAATGCAGGGCCTTCGTTTTCAAATGGATGGCGTGCAGGACAGGAGGAGGGACGGGGGGGGAGGGAGGGGGGGGGGGGAGAAATAGAAAAGCAAATGGGGGAAGCAATGAATACCATTATCACATCTATGGAAGAGGCTTTGAGGCCTCAATAAGCTCAAACCTACACAAGCATTTTATTCCTTTTTGCTCTTGTGTTGTTTACATGTTAATCTTTCCAGGACCCTTCGTACGGTTCAGCCGTTAAAACTTCTGTACAAATATTGACACTGTATCTAAAAACATACAGGTCTTTTTTTTTTTACCAAACTGAGCATGTCAGCTTGAACCAGCAACATACTGAATGAATCAATACTTGAACTGTGTCAGAGTTCGCACTGATTGCTAGGTGATATGGTGAGGTGTTCACTTACTCTTATACATACGTACTGAAATGCATTTAGGTGGCGATGCATTCACTTTTTGTTCAAAGTACTAAAAATGCATTTGAACGATGATGCGTTTACTTGCTGTTTTTCTATTTATTTTATATGCTGTATTTACTAATGAAGTGGTCTTGTGTTCACTTGCTGTTGGACACAATGAACTGTATTCAAGTGATGATGCGTTCACTTACTGTTGTACGTACGAAAGTGCTTTTGAACATTTATGAATGTATCATCTGTTGAATGTACTGAACAATATTTATTTAGTGATATGGGAGGCATACTCACTCTGAATTGTATTTAAGTGACGATGCATTGATTTCCTGTTGTTATTACTGACCTTTTCTTCGTTATATGTTCACTAACTGTGTTAAATAGGAAAGTGCATTTGAATGGTGACGTGTACCCTTTATTTGAGCAGTGATACGTTCATGAAACACTTTTAAATCAACCAAGAGTAATTCACACCTCTCATGTTTGTGTGTCAGTTCCAGGTGTCACCACTAGTAGTTCACACAGCATGAGTTAGTATTTCTCTCCCTCGCCTTTAAAGACATTATTAATGGGTCTGTGTTGGAATCAGCGACCCCTCTCCCATTATTGATCTGCTTCTTATCTCTCTGCATCTCTTTCTCTTTCTGTCTGTTTTTGTCTTTGATGTAAAAGCTGCCCGTCAATAACACACATCCATCAATTGAAGTGGACCATTTACTGTAAAGAACTGGATCCTTTTTTTTGTGTGTGTGTGTGTGTGTGTGTGTTCTGTGCATTGACTTCTGGTGCATCACTTATCACGGCATTGTATCAGTGCAGAATCATTCTTCTCAAAATTTGATTTTCTCCCTTAAGGACTAATTAGCCCGGTTGCAACTTGCAGGGCCGAACAGGCATAGCCGCGGTTTACTTATTATAATTTATTTATGCCACTGTCTTTCCCCCCCCCCCCTGCAAATAATGTTGCTGCCTTGCTGTGTCTTTTTTTGGCCAGAGGAGACGATTCATCAGTTGGACTTGTTCTGTACTGGTGCAGGTGTTAACACAATCAACAACAACCTGAACCCAAAGGGAATACAAACCATCCCCAGGCAGTTCCATGGCTGTCTGGACTTACATTAAAGGCGACTGGTGGACACATACATCTTGATGTGGGAGCTGATTGTTGACTTTTCCTCACACACCGCCGGTAGCTGCTGACAGAGTGGTTGCATGTCGTCCCTTATCAGACCTGCAGTAGCATTGCTAGCTTCATGATCTCTCCGTCAAGTTGTTAAGTTATGATACGAAGGATGGAGAGTGTTTTTCAGTTCAGTGATGGGCTTTAAAAGCTTAAATGATTACAATTGTGAGCTCATGGGACACTTGTCCCGCCGCTGAAATATTTGTCTCATCCATTTAATCGTATATTAGATCCAATGTGCCTGCTGCCTCTTTTACTAATGCACAAGAGACAAAACGACATTCAACTTTTTGTCCACTTGTAGTGCTGTAGGACACAATTTGGTGTGTCTCCATTTCGTTTTTTTAGATTAACAACAGCTTTTTGACAGCTGTGACATGAGAAGAACCTTTTCAACAACTTTCAAATCATTCATTAATATTATTTAATGGATGTACTCGATGCTCTTAATGGAAATTATTAGGGGGCAGCGCAAAAAGCTGTAAACAACAACGGAGCATTATTCTATGTCCTTTGAAAAGAGTTCATGGTTAATGTGTTGCCCATTTTACACGTTAAGCAGACACGGAGATAAAAACACACACATTCATCTGTAGATGGGTTTGTGTCCACTATGATGGATGTGGATTTTGTCTTGCGCTCTCCTGTAAGCATTGTTTTCCACTTCCACCAAATCCTGAGACAAATACTGATGAGATAATGACATTGATGAGAGCTGTGAGAGCATTCCAAAACCGAACGGCTGGGGGGCCTCTTTGTTTAGCCCAGAGGAACTGCACACTGCGATACCTTTCACATTACACGTAGTCATTTGTTCACCTTTTTAATCAAAAAATATTGATTATAGCATCATTAATAAGGTGAACTTTTAACCTCACTGTTTTACATTTGGTGCTGCTGTAGTCTAAATTTGCCTCATTACATTCAGTGCTGAAATGCTCCAGACTCGAGTGTAGAAGATTACAGTTGTGACTTTAATGTGGAAGTGACTTTCTCTGACACAAGTAATGTGTCCATGTAATATCCATCACATTTACATAAGAAGGAGCCTATCTGAAAGGGACCCATTAAAATGACTCATCTTTGACCTCTTCATGGGAATGCAAACTCTTAGTTTTTAAAAGTAAATAAAATGCCTCTTGACAGCATCATGGCGTGCACATATTGGAATGACGTAGGTTAGCTCTGTCCTGTTTATGTGTGTGCGTGTGTGTGTGTGTGCGTGTGTGTGTGTGTGCATGTGTGTGTGTGTGCGTGTGTGTGTGTGTGTGTGTGTGTGTGTGTGTTCAGCTTCACCCCACAGTGCCTATGTATAAACCACAGTTGCCCAAACAAGCCATATGGTGCGGCCTTAATCTGAGCCACATCCTGCTGGTTGCTCTCAGATTGACTCCTGTAATTGGACCTGATCTTGGGCTGCTGCTCACGTTGAGAGAAGAGGATTTTCAAACACATGTGTTAGTCAAAGGAAGCACGTTGGGATAATTGGCAAAGAAAAAAGCAAAAAAAAAAGAAGCGCATCCAAAAACATGTTTTCAATTTTGCACGTGCAGTCGGTTTCAAGTGTCATATTAGATTATTTTCTCCCCTCGTCGGGGAATATTGATGGATGGATGAGGCCCTTTGTTGAGCCTCAGCAGCTCTCATCACTCAGATGTAATATTCTAATGCCTCAGAATGCAGAATGCTGCTCCTTAGCAGTAAAGCTTTTCCTCTCACATGTCATGACCGTAGAGTGATCTCTCCCTGCCCTCTGGCCATATTTTTCATTGTCTCTCCAACCTTGATTGTTCCTCCATCTTTTACAACCTCTGCTGTGAATATATGGTTATAGCTGTACTCTGGGGGCCTCTCCCCTCTTTCTCTTGCTTCAGATTCTTCTTTTCCTCTCTGTCTATCTCCAGCTCAACTCTGCTGCCACTCTCTTTCTCTTTGTGTCACTCTTTCTACATCTGCCTCCCCCTCCCTCCCCCTCTTTCTTGTACTCCCCACCCCCCTCCCTCCGCCTTATTCTCTTCCCAGTATTTCTTCCAGAAGGGAAGTGCCTTTCTAATTACTCTGACCCTATTGTTGTAAAGTTTAGCAGCGGCCTCTCAGAGGGGGGTCTGTTGTCCCTGGATGGGGTGGCTTTTAGGGGCCAAAATGGCTTTTACCTCTCTGTGTGTGTGTGTGTGTGTGTGTGTGTGTGTGTGTGGGTGGGTGGGTGTGTGTGTGTGTCTGCACAGATTGATCAGATAACACACACACACACACACACACACACACACACACACACACACACACACACACACACACACACACACACACACACACATAAACTCTACTTGGCAGAGACTCTTTACACAGGCTGGCGTACAGGGAACAAGGGGTAGAAGGGTGGGTGGGTGGGAGTTGAATTGAACCAAGAGGAGAAAGATGGTGGTGAGGGGGATAAAGGCAGGGGTGTCAGTGCTTATCTCCCCTGCCTGACTCTCTCTTTCTCTGTCCCCCAGGGTGAGGATGCTGATTGTGACGCTTGATCTGTGTGTGTGTGTGTGTGTGTGTGTGTGTGTGTGTGCTCGTTTTCAGGGGTATGGTATGTTGCGGGCCGTGTCAAAAGTCCCTTTACCCCCCGGGGGGCTTCCTCGCAGCAATCCCCTGCGTCCTTCTGGAAGTTTTTTTTTTGCGAGTGCGGCGGTGCGTGCGTGTGTGCATTGTTTGAAGTCGACTCTTGGTTTGTCCCTGTGTTGGAGAGATAACGACCCCTGGGCCATAAAACCACAACGAGAGAAAAGAAAAAAAGAAAAACAACAAAAAAACTTTGCTTCTCATTTTTCAGGGCCCAGCCTTAACAAGAGCAGAGTCAACAGAGGCTTGTCTTCATTGTGTTTTAAGGGCTGTGTGTGGAGCGTCCCTCTCTCAATCTCTGGGGTTTTGTCCAGAAAGACATCACTGGTTCTTCTAATACAATCAGCAGAACCACAGCTGCACCACCGTGATGGCTAATTGCATCATGGAGTCAGTGATAAAGTCTGGAGTGGCCTGCTGTTCCTTTCTGGGAAGACGAGGCACTTTTTGTGGCTTTTTTAGCTTTCATCTTAAAGTTTGATGGGAAAGCCCTTTAATGGCTTTTACAGACAACGTGCAGCTCACGTTTGTCCAAGAGGAAAGGATGGCGTGTCTCTGCAATAAAGGTTGTCAAATGGTCTCTTTATGTCATCTATATTATCTCTAAGATCTGTGACGTTGAGATCTCTGTATATCACTGTGTACATGTGTGTGTCAGAGCAAGGCAGTGTTACAAGAATAAACAATACACATTACAATACACGGGCCCAAGTTGTTCAGCCACAATACTATGTCACAATATGGAGTGGCTTACACACAATAATAATAATAATCAGTGTCTACACATGAGACTGTTTGTGGGATGTTATGGCCTTAATGTGGAATTGAGCTGTGAGTAGGTTGGAAAAGGAGACGCCTTCTTTCTCAGACTGATTCATATAAAGCTGTTTGAGGTGGTCTGCAGAGCTGAAAGTATCCAGTGTTCCACTAGACAGAAGCTCAAATTTAACAAAGAAAAAAGATAATCTTATCAGTATTATATTTAAAATTATATATTTTTTGGGAGACTGAAAAACGAGAGCCTCAGTCATTTCAGAAAGTGCCACAAAAGCACATCTCAAGCAACAAAGTCCTCTAGTGGCTGCAGGAGTTATTTCCATTGGGAGCAGAATAAGTATTTTTTTAGTCTGCAACATTCTTAATATTGGAGTGCAGTGACCGACAGCGTATTTTGACACTTCATTTGGAAGCTTTGTTGTAAAGCTTTTCTATCTTATTTCCTATCAACTTGTGACCCCTCAGATGTGTCCCAAAACCCTTAAAGGGTTCCTGGTTGGCACCTGTATGAAAGTCAATGTAACACCCTGTCATGTTAACATGATCGAATTGCACTTGTAGAACAAAGCTGACAACACGTAAACACTTACTTTATGCCTTAAAGGCTATGCCAATATTTCCACAAAGTCGGCGTGTAGCACATGTTTATCAACAAGATTGGAAGCGTCACTGTCTTGCCTAATGATTTTTATAACTCCAATGTTGACCTAAACATTTTACTAGTAGCCTACATGCTTTGATGTACTTAGTTACTTTCGGCCACTGAGTAAAGCTACTCAAAAACTGCATGAACAACTCATAAAAACACAACTCAGGACACTTTAAAGCTGGGTTTCTGACTAAGATGAGAACAAGGGGTTAATTTTGCAGTTTGTTTTTTGTTGTCCACAATATATTTTGTAGTTGATAATATAGCTGTCCAACAAACACACACACACACACACACACACACACACACACACACACACACACACACACACACACACACACACACACACACACACACACACACACACACACACACACACACACACACACACACTGTATCTCAACAGCAACAACCCTGTATACTTTGACATGAAGTTATTAGAAGTTACAGCATTGTCACATCATGGCAACTGTAACATGTATTACAAATCAACAAGGACTGTTGTAAATATTTCTTCCTGAAAAATAAATGATTATAATAGCTGTAAAGATAACTATCAGCAGGGGAAAGAGCTCCTCTCAACGGGCCCTCACGAGTGCATGGGGAGGTTGAGTGTCGTCGGAGACAGTGATATTCCATATTTCCTTTCCAGCAAATGGAGGCTTACAGGCAGGATCGCATCAGGAGGGTATTGATCTGGATCTGGTCTCCCTCTAATCATTGAGAAAAGGAGAAGCTCTTTGGGCTATAGCATTTCTGATGGGGGGGGGGGGGGGGGGGGGGGAGGAGGCAATCGAACAGGGCACAGCCTCATATGAAATTCATCTGTAATCTTAATGAATTATGAATAAGATTCCGTGGTGGAAGAAAAAAAAGAATTAGCATTTACATAACCCCTCTGACCAGTGTTACATGTTTCATGTGCAGTTCTTTTCAGCACATTCTTTTACAACTGATATAATTTTTCAAGAATTCCCATCCCTCTGTATGCATAGAGGATCGATACAATGCACTCATGTAGACGGCACAGTAAACACAAAAAGCATTGATTGATCCATCCATTTATATATACCATCTATGAAACGCTATCTTTATGATTTATGGATGTTGTTAGATATCAAGCGTGTACACATGCAGTATGTATGCACATCGGCACATGTGTGTCTTCCATTATAGTTGCTCATCCCTGTTGAATCATGCAAGTAGGCAGGGGCAACCCGAGCCCTATGGGGAACGTTCATGTGAAGGTATTTTTTCAGTATTTTCAGGTATTTTCCTCCTCCTCCACCACCATCTCCACCTCTGTCTCTTCCTCTTGTCAACCTTTTCAAAAAGCATCTATATTCTCACGCCAGGCTGTAGGGGCATGTTGTCATGTTGCTATGCTACCTGAATGTCAAGCAGGATGTCAGAGTTATGGCAGTGTGTGAATGTACAATAAGGATGGAGCTTCCTTTTACCGCCATATGGAAGCAAGGAAAGGCCATGATAATTACAGCTTTCACAAAAAAAAAGCAAAGTACATGCAATTGTGAAATCTAACGGAATAATTAAGCTTCAAATGAAATACCACTGAATTTAAAACATCACAATACTCTGCTTTAAAAACAATCCAACCGCCTCGATGTTTTAAAATATATATAATAAAATCACAAACAGTGTCCGTTGACCTTTTCTTTTCTCGGATCATGTGAATGACAGTTTCATTAAACCTTTTGACACTGACTAGAACTAGACTATAATTTGAGCATTATATTTTTATCAACATTGTTTAAATATATATACTTTTGACAGGAATTTGTGAACCCTCTACATGATTATTATTAAGGCATTTTTTTATCCTTAAAGTAAAATAAAAATGTAAGTAAAAATGAGAATAAAAGTAGAGGCATGAAGAAACTGAAGGTGCAGCTGCAAAATAAAGACATAAGACGTTACACTCAAACGTGAGCCCTGGTTAAATACCTTCAAATTATATTCCATCAAAATACCTTATAACTAGAGATAATGTGATGGTGATGGGGATGATGCTCATTACTCTGACACTAATGCTAATGACTTTCCCCATTACTGTTATTTATTTCTTTTAAACCCAGTGAGCTCCCTGCCAAACGAGGCTACACAGCTCCTATAACATTACCCACATTTCATTTGGAATAATTGAAAAATGACCATAACCCGGGGCCTTTAAAAGCCATTACAGTTTGGTGAAATGGCACTCGGTAAAGGTTCAGGATTTTGGAACGTCTTACCGCCCACTGTCACTCTAGTAGAGGGACAGAAACGACTATAGGAAAGCATAGCATTGTCGTGTATGAAAAGCTGGATGACAGGATGGCTTAAGACTAGGTGTACCAGTATAGAGATACAGACTGATGGAGATAGTAAGAGGTGGGTTGATGGGTGAGAAGGATTGACAGTTAAAATGACACAGTGGGAGACAGAGGAGATATTGGTTGGGGGGGGGGGGGAGGTGGGGGGCTTTGACTGTGGAGTCAGTGATGGAGTGGTGAGATGTGATGGCTGTTGTTGTTGATTTCTGTCTGCTCGTCGATGTTTGCGATGTGAGCAGCACTGATATTGGACCACATGTCATACGGCGAGTAATACAGGCCGTTCCTCTAAACACACACAGCATTTACAGAGAGACAGATTTATAGAGACCCTCGACACCGCCGCGGCTTTAAGATGGCCTCCTTTGTCAAAGCGTATATACCTGGAGGAAGCGGCATGAATCGGATCATGATGATGTACTACACTGGGCCCCCTAAATCCCCGAAGCAAAGTGTAGAAACCTGCAAAATGGATTCCTGACACCATTTTTCACACCCATGCTTCCTGGAATTACATAAGTGCATACATACATAACTGTGCCGACTCCATAGGATCCTGCAGCTGCATTAAATTAGTAACCAGAGGAGTGGATTGAACACCGATTCTGTTTGTGTGTGTGTTTGTGTGTGTGACTGCTCCCCTCTTATCCCCGACTAATTATCAACTCCTACTTGGCTTCATGGACAAAATTAGAAATTTGTTTTTCGATCTTGTCTCGGCCATCGCAGTGTTGTGTTTTATTTTTTTTGGGGGGGGTTGGGGGGTTTCTTTTGCATCAAGGATCTCAATCTCATTTTCTGCTCTGAATTACTGTCTAATGAATGCAAGCTTTTGGATTTGGAGACGGGCAGACCAGCTAATGGGTTTGTTAGTTTGTTGAGTGGCATGCCACACTCATTATTGCTTTCAATGCTGTGATTAACTTGATTTGCCGGGCAAATCCATCGGAGGGAGGATGATGCGCTCACATATAGAAATGCACGCATGCCCGTAATGTAATAATCCGATTTAATAAGTTATTAATATAGTTATGGGCTTGGTTGGAAAATAGGAAAGTGGACGGCTGAAAACACTAAGGCGACCAATGATCATGTCGTGATTGATTTAATTTCATTTGGTAAGAGAACATGATGTTACAACAGTGACTAACAGGATGGGAAAGTCACTCAGGGGCACCTCTGGTAAAAAAAAAAGATTTATATTACTGCTGCACTCTTGCCTTTTACAACCTCTAAACGATTGCTCATAATTTTTTTAAATATTGTTTTATGGTGTTTCTGCTTGACTTCACAGCTTTTTAAAGGAGGAGGGTAAGAATGATGAAAAAGAAATTTCATGATTTCAGCTCACATAGTCCTAACATCAACTCATAGTGTACCATCAATCCAGGAGGACAACATGTTCTTATCAGTGTTGAAAATTGGAATGTCCCATAAGAAAAGCTCTGAAGCACTTTGAGTGGCCTTGTGTCTGAATTGTGCTATATAAATAAACTTGCCTTGCCTTGAAGCATGGACCCACAATAAGTGTGTGTAAACAGATGAGTAAGAGAGAGAGAGAGAGAGAGAGAGAGAGAGAGAGAGAGAGAGAGAGAGAGGGTGAAGTCACCTCAGAACATTCTGCTGAGAAGGAGATGGAGATGTATTAGTCAGCGCTTGTTTTGGGAAAGACAGTGAAGTGATGCTCCTGTAAAAAGCACACAGGAAGTGACCTCAGTGGAGGAGGCTTGGCAGTGACAGCACAGTTTAGATGATGTGGGTTTTCATTCAGTGTCTTTCATCTTCAGATATATGTCTGAGGGAGGTCCCTAAACGGCGCCTTAATGGTGTCAGCGCGCCGATTATCAAGCATCCCCGCTTCTCCGTCGAGCTCCGGGCTGTCGCCAGAAAATGTCAGATGCGTCCCGTGTTGCTAGTCACCGAGAGAGTTACGGCGGCGAGCACAGCTGTGGAGCGCTGTCTTTAAGGTTAGCCATCTGGACGCGGTTTCGGTCACTCTGCCTGCTCGTGCTTTAACGGGTGTGTGTGTGTGTGTGTGTGTGTGTGTGTGTGTGTGTGAGAGACAACTTGCCATCATAACCAGATGAGATCAACCAACTCCACTGACAAACAAACTGGATATTCATGTGAAAATGTGCTTTCACTGTACAGTATGTGAGTCCTGCTGATCCTTCCAGGGATTGCTACACACTTTCAGCATGGAAAGCCAAAGAAAGGATCAAAATACTCGCTCTCATCCGGGGATCGTTAAAGTAGGCCTACCTGAATTCTGCTTTGTCCTATCCCATAAGAGCAAGGAGCACAGAGCAATCCTTCTGTTGTAATTATTTAGTATGTTTTTGAGCCCAACTTTTGTTACAAGGAACTTTTAAATATTGTGTAACTGTCTAAGTTTTCCTCTGATGAACATAAATGACAAGTAACAGCAAACGAGACCATCAGTGCAAAGAATGCTAATTTTATATAGTTTTTCCTAATACCTATGTCATGGGTATGCTCACCCAGGAACTACAGCTGGCATAGTAAAAACACTACCACTTTTGTCCAAAGGGGGTGCAAGAATCAACACAAACTGAAAGTTCCTCGGAGCACCTTTAATAATGAGCTGTTCACCAAGTCAAATTCCTGTGTACTCCTGTACATTTGGCGAATAAAGCGATTCAGATTCTGATTAATAACCAATTAACAAACATTTCTTTAAGACCAGTAAACACTCAAATGAGCCCTTTAGAGTCCAACCCAAATGAATTACTGCAACATCAAATTAGCTTTGTAAAACACACCCTCCTCCTTTGAGAAACAAAAGGGAAAACGGTGCTTTGTTTCTTTCATTAAATAATAAAAGAATGTTCATCATACATCTACCACTTTTGACCTCAAAATGGAGCACGTCTTTTATGGCTGCCTACAGTGAACTAAACACACGCTACCACTATTTGTACTCAAAGACCTGGCAAAGCTGCTACAGTGTGTGTGTGCTGAGTTACAGTAGGCTACCTGCAGTGAACATAGTCCTTTATGACGCTTGGACATGCTGATAAATAACACAGCACCATCTCCTCCTGTTGGCCGCTCAACCCAGCCCCTACAGCCTTAACACCTGCCTGCCAGGAAGTACATGAAGGTCACAGGGAGGGTATTGTGTGTGTGTGTGTGTGTGTGTGTGTGTGTGTGTGTGTGTGTGTGTGTGTGTGTGTGTGTGTGTGTGTGTGTGTGTGTGTGTGTGTGTGTGTGTGTGTGTGTGTGTGTGTGTGCAAACTCTAATGTGCCATGTACGATTGTGGTTATGATTCAGACACACACCCGCACACACGGAAACACACAAACACCTAAAATGTAAGTTTAATGGGTGAAGTCTGGAGCGTCTCTTCTCACCTGTCACCTTTCATTAGACTGCGGCATGGCTGCTGACCTTGTACGCCTTTCCTAGCGCTGCTGAGCTGAGTGGTGTGTGTGTGTGTGTGTGTGTGTGTGTGTGTTCATTCAGGGGGCCGGGGCCGCCTCACCCTAATGATGTGGCTGTGAAATCGGGACGGAGCCCAGCGCCGCCTCTCATTACGTCCCTCCAAATTCATTTGCTACGTCGGTTCTGCCTGCTCATGCATGCGCCACACACGCCACCCTGCCCATGTGTTTGCTTGTACCGGCTGTTAGTCTACATCTAATGCGTAAGCCAAGACGGTTAGTACTAACACGGGCGAGGACATAAGTACACATGTTAAATCACACTCCACCCTCTTATAACTATAGGAAATGAATACAGAAAAAAGACAACTTCATAATGTACAGGGCAAGTATATTCCTTTTGTTTTGTGAACTGACCCTTTACAAAGGGTTAATGCAGAGGTACAAGGTTTGTGGGCTTCTTTTATGAAGACTTAAGTTATGTCCCTGACCATTTCCTCGTCATGACCAGTTGCTAGGCAACCGACGGAGACCTGGGGAAGTTACATGTCCCGACGAAGACAAGGTCCGGTACATACAGTATCTCACCGTTAAGATTGTCCCTTTTACCCTGTTTTTTTGTCGTGATTAATCAAACGGGATACAGCGTGTTGAAAAGCGAGCTGTAGAGGTGCCGGTAGTTGAGCCAGGCTAGCTTTTACCACCTGTTAACACCTGTATTTTTGCTAAGCTAACATAGCTTCATTAGGTTATAGGCTACTACAATCCATGAAATTAACACACACACACACACACACACACACACACACACACACACACACACACACACACACACACACACACACACACACACACATACACATACACGCACACACACACACATACATACACATACACGCACACACACACACACATACATACACGCGCACACACACACACACACACACACACACGCACACACGCACACTCACACACACATAGTGTAGGCCTACAGACCTCGAACATATTTCCCATAGTGTTCAACTTTTCCCGCATGCACACACAAACCTGCGGCT